>NC_138092.1:54119739-54719739 GCF_964212035.1 Myotis nattereri
AAATGACCAGCAAAATGATAATATTTACAACTCCAGGAATTTAGCGAGCATTTTCACTTGAATTTGCTTTCAAATATTAGGAATTCTTGTTTATACAGCTCAAAATTTGTGTAGAAAGCCTGTAAGTGAGGACTATACTGCTTATGTTTAAAATTGAGGCCGCATTACTCTGGCGACTTCTGTATGACTCATTTAAAATCCTTATGTTTCCAGTACATATTTGTAAGAACACTCTCTAGTTTTGGTAAAACTCTTAAAATACTCAATTAGAGTTTCCAGAAATGATTAAAAACTTGGAAGAACCACTTGAAATAAAAGTAAATAGATTCTTCTACATTTCCTGCCGTTTGTAATCACAGACATTACCAGTGGAAATCGAGAAATGACCAGCAAACTGATAATATTTTCGATTCCGGGCACTTTAGGGAGCGTTTTCACTTGAATTTGCTTTCAAATATTTGGAATTTTTGTTTATAGAGCTCAAAATTTGTGTAGAAAGCCTGTAAGTGAGGGCTATACTGCGCATGTTTACAATTGAGGCCGCATTACTCTGGCGACTTTTGTATGACTCAGTTAAAATCCTTACGGTTCCAGTACATAGTTGTAAGAACACTCTCTAGTTGTGGTAAAACTCTTAAAATACACAATTAGAGTTTCCAGAAATGATTAAAAACTTGGAAGAACCACTTGAAATAAAACTAAATAGATTCTTCCTACATTTCCTGCCGTTTGTAATCACAGACATTACCAGTGGAAAGCCGTGAAATGACCAGCAAACTGATAATATTTACAACTCCGGGCACTTCAGGGAGCGTTTTCACTTGAATTTGCTTTCAAATATTAGGAATTCTTGTTTATACAGCTCAAAATTTGTGTAGAAAGCCTGTAAGTGAGGACTGTACTTCGTATGGTTACAATTGAGGCCACATTACTCTGGCGACTTTTGTACGACTGAGTTAAAATCCTTACTTTTCCAATATAGTTGTAAGAAAACTCTCTAGTCGTGGTAAATCTCTTAAAATACGCAATTAGAGTTTCCAGAAATGATTAAAAACTTGGAAGAACCACTTGAAATAAAAGTAAATATATTCTTCCTACATTTCCTGCCGTTTGTAATCACAGACATTACCAGTGGAAAGCTGTGAAATGACCAGCAAACAGATAATATTTACGACTCAGAGCACTTTAGGAAGCGTTGTCACTTAAATTTGCCTCCAAATATTAGGAATTCTTGTTTATACAGCTCAAAATTTGTGTAGAAAGCCTGAAAGTGAGGTCTATTCTGCGTATGTTTACAATTGAGGCCGCATTACTCTGGCGACTTTTGTATGACTCAGTTAAAATCCTGACGGTTCCAGTACATATTTGTGAGAAAACTCTCTAGTTGTGGTAAAACTCTTAAAATACACAATTAGAGTTCACAGAAATGATTAAAAATTTGGAAGAACCACTTGAAATAAAAGTAAATAGATTCTCTCTACATTAACTGCCGTTTGTAATCACAGACATTAACAGTGGAAAGCCGTGAAATGACCAGCAAACTGATAATATTTACAACTCTGGGCACTTTATGGAGCGTTTTCACTTGAATTTGCTTTAAAATATTACGAATTCTTGTTTATACAGCTGAAAATTTGTGTAGAAAGCCTGTAAGTGAGGACTGTACTGCGTATGGTTACAATTGAGGCCGCATTACTCTGGCTACTTTTGTATGACTCTGTTAAAATCCTGACGGTTCCAGTACATATTTGTAAGAAAACTCTCTAGTTGTGGTAAAACTCTAACAATACGCAATTAGAGTTTTCAGAAATGATTAAAAACTTGGAAGAACCACTTGAAATAAAACTAAATAGATTCTTCCTACATTTCCTGCGGTTTGAAATCACAGACATTACCAGTGGAAAGCCATGAAATGACCAGCAAACTGATAATATTTACAACTCCGGGCATTTCAGGGAGCGTTTTCACTTGAATTTGCTTTCAAATATTAGGAATTCTTGTTTATACAGCTCAAAATTTGTGTAGAAAGCCTGTAAGTGAGGACTGTACTGCGTATGGTTACAATTGAGGCCACATTACTCTGGCGACTTTTGTATGACTCAGTTAAAATCCTTACTTTTCCAATACATAGTTGTACGAAAACTCTCTAGTTGTGGTAAATCTCTTAAAATACGCAATTAGAGTTTCCAGAAATGATTAAAAACTTGGAAGAACCACTTGAAATAAAAGTAAATAGATTCTTCCTACATTTCCTGCCGTTTAAAAATCACAGACATTACCAGTGGAAAGCCGTGAAATGACCAGCAAACTGATAATATTTTTGACTCCGGGCACTTTAGGGAGCGTTTTCACTTGAATTTGCTCTCAAATATTAGGAATTTTTGTTTATACAGCTCAAAATTTGTGTAGAAAGCCTGTAAGTGAGGGATATACTGCGCATGTTTACAATTGAGGCCGCATTACTCTGGCGACTTTTGTATGACTCAGTTAAAATCCTTACGGTTCCAGTACATAGTTGTAAGAACACTCTCTAGTTGTGGTAAAACTCTTAAAATACACAATTAGAGTTTCCAGTAATGATTAAAAATTTGGAAGAACCACTTGAAATAAAACTAAATAGATTCTTCCTACATTTCCTGCCGTTTGTAATCACAGACATTACCAGTGGAAAGCCGTGAAATGACCAGCAAACTGATAATATTTACAACTCCGGGCACTTCAGGGAGCGTTTTCACTTGAATTTGCTTTCAAATATTAGGAATTCTTGTTTATACAGCTCAAAATTTGTGTAGAAAGCCTGTAAGTGAGGACTGTACTTCGTATGGTTACAATTGAGGCCACATTACTCTGGCGACTTTTGTACGACTCAGTTAAAATCCTTACTTTTCCAGTACATAGTTGTAAGAAAACTCTCTAGTTGTGGTAAAACTCCTAAAATACGCAACTAGAGTTTAAAGAAATGATTACAAACTTGGAAGAACCACTTGAAATAAAAGTAAATATATTCTTCCTACATTTCCTGCCGTTTGTAATCACAGACATTACCAGTGGAAAGCTGTGAAATGACCAGCAAACAGATAATATTTACGACTCAGAGCACTTTAGGAAGCGTTGTCACTTAAATTTGCCTCCAAATATTAGGAATTCTTGTTTATACAGCTCAAAATTTGTGTAGAAAGCCTGCAAGTGAGGTCTATTCTGCGTATGTTTACAATTGAGGCCGCATTACTCTGGCGACTTTTGTATGACTCAGTTAAAATCCTGACGGTTCCAGTACATATTTGTGAGAAAACTCTCTAGTTGTGGTAAAACTCTTAAAATACACAATTAGAGTTTCCAGAAATGAATAAAAACTTGGAAGAACCACTTGAAATAAAAGTAAATAGATTCTCTCTACATTTCCTGCCGTTTGTAATCACAGACATTAACAGTGGAAAGCCGTGAAATGACCAGCAAACTGATAATATTTACAACTCTGGGCACTTTATGGAGCTTTTTCACTTGAATTTGCTTTAAAATATTAGGAATTCTTGTTTATACAGCTCAAAATTTGTTTAGAAAGCCTGAAAGTGAGGTCTATTCTGCGTATGTTTACAATTGAGGCCGCATTACTCTGGCGACTTTTGTATGACTCAGTTAAAATCCTGACGGTTCCAGTACATATTTGTGAGAAAACTCTCTAGTTGTGGTAAAACTCTTAAAATACACAATTAGAGTTTACAGAAATGATTAAAAATTTGGAAGAACCACTTGAAATAAAAGTAAATAGATTCTCTCTACATTAACTGCCGTTTGTAATCACAGACATTAACAGTGGAAAGCCGTGAAATGACCAGCAAACTGATAATATTTATAACTCTGGGCACTTTATGGAGCGTTTTCACTTGAATTTGCTTTAAAATATTACGAATTCTTGTTTATACAGCTGAAAATTTGAGTAGAAAGCCTGTAAGTGAGGACTGTACTGCGTATGGTTACAATTGAGGCCGCATTACTCTGGCTACTTTTGTATGACTCTGTTAAAATCCTTACGTTTCCAGTACATATTTGTAAGAAAACTCTCTAGTTGTGGTAAAACTCTAACAATACGCAATTAGAGTTTTCAGAAATGATTAAAAACTTGGAAGAACCACTTGAAATAAAACTAAATAGATTCTTCCTACATTTCCTGCGGTTTGAAATCACAGACATTACCAGTGGAAAGCCGTGAAATGACCAGCAAACTGATAATATTTACAACTCCGGGCATTTCAGGGAGCGTTTTCACTTGAATTTGCTTTCAAATATTAGGAATTCTTGTTTATACAGCTCAAAATTTGTGTAGAAAGCCTGTAAGTGAGGACTGTACTGCGTATGGTTACAATTGAGGCCACATTACTCTGGCGACTTTTGTATGACTCAGTTAAAATCCTTACTTTTCCAATACATAGTTGTACGAAAACTCTCTAGTTGTGGTAAATCTCTTAAAATACGCAATTAGAGTTTCCAGAAATGATTAAAAACTTGGAAGAACCACTTGAAATAAAAGTAAATAGATTCTTCCTACATATCCTGCCGTTTAACAATCACAGACATTACCAGTGGAAAGCCGTGAAATGACCAGCAAACTGACAATATTTTTGACTCCGGGCACTTTAGGGAGCGTTTTCACTTGAATTTGCTTTCAAATATTAGGAATTTTTGTTTATACAGCTCAAAATTTGTGTAGAAAGCCTGTAAGTGAGGGCTATACTGCATATGTTTACAATTGAGGCCACATTACTCTGGCGACTTTTGTATGACTCAGTTAAAATCCTGACGGTTCCAGTACATAGTTGTAAGAACACTCTCTAGTTGTGGTAAAACTCTTAAAATAGGCAATTAGAGTTTCCAGAAATGATTAAAAACTTGGAAGAACCACTTGAAATAAAACTAAATAGATTCTTCCTACATTTCCTGCCGTTTGTAATCACAGACATTACCAGCGGAAAGCCGTGAAATGACCAGCAAACTGATAATATTTACAACTCCGGGCACTTCAGGGAGCGTTTTCACTTGAATTTGCTTTCAAATATTAGGAATTCTTGTTTATAGAGCTCAAAATTTGTGTAGAAAGCCTGTAAGTGAGGACTATACTGCTTATGTTTACAATTGAGGCCACATTACTCGGGCGACTTTTGTATGACTCAGTTAAAATCCTTACTTTTCCAATACATAGTTGTACGAAAACTCTCTAGTTGTGGTAAATCTCTTAAAATACGCAATTAGAGTTTCCAGAAATGATTAAAAACTTGGAAGAACCACTTGAAATAAAAGTAAATAGATTCTTCCTACATTTCCTGCCGTTTAAAAATCACAGACATTACCAGTGGAAAGCCGTGAAATGACCAGTAAACTGATAATATTTTTGACTCCGGGCACTTTAGGGAGCGTTTTCACTTGAATTTGCTTTCAAATATTAGGAATTTTTGTTTATACAGCTCAAAATTTGTGTAGAAAGCCTGTAAGTGAGGGATATACTGCGCATGTTTACAATTGAGGCCGCATTACTCTGGCGACTTTTGTATGACTCAGTTAAAATCCTTACGGTTCCAGTACATAGTTGTAAGAACACTCTCTAGTTGTGGTAAAACTCTTAAAATACACAATTAGAGTTTCCAGAAATGATTAAAAACTTGGAAGAACCACTTGAAATAAAACTAAATAGATTCTTCCTACATTTCCTGCCGTTTGTAATCACAGACATTACCAGTGGAAAGCCGTGAAATGACCAGCAAACTGATAATATTTAAAACTCCGGGCACTTCAGGGAGCGTTTTCACTTGAATTTGCTTTCAAATATTAGGAATTCTTGTTTATACAGCTCAAAATTTGTGTAGAAAGCCTGTAAGTGAGGACTGTACTTCGTATGGTTACAATTGAGGCCACATTACTCTGGCGACTTTTGTACGACTCAGTTAAAATCCTAACTTTTCCAATATAGTTGTAAGAAAACTCTCTAGTCGTGGTAAATCTCTTAAAATACGCAATTAGAGTTTCCAGAAATGATTAAAAACTTGGAAGAACCACTTGAAATAAAAGTAAATAGATTCTTCCTACATTTCCTGCCGTTTAAAAATCACAGACATTACCAGTGGAAAGCCGTGAAATGACCAGCAAACTGATAATATTTACAACTCCAGGAATTTAGCGAGCATTTTCACTTGAATTTGCTTTCAAATATTAGGAATTCTGGTTTATACAGCTCAAAATTTGTGTAGAAAGCCTGTAAGTGAGGACTATACTGCTTATGTTTACAATTGAGGCCACATTACTCGGGCGACTTTTGTATGACTCAGTTAAAATCCTTACTTTTCCAGTACATAGTTGTAAGAAAACTCTCTAGTTGTGGTAAAACTCCTAAAATACGCAACTAGAGTTTAAAGAAATGATTACAAACTTGGAAGAACCACTTGAAATAAAAGTAAATATATTCTTCCTACATTTCCTGCCGTTTGTAATCACAGACATTACCAGTGGAAAGCTGTGAAATGACCAGCAAACAGATAATATTTACGACTCAGAGCACTTTAGGAAGCGTTGTCACTTAAATTTGCCTCCAAATATTAGGAATTCTTGTTTATACAGCTCAAAATTTGTGTAGAAAGCCTGCAAGTGAGGTCTATTCTGCGTATGTTTACAATTGAGGCCGCATTACTCTGGCGACTTTTGTATGACTCAGTTAAAATCCTGACGGTTCCAGTACATATTTGTGAGAAAACTCTCTAGTTGTGGTAAAACTCTTAAAATACACAATTAGAGTTTCCAGAAATGAGTAAAAACTTGGAAGAACCACTTGAAATAAAAGTAAATAGATTCTCTCTACATTTCCTGCCGTTTGTAATCACAGACATTAACAGTGGAAAGCCGTGAAATGACCAGCAAACTGATAATATTTACAACTCTGGGCACTTTATGGAGCTTTTTCACTTGAATTTGCTTTAAAATATTAGGAATTCTTGTTTATACAGCTCAAAATTTGTGTAGAAAGCCTGAAAGTGAGGTCTATTCTGCGTATGTTTACAATTGAGGCCGCATTACTCTGGCGACTTTTGTATGACTCAGTTAAAATCCTGACGGTTCCAGTAAATATTTGTGAGAAAACTCTCTAGTTGTGGTAAAACTCTTAAAATACACAATTAGAGTTTACAGAAATGATTAAAAATTTGGAAGAACCACTTGAAATAAAAGTAAATAGATTCTCTCTACATTAACTGCCGTTTGTAATCACAGACATTAACAGTGGAAAGCCGTGAAATGACCAGCAAACTGATAATATTTACAACTCTGGGCACTTTATGGAGCGTTTTCACTTGAATTTGCTTTCAAATATTAGGAATTCTTGTTTATACAGCTCAAAATTTGTGTAGAAAGCCTGTAAGTGAGGACTGTACTGCGTATGGTTACAATTGAGGCCGCATTACTCTGGCTACTTTTGTATGACTCTGTTAAAATCCTTACGTTTCCAGTACATATTTGTAAGAAAACTCTCTAGTTGTGGTAAAACTCTAACAATACGCAATTAGAGTTTTCAGAAATGATTAAAAACTTGGAAGAACCACTTGAAATAAAACTAAATAGATTCTTCCTACATTTCCTGCGGTTTGAAATCACAGACATGACCAGTGGAAAGCCGTGAAATGACCAGCAAACTGATAATATTTACAACTCCGGGCATTTCAGGGAGCGTTTTCACTTGAATTTGCTTTCAAATATTAGGAATTCTTGTTTATACAGCTCAAAATTTGTGTAGAAAGCCTGTAAGTGAGGACTGTACTGCGTATGGTTACAATTGAGGCCACATTACTCTGGCGACTTTTGTATGACTCAGTTAAAATCCTTACTTTTCCAATACATAGTTGTACGAAAACTCTCTAGTTGTGGTAAATCTCTTAAAATACGCAATTAGAGTTTCCAGAAATGATTAAAAACTTGGAAGAACCACTTGAAATAAAAGTAAATAGATTCTTCCTACATTTCCTGCCGTTTAAAAATCACAGACATTACCAGTGGAAAGCCGTGAAATGACCAGCAAACTGATAATATTTTTGACTCCGGGCACTTTAGGGAGCGTTTTCACTTGAATTTGCTTTCAAATATTAGGAATTCTTGTTTATACAGCTCAAAATTTGTGTAGAAAGCCTGTAAGTGAGGGCTATACTGCATATGTTTACAATTGAGGCCACATTACTCTGGCGACTTTTGTATGACTCAGTTAAAATCCTTACGGTTCCAGTACATAGTTGTAAGAACACTCTCTAGTTGTGGTAAAACTCTTAAAATAGGCAATTAGAGTTTCCAGAAATGATTAAAAACTTGGAAGAACCACTTGAAATAAAACTAAATAGATTCTTCCTACATTTCCTGCCGTTTGTAATCACAGACATTACCAGCGGAAAGCCGTGAAATGACCAGCAAACTGATAATATTTACAACTCCGGGCACTTCAGGGAGCGTTTTCACTTGAATTTGCTTTCAAATATTAGGAATTCTTGTTTATAGAGCTCAAAATTTGTGTAGAAAGCCTGTAAGTGAGGACTATACTGCTTATGTTTACAATTGAGGCCACATTACTCGGGCGACTTTTGTATGACTCAGTTAAAATCCTTACTTTTCCAGTACATAGTTGTAAGAAAACTCTCTAGTTTTGGTAAAACTCCTAAAATACGCAACTAGAGTTTAAAGAAATGATTACAAACTTGGAAGAACCACTTGAAATAAAAGTAAATAGATTCTTCCTACATTTCCTGCCGTTTGTAATCACAGACATTACTAGTGGAAAGCTGTTAAATGACCAGCAAACAGATAATATTTACGACTCAGGGCACTTTAGGAAGCGTTGTCACTTAAATTTGCCTCCAAATATTAGGAATTCTTGCTTATACAGCTCAAAATTTGTGTAGAAAGCCTGCAAGTGAGGTCTATTCTGCGTATGTTTACAATTGAGGCCGCATTACTCTGGCGACTTTTGTATGACTCAGTTAAAATCCTTACGGTTCCAGTACATAGTTGTAAGAACACTCTCCAGTTGTGGTAAAACTCTTAAAATACACAATTAGAGTTTCCAGAAATGATTAAAAACTTGGAAGAACCACTTGAAATAAAACTAAATAGATTCTTCCTACATTTCCTGCCGTTTTTAATCACAGACATTACCAGTGGAAAGCCGTGAAATGACCAGCAAACTGATTATATTTAAAACTCCGGGCACTTCAGGGAGCGTTTTCACTTGAATTTGCTTTCAAATATTAGGAATTCTTGTTTATACAGCTCAAAATTTGTGTAGAAAGCCTGTAAGTGAGGACTGTACTTCGTATGGTTACAATTGAGGCCACATTACTCTGGCGACTTTTGTACGACTCAGTTAAAATCCTTACTTTTCCAATATAGTTGTAAGAAAACTCTCTAGTCGTGGTAAATCTCTTAAAATACGCAATTAGAGTTTCCAGAAATGATTAAAAACTTGGAAGAACCACTTGAAATAAAAGTAAATAGATTCTTCCTACATTTCCTGCCGTTTAAAAATCACAGACATTACCAGTGGAAAGCCGTGAAATGACCAGCAAACTGATAATATTTACAACTCCAGGAATTTAGCGAGCATTTTCACTTGAATTTGCTTTCAAATATTAGGAATTCTTGTTTATACAGCTCAAAATTTGTGTAGAAAGCCTGTAAGTGAGGACTATACTGCTTATGTTTACAATTGAGGCCACATTACTCGGGCGACTTTTGTATGACTCATTTCAAATCCTTACTTTTCCAGTACATAGTTGTAAGAAAACTCTCTAGTTGTGGTAAAACTCCTAAAATACGCAACTAGAGTTTAAAGAAATGATTACAAACTTGGAAGAACCACTTGAAATAAAAGTAAATATATTCTTCCTACATTTCCTGCCGTTTGTAATCACAGACATTACCAGTGGAAAGCTGTGAAATGACCAGCAAACAGATAATATTTACGACTCAGAGCACTTTAGGAAGCGTTGTCACTTAAATTTGCCTCCAAATATTAGGAATTCTTGTTTATACAGCTCAAAATTTGTGTAGAAAGCCTGCAAGTGAGGTCTATTCTGCGTATGTTTACAATTGAGGCCGCATTACTCTGGCTACTTTTGTATGACTCTGTTAAAATCCTTACGTTTCCAGTACATATTTGTAAGAAAACTCTCTAGTTGTGGTAAAACTCTTACAATACGCAATTAGAGTTTTCAGAAATGATTAAAAACTTGGAAGAACCACTTGAAATAAAACTAAATAGATTCTTCCTACATTTCCTGCGGTTTGAAATCACAGACATTACCAGTGGAAAGCCGTGAAATGACCGGCAAACTGATAATATTTACAACTCCGGGCATTTCAGGGAGCGTTTTCACTTGAATTTGCTTTCAAATATTAGGAATTCTTGTTTATACAGCTCAAAATTTGTGTAGAAAGCCTGTAAGTGAGGACTGTACTGCGTATGGTTACAATTGAGGCCACATTACTCTGGCGACTTTTGTATGACTCAGTTAAAATCCTTACTTTTCCAATACATAGTTGTAAGAAAACTCTCTAGTTGTGGTAAATCTCTTAAAATACGCAATTAGAGTTTCCAGAAATGATTAAAAACTTGGAAGAACGACTTGAAATAAAAGTAAATAGATTCTTCCTACATTTCCTGCCGTTTAAAAATCACAGACATTACCAGTGGAAAGCCGTGAAATGACCAGCAATATGATAATATTTACAACTCCAGGAATTTAGCGAGCATTTACACTTGAATTTGCTTTCAAATATTAGGAATTCTTGTTTATACAGCTCAAAATTTGTGTAGAAAGCCTGTAAGTGAGGACTATACTGCTTATGTTTAAAATTGAGGCCGCATTACTCTGGCGACTTCTGTATGACTCATTTAAAATCCTTTGTTTCCAGTACATATTAGTAAGAAAACTCTCTAGTTGTTGTAAAACTCTTAAAATACACAATTAGAGTTTCCAGAAATGATTAAAAACTTGGAAGAACCACTTGAAATAAAAGTAAATAGATTCTTCTACATTTCCTGCCGTTTGTAATCACAGACATTACCAGTGGAAATCGTGAAATGACCAGCAAACTGATAATATTTTCGATTCCGGGCACTTTAGGGAGCGTTTTCACTTGAATTTGCTTTCAAATATTTGGAATTTTTGTTTATACAGCTCAAAATTTGTGTAGAAAGCCTGTAAGTGAGGGCTATACTGCGCATGTTTACAATTGAGGCCGCATTACTCTGGCGATTTTTGTATGACTCAGTTAAAATCCTTATGGTTCCAGTACATAGTTGTAAGAACACTCTCTAGTTGTGGTAAAACTCTTAAAATACACAATTAGAGTTTCCAGAAATGATTAAAAACTTGGAAGAACCACTTGAAATAAAACTAAATAGATTCTTCCTACATTTCCTGCCGTTTGTAATCACAGACATTACCAGTGGAAAGCCGTGAAATGACCAGCAAACTGATAATATTTACAACTCCGGGCACTTCAGGGAGCGTTTTCACTTGAATTTGCTTTAAAATATTACGAATTCTTGTTTATACAGCTGAAAATTTGTGTAGAAAGCCTGTAAGTGAGGACTGTACTGCGTATGGTTACAATTGAGGCCGCATTACTCTGGCTACTTTTGTATGACTCTGTTAAAATCCTTACGTTTCCAGTACATATTTGTAAGAAAACTCTCTAGTTGTGGTAAAACTCTTACAATACGCAATTAGAGTTTTCAGAAATGATTAAAAACTTGGAAGAACCACTTGAAATAAAACTAAATAGATTCTTCCTACATTTCCTGCGGTTTGAAATCACAGACATTACCAGTGGAAAGCCGTGAAATGACCAGCAAACTGATAATATTTACAACTCCGGGCATTTCAGGGAGCGTTTTCACTTGAATTTGCTTTCAAATATTAGGAATTGTTTTTTATACAGCTCAAAATTTGTGTAGAAAGCCTGTAAGTGAGGACTGTACTGCGTATGGTTACAATTGAGGCCACATTACTCTGGCGACTTTTGTATGACTCAGTTAAAATCCTTACTTTTCCAATACATAGTTGTAAGAAAACTCTCTAGTTGTGGTAAATCTCTTAAAATATGCAATTAGAGTTTCCAGAAATGATTAAAAACTTGGAAGAACCACTTGAAATAAAAGTAAATAGATTCTTCCTACATTTCCTGCCGTTTAAAAATCACAGACATTACCAGTGGAAAGCCGTGAAATGACCAGCAAAATGATAATATTTACAACTCCAGGAATTTAGCGAGCATTTTCACTTGAATTTGCTTTCAAATATTAGGAATTCTTGTTTATACAGCTCAAAATTTGTGTAGAAAGCCTGTAAGTGAGGACTATACTGCTTATGTTTACAATTGAGGCCGCATTACTCTGGCGACTTCTGTATGACTCATTTAAAATCCTTATGTTTCCAGTACATATTTGTAAGAACACTCTCTAGCTTTGGTAAAACTCTTAAAATACTCAATTAGAGTTTCCAGAAATGATTAAAAACTTGGAAGAACCACTTGAAATAAAAGTAAATAGATTCTTCTACATTTCTTGCCGTTTGTAATCACAGACATTACCAGTGGACATCGTGAAATGACCAGCAAACTGATAATATTTTCGATTCCGGGCACTTTAGGGAGCGTTTTCACTTGAATTTGCTTTCAAATATTAGGAATTTTTGTTTATACAGCTCAAAATTTGTGTATAAAGCCTGTAAGTGAGGGCTATACTGCGCATGTTTACAATTGAGGCCGCATTACTCGGGCGACTTTTGTATGACTCAGTTAAAATCCTTACTTTTCCAGTACATAGTTGTAAGAAAACTCTCTAGTTTTGGTAAAACTCCTAAAATACGCAACTAGAGTTTAAAGAAATGATTACAAACTTGGAAGAACCACTTGAAATAAAAGTAAATAGATTCTTCCTACATTTCCTGCCGTTTGTAATCACAGACATTACTAGTGGAAAGCTGTTAAATGACCAGCAAACAGATAATATTTACGACTCAGGGCACTTTAGGAAGCGTTGTCACTTAAATTTGCCTCCAAATATTAGGAATTCTTGCTTATACAGCTCAAAATTTGTGTAGAAAGCCTGCAAGTGAGGTCTATTCTGCGTATGTTTACAATTGAGGCCGCATTACTCTGGCGACTTTTGTATGACTCAGTTAAAATCCTTACGGTTCCAGTACATAGTTGTAAGAACACTCTCCAGTTGTGGTAAAACTCTTAAAATACACAATTAGAGTTTCCAGAAATGATTAAAAACTTGGAAGAACCACTTGAAATAAAACTAAATAGATTCTTCCTACATTTCCTGCCGTTTTTAATCACAGACATTACCAGTGGAAAGCCGTGAAATGACCAGCAAACTGATAATATTTAAAACTCCGGGCACTTCAGGGAGCGTTTTCACTTGAATTTGCTTTCAAATATTAGGAATTCTTGTTTATACAGCTCAAAATTTGTGTAGAAAGCCTGTAAGTGAGGACTGTACTTCGTATGGTTACAATTGAGGCCACATTACTCTGGCGACTTTTGTACGACTCAGTTAAAATCCTTACTTTTCCAATATAGTTGTAAGAAAACTCTCTAGTCGTGGTAAATCTCTTAAAATACGCAATTAGAGTTTCCAGAAATGATTAAAAACTTGGAAGAACCACTTGAAATAAAAGTAAATAGATTCTTCCTACATTTCCTGCCGTTTAAAAATCACAGACATTACCACTGGAAAGCCGTGAAATGACCAGCAAACTGATAATATTTACAACTCCAGGAATTTAGCGAGCATTTTCACTTGAATTTGCTTTCAAATATTAGGAATTCTTGTTTATACAGCTCAAAATTTGTGTAGAAAGCCTGTAAGTGAGGACTATACTGCTTATGTTTACAATTGAGGCCACATTACTCGGGCGACTTTTGTATGACTCATTTCAAATCCTTACTTTTCCAGTACATAGTTGTAAGAAAACTCTCTAGTTGTGGTAAAACTCCTAAAATACGCAACTAGAGTTTAAAGAAATGATTACAAACTTGGAAGAACCACTTGAAATAAAAGTAAATATATTCTTCCTACATTTCCTGCCGTTTGTAATCACAGACATTACCAGTGGAAAGCTGTGAAATGACCAGCAAACAGATAATATTTACGACTCAGAGCACTTTAGGAAGCGTTGTCACTTAAATTTGCCTCCAAATATTAGGAATTCTTGTTTATACAGCTCAAAATTTGTGTAGAAAGCCTGCAAGTGAGGTCTATTCTGCGTATGTTTACAATTGAGGCCGCATTACTCTGGCTACTTTTGTATGACTCTGTTAAAATCCTTACGTTTCCAGTACATATTTGTAAGAAAACTCTCTAGTTGTGGTAAAACTCTTACAATACGCAATTAGAGTTTTCAGAAATGATTAAAAACTTGGAAGAACCACTTGAAATAAAACTAAATAGATTCTTCCTACATTTCCTGCGGTTTGAAATCACAGACATTACCAGTGGAAAGCCGTGAAATGACCGGCAAACTGATAATATTTACAACTCCGGGCATTTCAGGGAGCGTTTTCACTTGAATTTGCTTTCAAATATTAGGAATTCTTGTTTATACAGCTCAAAATTTGTGTAGAAAGCCTGTAAGTGAGGACTGTACTGCGTATGGTTACAATTGAGGCCACATTACTCTGGCGACTTTTGTATGACTCAGTTAAAATCCTTACTTTTCCAATACATAGTTGTAAGAAAACTCTCTAGTTGTGGTAAATCTCTTAAAATACGCAATTAGAGTTTCCAGAAATGATTAAAAACTTGGAAGAACGACTTGAAATAAAAGTAAATAGATTCTTCCTACATTTCCTGCCGTTTAAAAATCACAGACATTACCAGTGGAAAGCCGTGAAATGACCAGCAATATGATAATATTTACAACTCCAGGAATTTAGCGAGCATTTACACTTGAATTTGCTTTCAAATATTAGGAATTCTTGTTTATACAGCTCAAAATTTGTGTAGAAAGCCTGTAAGTGAGGACTATACTGCTTATGTTTAAAATTGAGGCCGCATTACTCTGGCGACTTCTGTATGACTCATTTAAAATCCTTTGTTTCCAGTACATATTAGTAAGAAAACTCTCTAGTTGTTGTAAAACTCTTAAAATACACAATTAGAGTTTCCAGAAATGATTAAAAACTTGGAAGAACCACTTGAAATAAAAGTAAATAGATTCTTCTACATTTCCTGCCGTTTGTAATCACAGACATTACCAGTGGAAATCGTGAAATGACCAGCAAACTGATAATATTTTCGATTCCGGGCACTTTAGGGAGCGTTTTCACTTGAATTTGCTTTCAAATATTTGGAATTTTTGTTTATACAGCTCAAAATTTGTGTAGAAAGCCTGTAAGTGAGGGCTATACTGCGCATGTTTACAATTGAGGCCGCATTACTCTGGCGATTTTTGTATGACTCAGTTAAAATCCTTATGGTTCCAGTACATAGTTGTAAGAACACTCTCTAGTTGTGGTAAAACTCTTAAAATACACAATTAGAGTTTCCAGAAATGATTAAAAACTTGGAAGAACCACTTGAAATAAAACTAAATAGATTCTTCCTACATTTCCTGCCGTTTGTAATCACAGACATTACCAGTGGAAAGCCGTGAAATGACCAGCAAACTGATAATATTTACAACTCCGGGCACTTCAGGGAGCGTTTTCACTTGAATTTGCTTTAAAATATTACGAATTCTTGTTTATACAGCTGAAAATTTGTGTAGAAAGCCTGTAAGTGAGGACTGTACTGCGTATGGTTACAATTGAGGCCGCATTACTCTGGCTACTTTTGTATGACTCTGTTAAAATCCTTACGTTTCCAGTACATATTTGTAAGAAAACTCTCTAGTTGTGGTAAAACTCTTACAATACGCAATTAGAGTTTTCAGAAATGATTAAAAACTTGGAAGAACCACTTGAAATAAAACTAAATAGATTCTTCCTACATTTCCTGCGGTTTGAAATCACAGACATTACCAGTGGAAAGCCGTGAAATGACCAGCAAACTGATAATATTTACAACTCCGGGCATTTCAGGGAGCGTTTTCACTTGAATTTGCTTTCAAATATTAGGAATTCTTTTTTATACAGCTCAAAATTTGTGTAGAAAGCCTGTAAGTGAGGACTGTACTGCGTATGGTTACAATTGAGGCCACATTACTCTGGCGACTTTTGTATGACTCAGTTAAAATCCTTACTTTTCCAATACATAGTTGTAAGAAAACTCTCTAGTTGTGGTAAATCTCTTAAAATATGCAATTAGAGTTTCCAGAAATGATTAAAAACTTGGAAGAACCACTTGAAATAAAAGTAAATAGATTCTTCCTACATTTCCTGCCGTTTAAAAATCACAGACATTACCAGTGGAAAGCCGTGAAATGACCAGCAAAATGATAATATTTACAACTCCAGGAATTTAGCGAGCATTTTCACTTGAATTTGCTTTCAAATATTAGGAATTCTTGTTTATACAGCTCAAAATTTGTGTAGAAAGCCTGTAAGTGAGGACTATACTGCTTATGTTTACAATTGAGGCCGCATTACTCTGGCGACTTCTGTATGACTCATTTAAAATCCTTATGTTTCCAGTACATATTTGTAAGAACACTCTCTAGCTTTGGTAAAACTCTTAAAATACTCAATTAGAGTTTCCAGAAATGATTAAAAACTTGGAAGAACCACTTGAAATAAAAGTAAATAGATTCTTCTACATTTCTTGCCGTTTGTAATCACAGACATTACCAGTGGACATCGTGAAATGACCAGCAAACTGATAATATTTTCGATTCCGGGCACTTTAGGGAGCGTTTTCACTTGAATTTGCTTTCAAATATTAGGAATTTTTGTTTATACAGCTCAAAATTTGTGTAGAAAGCCTGTAAGTGAGGGCTATACTGCGCATGTTTACAATTGAGGCCGCATTACTCTGGCGATTTTTGTATGACTCAGTTAAAATCCTTATGGTTCCAGTACATAGTTGTAAGAACACTCTCTAGTTGTGGTAAAACTCTTAAAATACACAATTAGAGTTTCCAGAAATGATTAAAAACTTGGAAGAACCACTTGAAATAAAACTAAATAGATTCTTCCTACATTTCCTGCCGTTTGTAATCACAGACATTACCAGTGGAAAGCTGTGAAATGACCAGCAAACAGATAATATTTACGACTCAGGGCACTTTAGGAAGCGTTGTCACTTAAATTTGCCTCCAAATATTAGGAATTCTTGTTTATACAGCTCAAAATTTGTGTAGAAAGCCTGCAAGTGAGGTCTATTCTGCGTATGTTTACAATTGAGGCCGCATTCCTCTGGCGACTTTTGTACGACTCAGTTAAAATCCTGACGGTTCCAGTACATATTTGTGAGAAAACTCTCTAGTTGTGGTAAAACTCTTAAAATACACAATTAGAGTTTCCAGAAATGATTAAAAACTTGGAAGAACCACTTGAAATAAAAGTAAATAGATTCTCTCTACATTTCCTGCCGTTTGTAATCACAGACATTAACAGTGGAAAGCCGTGAAATGACCAGCAATATGATAATATTTACAACTCCAGGAATTTAGCGAGCATTTACACTTGAATTTGCTTTCAAATATTAGGAATTCTTGTTTATACAGCTCAAAATTTGTGTAGAAAGCCTGTAAGTGAGGACTATACTGCTTATGTTTAAAATTGAGGCCGCATTACTCTGGCGACTTCTGTATGACTCATTTAAAATCCTTTGTTTCCAGTACATATTAGTAAGAAAACTCTCTAGTTGTTGTAAAACTCTTAAAATACACAATTAGAGTTTCCAGAAATGATTAAAAACTTGGAAGAACCACTTGAAATAAAAGTAAATAGATTCTTCTACATTTCCTGCCGTTTGTAATCACAGACATTACCAGTGGAAATCGTGAAATGACCAGCAAACTGATAATATTTTCGATTCCGGGCACTTTAGGGAGCGTTTTCACTTGAATTTGCTTTCAAATATTTGGAATTTTTGTTTATACAGCTCAAAATTTGTGTAGAAAGCCTGTAAGTGAGGGCTATACTGCGCATGTTTACAATTGAGGCCGCATTACTCTGGCGATTTTTGTATGACTCAGTTAAAATCCTTATGGTTCCAGTACATAGTTGTAAGAACACTCTCTAGTTGTGGTAAAACTCTTAAAATACACAATTAGAGTTTCCAGAAATGATTAAAAACTTGGAAGAACCACTTGAAATAAAACTAAATAGATTCTTCCTACATTTCCTGCCGTTTGTAATCACAGACATTACCAGTGGAAAGCCGTGAAATGACCAGCAAACTGATAATATTTACAACTCCGGGCACTTCAGGGAGCGTTTTCACTTGAATTTGCTTTAAAATATTACGAATTCTTGTTTATACAGCTGAAAATTTGTGTAGAAAGCCTGTAAGTGAGGACTGTACTGCGTATGGTTACAATTGAGGCCGCATTACTCTGGCTACTTTTGTATGACTCTGTTAAAATCCTTACGTTTCCAGTACATATTTGTAAGAAAACTCTCTAGTTGTGGTAAAACTCTTACAATACGCAATTAGAGTTTTCAGAAATGATTAAAAACTTGGAAGAACCACTTGAAATAAAACTAAATAGATTCTTCCTACATTTCCTGCGGTTTGAAATCACAGACATTACCAGTGGAAAGCCGTGAAATGACCAGCAAACTGATAATATTTACAACTCCGGGCATTTCAGGGAGCGTTTTCACTTGAATTTGCTTTCAAATATTAGGAATTCTTTTTTATACAGCTCAAAATTTGTGTAGAAAGCCTGTAAGTGAGGACTGTACTGCGTATGGTTACAATTGAGGCCACATTACTCTGGCGACTTTTGTATGACTCAGTTAAAATCCTTACTTTTCCAATACATAGTTGTAAGAAAACTCTCTAGTTGTGGTAAATCTCTTAAAATATGCAATTAGAGTTTCCAGAAATGATTAAAAACTTGGAAGAACCACTTGAAATAAAAGTAAATAGATTCTTCCTACATTTCCTGCCGTTTAAAAATCACAGACATTACCAGTGGAAAGCCGTGAAATGACCAGCAAAATGATAATATTTACAACTCCAGGAATTTAGCGAGCATTTTAACTTGAATTTGCTTTCAAATATTAGGAATTCTTGTTTATACAGCTCAAAATTTGTGTAGAAAGCCTGTAAGTGAGGACTATACTGCTTATGTTTACAATTGAGGCCGCATTACTCTGGCGACTTCTGTATGACTCATTTAAAATCCTTATGTTTCCAGTACATATTTGTAAGAACACTCTCTAGCTTTGGTAAAACTCTTAAAATACTCAATTAGAGTTTCCAGAAATGATTAAAAACTTGGAAGAACCACTTGAAATAAAAGTAAATAGATTCTTCTACATTTCTTGCCGTTTGTAATCACAGACATTACCAGTGGACATCGTGAAATGACCAGCAAACTGATAATATTTTCGATTCCGGGCACTTTAGGGAGCGTTTTCACTTGAATTTGCTTTCAAATATTAGGAATTTTTGTTTATACAGCTCAAAATTTGTGTAGAAAGCCTGTAAGTGAGGGCTATACTGCGCATGTTTACAATTGAGGCCGCATTACTCTGGCGACTTTTGTATAACTCAGTTAAAATCCTTACTGTTCCAGTACATAGTTGTAAGAACACTCTCTAGTTGTGGTAAAACTCTTAAAATACACAATTAGAGTTTAAAGAAGTGATTAAAAACTTGGAAGAACCACTTGAAATAAAACTAAATAGATTCTTCCTACATTTCCTGCCGTTTGTAATCACAGACATTACCAGTGGAAAGCTGTGAAATGACCAGCAAACAGATAATATTTACGACTCAGGGCACTTTAGGAAGCGTTGTCACTTAAATTTGCCTCCAAATATTAGGAATTCTTGTTTATACAGCTCAAAATTTGTGTAGAAAGCCTGCAAGTGAGGTCTATTCTGCGTATGTTTACAATTGAGGCCGCATTACTCTGGCGACTTTTGTACGACTCAGTTAAAATCCTGACGGTTCCAGTACATATTTGTGAGAAAACTCTCTAGTTGTGGTAAAACTCTTAAAATACACAATTAGAGTTTCCAGAAATGATTAAAAACTTGGAAGAACCACTTGAAATAAAAGTAAATAGATTCTCTCTACATTTCCTGCCGTTTGTAATCACAGACATTAACAGTGGAAAGCCGTGAAATGACCAGCAAACTGATAATATTTACAACTCCGGGCACTTTAGGGAGCGTTTTCACTTGAATTTGCTTTAAAATATTACGAATTCTTGTTTATACAGCTGAAAATTTGTGTAGAAAGCCTGTAAGTGAGGACTGTACTGCGTATGGTTACAATTGAGGCCGCATTACTCTGGCTACTTTTGTATGACTCTGTTAAAATCCTTACGTTTCCAGTACATATTTGTAAGAAAACTCTCTAGTTGTGGTAAAACTCTTACAATACGCCATTAGAGTTTTCAGAAATGATTAAAAACTTGGAAGAACCACTTGAAATAAAACTAAATAGATTCTTCCTACATTTCCTGCGGTTTGAAATCACAGACATTACCAGTGGAAAGCCGTGAGATGACCAGCAAACTGATAATATTTAGAACTCCGGGCACTTCAGGGAGCGTTTTCACTTGAATTTGCTTTCAAATATTAGGAATTCTTGTTTATACAGCTCAAAATTTGTGTAGAAAGCCTGTAAGTGAGGACTGTACTGCGTATGGTTACAATTGAGGCCACATTACTCTGGCGACTTTTGTATGACTCAGTTAAAATCCTTACTTTTCCAATACATAGTTGTAAGAAAACTCTCTAGTTGTGGTAAATCTCTTAAAATACGCAATTAGAGTTTCCAGAAATGATTAAAAACTTGGAAGAACCACTTGAAATAAAAGTAAATAGATTCTTCCTACATTTCCTGCCGTTTAAAAATCACAGACATTACCAGTGGAAAGCCGTGAAATGACCAGCAAAATGATAATATTTACAACTCCAGGAATTTAGCGAGCATTTTCACTTGAATTTGCTTTCAAATATTAGGAATTCTTGTTTATACAGCTCAAAATTTGTGTAGAAAGCCTGTAAGTGAGGACTATACTGCTTATGTTTACAATTGAGGCCGCATTACTCTGGCGACTTCTGTATGACTCATTTAAAATCCTTATGTTTCCAGTACATATTTGTAAGAACACTCTCTAGTTTTGGTAAAACTCTTAAAATACTCAATTAGAGTTTCCAGAAATGATTAAAAACTGGGAAGAACCACTTGAAATAAAAGTAAATAGATTCTTCTACATTTCCTGCCGTTTGTAATCACAGACATTACCAGTGGAAATCGTGAAATGACCAGCAAACTGATAATATTTTCGATTCCGGGGACTTTAGGGAGCGTTTTCACTTGAATTTGCTTTCAAATATTAGGAATTTTTGTTTATACAGCTCAAAATTTGTGTAGAAAGCCTGTAAGTGAGGGCTATACTGCGCATGTTTACAATTGAGGCCGCATTACTCTGGCGACTTTTGTATGACTCAGTTAAAATCCTTATGGTTCCAGTACATAGTTGTAAGAACACTCTCTAGTTGTGGTAAAACTCTTAAAATACACAATTAGAGTTTCCAGAAATGATTAAAAACTTGGAAGAACCACTTGAAATAAAACTAAATAGATTCTTCCTACATTTCCTGCCGTTTGTAATCACAGACATTACCAGTGGAAAGCCGTGAAATGACCAGCAAACTGATAATATTTAAAACTCCGGGCACTTCAGGGAGCGTTTTCACTTGAATTTGCTTTCAAATATTAGGAATTCTTGTTTATACAGCTCAAAATTTGTGTAGAAAGCCTGTAAGTGAGGACTGTACTTCGTATGGTTACAATTGAGGCCACATTACTCTGGCGACTTTTGTACGACTCAGTTAAAATCCTTACTTTTCCAATACATAGTTGTAAGAAAACTCTCTAGTTGTGGTAAATCTCTTAAAATACGCAATTAGAGTTTCCAAAAATGATTAAAAACTGGGAAGAACCACTTGAAATAAAAGTAAATAGATTCTTCCTACATTTCCTGCCGTTTAAAAATCACAGACATTACAAGTGGAAAGCCGTGAAATGACCAGCAAACTGATAATATTTACAACTCCGGGAATTTAGCGAGCATTTTCACTTGAATTTGCTTTCAAATATAGGAATTCTTGTTTATAAAGCTCAAAATTTGTGTAGAAAGCCTGTAAGTGAGGACTATACTGCTTATGTTTACAATTGAGGCCACATTACTCGGGCGACTTTTGTATGACTCAGTTAAAATCCTGACGGTTCCAGTACATAGTTGTAAGAAAACTCTCTAGTTTTGGTAAAACTCCTAAAATACGCAACTAGAGTTTAAAGAAATGATTACAAACTTGGAAGAACCACTTGAAATAAAAGTAAATAGATTCTTCCTACATTTCCTGCCGTTTGTAATCACAGACATTACCAGTGGAAAGCTGTGAAATGACCAGCAAACAGATAATATTTACGACTCAGGGCACTTTAGGAAGCGTTGTCACTTAAATTTGCCTCCAAATATTAGGAATTCTTGTTTATACAGCTCCAAATTTGTGTAGAAAGCCTGCAAGTGAGGTCTATTCTGCGTATGTTTACAATTGAGGCCGCATTACTCTGGCGACTTTTGTACGACTCAGTTAAAATCCTGACGGTTCCAGTACATATTTGTGAGAAAACTCTCTAGTTGTGGTAAAACTCTTAAAATACACAATTAGAGTTTCCAGAAATGATTAAAAACTTGGAAGAACCACTTGAAATAAAAGTAAATAGATTCTCTCTACATTAACTGCCGTTTGTAATCACAGACATTAACAGTGGAAAGCCGTGAAATGACCAGCAAACTGTAATATTTACAACTCTGGGCACTTTAGGGAGCGTTTTCACTTGAATTTGCTTTAAAATATTACGAATTCTTGTTTATACAGCTGAAAATTTGTGTAGAAAGCCTGTAAGTGAGGACTGTACTGCGTATGGTTACAATTGAGGCCGCATTACTCTGGCTACTTTTGTATGACTCTGTTAAAATCCTTACGTTTCCAGTACATATTTGTAAGAAAACTCTCCAGTTGCGGTAAAACTCTTACAATACGCAATTAGAGTTTTCAGAAATGATTAAAAACTTGGAAGAACCACTTGAAATAAAACTAAATAGATTCTTCCTACATTTCCTGCGGTTTGAAATCACAGACATTACCAGTGGAAAGCCGTGAAATGACCAGCAAACTGATAATATTTAGAACTCCGGGCACTTCAGGGAGCGTTTTCACTTGAATTTGCTTTCAAATATTAGGAATTCTTGTTTATACATCTCAAAATTTGTGTAGAAAGCCTGTAAGTGAGGACTATACTGCTTATGTTTACAATTGAGGCCGCATTACTCTGGCGACTTCTGTATGACTCATTTAAAATCCTTATGTTTCCAGTACATATTTGTAAGAACACTCTCTAGTTTTGGTAAAACTCTTAAAATACTCAATTAGAGTTTCCAGAAATGATTAAAAACTGGGAAGAACCACTTGAAATAAAAGTAAATAGATTCTTCTACATTTCCTGCCGTTTGTAATCACAGACATTACCAGTGGAAATCGTGAAATGACCAGCAAACTGATAATATTTTCGATTCCGGGCACTTTAGGGAGCGTTTTCACTTGAATTTGCTTTCAAATATTAGGAATTTTTGTTTATACAGCTCAAAATTTGTGTAGAAAGCCTGTAAGTGAGGGCTATACTGCGCATGTTTACAATTGAGGCCGCATTACTCTGGCGACTTTTGTATGACTCAGTTAAAATCCTTATGGTTCCAGTACATAGTTGTAAGAACACTCTCTAGTTGTGGTAAAACTCTTAAAATACACAATTAGAGTTTCCAGAAATGATTAAAAACTTGGAAGAACCACTTGAAATAAAACTAAATAGATTCTTCCTACATTTCCTGCCGTTTGTAATCACAGACATTACCAGTGGAAAGCCGTGAAATGACCAGCAAACTGATAATATTTAAAACTCCGGGCACTTCAGGGAGCGTTTTCACTTGAATTTGCTTTCAAATATTAGGAATTCTTGTTTATACAGCTCAAAATTTGTGTAGAAAACCTGTAAGTGAGGACTGTACTTCGTATGGTTACAATTGAGGCCACATTACTCTGGCGACTTTTGTACGACTCAGTTAAAATCCTTACTTTTCCAATACATAGTTGTAAGAAAACTCTCTAGTTGTGGTAAATCTCTTAAAATACGCAATTAGAGTTTCCAAAAATGATTAAAAACTGGGAAGAACCACTTGAAATAAAAGTAAATAGATTCTTCCTACATTTCCTGCCGTTTAAAAATCACAGACATTACAATTGGAAAGCCGTGAAATGACCAGCAAACTGATAATATTTACAACTCTGGGAATTTAGCGAGCATTTTCACTTGAATTTGCTTTCAAATATAGGAATTCTTGTTTATAAAGCTCAAAATTTGTGTTGAAAGCCTGTAAGTGAGGACTATACTGCTTATGTTTACAATTGAGGCCACATTACTCGGGCGACTTTTGTATGACTCAGTTAAAATCCTGACGGTTCCAGTACATAGTTGTAAGAAAACTCTCTAGTTTTGGTAAAACTCCTAAAATACGCAACTAGAGTTTAAAGAAATGATTACAAACTTGGAAGAACCACTTGAAATAAAAGTAAATAGATTCTTCCTACATTTCCTGCCGTTTGTAATCACAGACATTACCAGTGGAAAGCTGTGAAATGACCAGCAAACAGATAATATTTACGACTCAGGGCACTTTAGGAAGCGTTGTCACTTAAATTTGCCTCCAAATATTAGGAATTCTTGTTTATACAGCTCAAAATTTGTGTAGAAATCCTGCAAGTGAGGTCTATTCTGCGTATGTTTACAATTGAGGCCGCATTACTCTGGCGACTTTTGTACGACTCAGTTAAAATCCTGACGGTTCCAGTACATATTTGTGAGAAAACTCTCTAGTTGTGGTAAAACTCTTAAAATACACAATTAGAGTTTCCAGAAATGATTAAAAATTTGGAAGAACCACTTGAAATAAAAGTAAATAGATTCTCTCTACATTAACTGCCGTTTGTAATCACAGACATTAACAGTGGAAAGCCGTGAAATGACCAGCAAACTGTAATATTTACAACTCTGGGCACTTTATGGAGCGTTTTCACTTGAATTTGCTTTAAAATATTATGAATTCTTGTTTATACAGCTGAAAATTTGTGTAGAAAGCCTGTAAGTGAGGACTGTACTGCGTATGGTTACAATTGAGGCCGCATTACTCTGGCTACTTTTGTATGACTCTGTTAAAATCCTTACGTTTCCAGTACATATTTGTAAGAAAACTCTCCAGTTGCGGTAAAACTCTTACAATACGCAATTAGAGTTTTCAGAAATGATTAAAAACTTGGAAGAACCACTTGAAATAAAACTAAATAGATTCTTCCTACATTTCCTGCGGTTTGAAATCACAGACATTACCAGTGGAAAGCCGTGAGATGACCAGCAAACTGATAATATTTAGAACTCCGGGCACTTCAGGGAGCGTTTTCACTTGAATTTTCTTTCAAATATTAGGAATTCTTGTTTATACAGCTCAAAATTTGTGTAGAAAGCCTGTAAGTGAGGACTGTACTGCGTATGGTTACAATTGAGGCCACATTACTCTGGCGACTTTTGTATGACTCAGTTAAAATCCTTACTTTTCCAATACATAGTTGTAAGAAAACTCTCTAGTTGTGGTAAATCTCTTAAAATACGCAATTAGAGTTTCCAGAAATGATTAAAAACTTGGAAGAACCACTTGAAATAAAAGTAAATAGATTCTTCCTACATTTCCTGCCGTTTAAAAATCACAGACATTACCAGTGGAAAGCCGTGAAATGACCAGCAAAATGATAATATTTACAACTCCAGGAATTTAGCGAGCATTTTAACTTGAATTTGCTTTCAAATATTAGGAATTCTTGTTTATACAGCTCAAAATTTGTGTAGAAAGCCTGTAAGTGAAGACTATACTGCTTATGTTTACAATTGAGGCCGCATTACTCTGGCGACTTCTGTATGACTCATTTAAAATCCTTATGTTTCCAGTACATATTTGTAAGAACACTCTCTAGTTTTGGTAAAACTCTTAAAATACTCAATTAGAGTTTCCAGAAATGATTAAAAACTTGGAAGAACCACTTGAAATAAAAGTAAATAGATTCTTCTACATTTCCTGCCGTTTGTAATCACAGACATTACCAGTGGAAATCGTGAAATGACCAGCAAACTGATAATATTTTCGATTCCGGGCACTTTAGGGAGCGTTTTCACTTGAATTTGCTTTCAAATATTAGGAATTTTTGTTTATACAGCTCAAAATTTGTGTAGAAAGCCTGTAAGTGAGGGCTATACTGCGCATGTTTACAATTGAGGCCGCATTACTCTGGCGACTTTTGTATGACTCAGTTAAAATCCTTATGGTTCCAGTACATAGTTGTAAGAACACTCTCTAGTTGTGGTAAAACTCTTAAAATACACAATTAGAGTTTCCAGAAATGATTAAAAACTTGGAAGAACCACTTGAAATAAAACTAAATAGATTCTTCCTACATTTCCTGCCGTTTGTAATCACAGACATTACCAGTGGAAAGCCGTGAAATGACCAGCAAACTGATAATATTTAAAACTCCGGGCACTTTAGGGAGCGTTTTCACTTTAATTTGCTTTCAAATATTAGGAATTCTTGTTTATACAGCTCAAAATTTGTGTAGAAAGCCTGTAAGTGAGGACTGTACTTCGTATGGTTACAATTGAGGCCACATTACTCTGGCGACTTTTGTACGACTCAGTTAAAATCCTTACTTTTCCAATACATAGTTGTAAGAAAACTCTCTAGTTGTGGTAAATCTCTTAAAATACGCAATTAGAGTTTCCAAAAATGATTAAAAACTGGGAAGAACCACTTGAAATAAAAGTAAATAGATTCTTCCTACATTTCCTGCCGTTTAAAAATCACAGACATTACAAGTGGAAAGCCGTGAAATGACCAGCAAACTGATAATATTTACAACTCCGGGAATTTAGCGAGCATTTTCACTTGAATTTGCTTTCAAATATAGGAATTCTTGTTTATAAAGCTCAAAATTTGTGTAGAAAGCCTGTAAGTGAGGACTATACTGCTTATGTTTACAATTGAGGCCACATTACTCGGGCGACTTTTGTATGACTCAGTTAAAATCCTGACGGTTCCAGTACATAGTTGTAAGAAAACTCTCTAGTTTTGGTAAAACTCCTAAAATACGCAACTAGAGTTTAAAGAAATGATTACAAACTTGGAAGAACCACTTGAAATAAAAGTAAATAGATTCTTCCTACATTTCCTGCCGTTTGTAATCACAGACATTACCAGTGGAAAGCTGTGAAATGACCAGCAAACAGATAATATTTACGACTCAGGGCACTTTAGGAAGCGTTGTCACTTAAATTTGCCTCCAAATATTAGGAATTCTTGTTTATACAGCTCCAAATTTGTGTAGAAAGCCTGCAAGTGAGGTCTATTCTGCGTATGTTTACAATTGAGGCCGCATTACTCTGGCGACTTTTGTACGACTCAGTTAAAATCCTGACGGTTCCAGTACATATTTGTGAGAAAACTCTCTAGTTGTGGTAAAACTCTTAAAATACACAATTAGAGTTTCCAGAAATGATTAAAAACTTGGAAGAACCACTTGAAATAAAAGTAAATAGATTCTCTCTACATTAACTGCCGTTTGTAATCACAGACATTAACAGTGGAAAGCCGTGAAATGACCAGCAAACTGTAATATTTACAACTCTGGGCACTTTAGGGAGCGTTTTCACTTGAATTTGCTTTAAAATATTACGAATTCTTGTTTATACAGCTGAAAATTTGTGTAGAAAGCCTGTAAGTGAGGACTGTACTGCGTATGGTTACAATTGAGGCCGCATTACTCTGGCTACTTTTGTATGACTCTGTTAAAATCCTTACGTTTCCAGTACATATTTGTAAGAAAACTCTCCAGTTGCGGTAAAACTCTTACAATACGCAATTAGAGTTTTCAGAAATGATTAAAAACTTGGAAGAACCACTTGAAATAAAACTAAATAGATTCTTCCTACATTTCCTGCGGTTTGAAATCACAGACATTACCAGTGGAAAGCCGTGAAATGACCAGCAAACTGATAATATTTAGAACTCCGGGCACTTCAGGGAGCGTTTTCACTTGAATTTGCTTTCAAATATTAGGAATTCTTGTTTATACATCTCAAAATTTGTGTAGAAAGCCTGTAAGTGAGGACTATACTGCTTATGTTTACAATTGAGGCCGCATTACTCTGGCGACTTCTGTATGACTCATTTAAAATCCTTATGTTTCCAGTACATATTTGTAAGAACACTCTCTAGTTTTGGTAAAACTCTTAAAATACTCAATTAGAGTTTCCAGAAATGATTAAAAACTGGGAAGAACCACTTGAAATAAAAGTAAATAGATTCTTCTACATTTCCTGCCGTTTGTAATCACAGACATTACCAGTGGAAATCGTGAAATGACCAGCAAACTGATAATATTTTCGATTCCGGGCACTTTAGGGAGCGTTTTCACTTGAATTTGCTTTCAAATATTAGGAATTTTTGTTTATACAGCTCAAAATTTGTGTAGAAAGCCTGTAAGTGAGGGCTATACTGCGCATGTTTACAATTGAGGCCGCATTACTCTGGCGACTTTTGTATGACTCAGTTAAAATCCTTATGGTTCCAGTACATAGTTGTAAGAACACTCTCTAGTTGTGGTAAAACTCTTAAAATACACAATTAGAGTTTCCAGAAATGATTAAAAACTTGGAAGAACCACTTGAAATAAAACTAAATAGATTCTTCCTACATTTCCTGCCGTTTGTAATCACAGACATTACCAGTGGAAAGCCGTGAAATGACCAGCAAACTGATAATATTTAAAACTCCGGGCACTTCAGGGAGCGTTTTCACTTGAATTTGCTTTCAAATATTAGGAATTCTTGTTTATACAGCTCAAAATTTGTGTAGAAAACCTGTAAGTGAGGACTGTACTTCGTATGGTTACAATTGAGGCCACATTACTCTGGCGACTTTTGTACGACTCAGTTAAAATCCTTACTTTTCCAATACATAGTTGTAAGAAAACTCTCTAGTTGTGGTAAATCTCTTAAAATACGCAATTAGAGTTTCCAAAAATGATTAAAAACTGGGAAGAACCACTTGAAATAAAAGTAAATAGATTCTTCCTACATTTCCTGCCGTTTAAAAATCACAGACATTACAATTGGAAAGCCGTGAAATGACCAGCAAACTGATAATATTTACAACTCTGGGAATTTAGCGAGCATTTTCACTTGAATTTGCTTTCAAATATAGGAATTCTTGTTTATAAAGCTCAAAATTTGTGTTGAAAGCCTGTAAGTGAGGACTATACTGCTTATGTTTACAATTGAGGCCACATTACTCGGGCGACTTTTGTATGACTCAGTTAAAATCCTGACGGTTCCAGTACATAGTTGTAAGAAAACTCTCTAGTTTTGGTAAAACTCCTAAAATACGCAACTAGAGTTTAAAGAAATGATTACAAACTTGGAAGAACCACTTGAAATAAAAGTAAATAGATTCTTCCTACATTTCCTGCCGTTTGTAATCACAGACATTACCAGTGGAAAGCTGTGAAATGACCAGCAAAGAGATAATATTTACGACTCAGGGCACTTTAGGAAGCGTTGTCACTTAAATTTGCCTCCAAATATTAGGAATTCTTGTTTATACAGCTCAAAATTTGTGTAGAAATCCTGCAAGTGAGGTCTATTCTGCGTATGTTTACAATTGAGGCCGCATTACTCTGGCGACTTTTGTACGACTCAGTTAAAATCCTGACGGTTCCAGTACATATTTGTGAGAAAACTCTCTAGTTGTGGTAAAACTCTTAAAATACACAATTAGAGTTTCCAGAAATGATTAAAAATTTGGAAGAACCACTTGAAATAAAAGTAAATAGATTCTCTCTACATTAACTGCCGTTTGTAATCACAGACATTAACAGTGGAAAGCCGTGAAATGACCAGCAAACTGTAATATTTACAACTCTGGGCACTTTATGGAGCGTTTTCACTTGAATTTGCTTTAAAATATTATGAATTCTTGTTTATACAGCTGAAAATTTGTGTAGAAAGCCTGTAAGTGAGGACTGTACTGCGTATGGTTACAATTGAGGCCGCATTACTCTGGCTACTTTTGTATGACTCTGTTAAAATCCTTACGTTTCCAGTACATATTTGTAAGAAAACTCTCCAGTTGCGGTAAAACTCTTACAATACGCAATTAGAGTTTTCAGAAATGATTAAAAACTTGGAAGAACCACTTGAAATAAAACTAAATAGATTCTTCCTACATTTCCTGCGGTTTGAAATCACAGACATTACCAGTGGAAAGCCGTGAGATGACCAGCAAACTGATAATATTTAGAACTCCGGGCACTTCAGGGAGCGTTTTCACTTGAATTTTCTTTCAAATATTAGGAATTCTTGTTTATACAGCTCAAAATTTGTGTAGAAAGCCTGTAAGTGAGGACTGTACTGCGTATGGTTACAATTGAGGCCACATTACTCTGGCGACTTTTGTATGACTCAGTTAAAATCCTTACTTTTCCAATACATAGTTGTAAGAAAACTCTCTAGTTGTGGTAAATCTCTTAAAATACGCAATTAGAGTTTCCAGAAATGATTAAAAACTTGGAAGAACCACTTGAAATAAAAGTAAATAGATTCTTCCTACATTTCCTGCCGTTTAAAAATCACAGACATTACCAGTGGAAAGCCGTGAAATGACCAGCAAAATGATAATATTTACAACTCCAGGAATTTAGCGAGCATTTTAACTTGAATTTGCTTTCAAATATTAGGAATTCTTGTTTATACAGCTCAAAATTTGTGTAGAAAGCCTGTAAGTGAAGACTATACTGCTTATGTTTACAATTGAGGCCGCATTACTCTGGCGACTTCTGTATGACTCATTTAAAATCCTTATGTTTCCAGTACATATTTGTAAGAACACTCTCTAGTTTTGGTAAAACTCTTAAAATACTCAATTAGAGTTTCCAGAAATGATTAAAAACTTGGAAGAACCACTTGAAATAAAAGTAAATAGATTCTTCTACATTTCCTGCCGTTTGTAATCACAGACATTACCAGTGGAAATCGTGAAATGACCAGCAAACTGATAATATTTTCGATTCCGGGCACTTTAGGGAGCGTTTTCACTTGAATTTGCTTTCAAATATTAGGAATTTTTGTTTATACAGCTCAAAATTTGTGTAGAAAGCCTGTAAGTGAGGGCTATACTGCGCATGTTTACAATTGAGGCCGCATTACTCTGGCGACTTTTGTATGACTCAGTTAAAATCCTTATGGTTCCAGTACATAGTTGTAAGAACACTCTCTAGTTGTGGTAAAACTCTTAAAATACACAATTAGAGTTTCCAGAAATGATTAAAAACTTGGAAGAACCACTTGAAATAAAACTAAATAGATTCTTCCTACATTTCCTGCCGTTTGTAATCACAGACATTACCAGTGGAAAGCCGTGAAATGACCAGCAAACTGATAATATTTAAAACTCCGGGCACTTTAGGGAGCGTTTTCACTTTAATTTGCTTTCAAATATTAGGAATTCTTGTTTATACAGCTCAAAATTTGTGTAGAAAGCCTGTAAGTGAGGACTGTACTTCGTATGGTTACAATTGAGGCCACATTACTCTGGCGACTTTTGTACGACTCAGTTAAAATCCTTACTTTTCCAATACATAGTTGTAAGAAAACTCTCTAGTTTTGGTAAATCTCTTAAAATACGCAATTAGAGTTTCCAAAAATGATTAAAAACTGGGAAGAACCACTTGAAATAAAAGTAAATAGATTCTTCCTACATTTCCTGCCGTTTAAAAATCACAGACATTACCAGTGGAAAGCCGTGAAATGACCAGCAAACTGATAATATTTACAACTCCGGGAATTTAGCGAGCATTTTCACTTGAATTTGCTTTCAAATATTAGGAATTCTTGTTTATACAGCTCAAAATTTGTGTAGAAAGCCTGTAAGTGAGGACTATACTGCTTATGTTTACAATTGAGGCCACATTACTCGGGCGACTTTTGTATGACTCAGTTAAAATCCTGACGGTTCCAGTACATAGTTGTAAGAAAACTCTCTAGTTTTGGTAAAACTCCTAAAATACGCAACTAGAGTTTAAAGAAATGATTACAAACTTGGAAGAACCACTTGAAATTAAAGTAAATCGATTCTTCCTACATTTCCTGCCGTTTGTAATCACAGACATTACCAGTGGAAAGCTGTGAAATGACCAGCAAACAGATAATATTTACGACTCAGGGCACTTTAGGAAGCGTTGTCACTTAAATTTGCCTCCAAATATTAGGAATTCTTGTTTATACAGCTCAAAATTTGTGTAGAAAGCCTGCAAGTGAGGTCTATTCTGCGTATGTTTACAATTGAGGCCGCATTACTCTGGCGACTTTTGTACGACTCAGTTAAAATCCTGACGGTTCCAGTACATATTTGTGAGAAAACTCTCTAGTTGTGGTAAAACTCTTAAAATACACAATTAGAGTTTCCAGAAATGATTAAAAACTTGGAAGAACCACTTGAAATAAAAGTAAATAGATTCTCTCTACATTTCCTGCCGTTTGTAATCACAGACATTAACAGTGAAAAGCCGTGAAATGACCAGCAAACTGATAATATTTACAACTCCGGGCACTTCAGGGAGCGTTTTCACTTGAATTTGCTTTCAAATATTAGGAATTCTTGTTTATACAGCTCAAAATTTGTGTAGAAAGCCTGTAAGTGAGGACTGTACTGCGTATGGTTACAATTGAGGCCACATTACTCTGGCGACTTTTGTATGACTCAGTTAAAATCCTTACTTTTCCAATACATAGTTGTAAGAAAACTCTCTAGTTGTGGTAAATCTCTTAAAATACGCAATTTGAGTTTCCAGAAATGATTAAAAACTTGGAAGAACCACTTGAAATAAAAGTAAATAGATTCTTCCTACATTTCCTGCCGTTTAAAAATCACAGACATTACCAGTGGAAAGCCGTGAAATGACCAGCAAACTGATAATTTTTACAACTCCAGGAATTTAGCGAGCATTTTCACTTGAATTTGCTTTCAAATATTAGGAATTCTTGTTTATACAGCTCAAAATTTGTGTAGAAAGCCTGTAAGTGAGGACTATACTGCTTATGTTTACAAATGAGGCCGCATTACTCTGGCGACTTCTGTATGACTCATTTAAAATCCTTATGTTTCCAGTACATATTTGTAAGAACACTCTCTAGTTTTGGTAAAACTCTTAAAATACTCAATTAGAGTTTCCAGAAATGATTAAAAACTTGGAAGAACCACTTGAAATAAAAGTAAATAGATTCTTCTACATTTCCTGCCGTTTGTAATCACAGACATTACCAGTGGAAAGCCGTGAATGACCAGCAAACTGATAATATTTACAACTCCGGGCATTTCAGGGAGCGTTTTCACTTGAATTTGCTTTCAAATATTAGGAATTCTTGTTTATACAGCTCAAAATTTGTGTAGAAAGCCTGTAAGTGAGGACTGTACTGCGTATGGTTACAATTGAGGCCCCATTACTCTGGCGACTTTTGTACGACTCAGTTAAAATCCTTACTTTTCCAATACATAGTTGTAAGAAAACTCTCTAGTTGTCGTAAATCTCTTAAAATACGCAATTAGAGTTTCCAGAAATGATTAAAAACTTGGAAGAACCACTTGAAATAAAAGTAAATAGATTCTTCCTACATTTCCTGCCGTTTAAAAATCACAGACATTACCAGTGGAAAGCCGTGAAATGTCCAGCAAACTGATAATATTTTTGACTCCGGGCACTTTAGGGAGCGTTTTCACTTGAATTTGCTTTCAAATATTAGGAATTTTTGTTTATACAGCTCAAAATTTGTGTAGAAAGCGTGTAAGTGAGGGCTATACTGCGCATGTTTACAATTGAGGCCGCATTACTCTGGCGACTTTTGTATGACTCAGTTAAAATCCTTACGTTTCCAGTATATAGTTGTAAGAACACTCTCTAGTTGTGGTAAAACTCTTAAAATACACAATTAGAGTTTCCAGAAATGATTAAAAACTTGGAAGAACCACTTGAAATAAAACTAAATAGATTCTTCCTACATTTCCTGCCGTTTGTAATCAGAGACATTACCAGTGAAAAGCTGTGAAATGACCAGCAAACTGATAATATTTAAAACTCCGGGCACTTCAGGGAGCGTTTTCACTTGAATTTGCTTTCAAATATTAGGAATTCTTGTTTATACATCTCAAAATTTGTGTAGAAAGCCTGTAAGTGAGGACTGTACTGCGTATGGTTACAATTGAGGCCACATTACTCTGGCGACTTTTGTACGACTCAGTTAAAATCCTTACTTTTCCAATACATAGTTGTAAGAAAACTCTCTAGTTGTGGTAAATCTCTTAAAATACGCAATTAGAGTTTCCAGAAATGATTAAAAACTTGGAAGAACCACTTGAAATCAAAGTAAATAGATTCTTCCTACATTTCCTGCCGTTTAAAAATCACAGACATTACCAGTGGAAAGCCGTGAAATGACCAGCAAAGTGATAATATTTACAACTGCGGGAATTTAGCGAGCATTTTCACTTGAATTTGCTTTCAAATATTAGGAATTCTTGTTTATACAGCTCAAAATTTGTGTAGAAAGCCTGTAAGTGAGGACTATACTGCTTATGTTTACAATTGAGGCCACATTACTCGGGCGACTTTTGTATGACTCAGTTAATATCCTTACTTTTCCAGTACATAGTTGTAAGAAAACTCTCTAGTTTTGGTAAAACTCCTAAAATACGGAACTAGAGTTTAAAGAAATGATTACAAACTTGGAAGAACCACTTGAAATAAAAGTAAATAGATTCTTCCTACATTTCCTGCCGTTTGTAATCACAGACATTACCAGTGGAAAGCTGTGAAATGACCAGCAAACAGATAATATTTACGACTCAGGGCACTTTAGGAAGCGTTGTCACTTAAATTTGCCTCCAAATATTAGGAATTCTTGTTTATACAGCTCAAAATTTGTGTAGAAAGCCTGCAAGTGAGGTCTATTCTGCGTATGTTTACAATTGAGGCCGCATTACTCTGGCGACTTTTGTATAACTCAGTTAAAATCCTGACGGTTCCAGTACATATTTGTCAGAAAACTCTCTAGTTGTGGTAAAACTCTTAAAATACACAATTAGAGTTTCCAGAAATGATTAAAAATTTGGAAGAACCACTTGAAATGAAAGTAAATAGATTCTCTCTACATTAACTGCCGTTTGTAATCACAGACATTAACAGTGGAAAGCCGTGAAATGACCAGCAAACTGTAATATTTACAACTCTGGGCACTTTATGGAGCGTTTTCACTTGAATTTGCTTTAAAATATTAGGAATTCTTGTTTATACAGCTGAAAATTTGTGTAGAAAGCCTGTAAGTGAGGACTGTACTGCGTATGGTTACAATTGAGGCCGCATTACTCTGGCTACTTTTGTATGACTCTGTTAAAATCCTTACGTTCACAGTACATATTTGTAAGAAAACTCTCTAGTTGTGGTAAAACTCTTACAATACGCAATTAGAGTTTTCAGAAATGATTAAAAACTTGGAAGAACCACTTGAAATAAAACTAAATAGATTCTTCCTACATTTCCTGCGTTTTGAAATCACAGACATTACCAGTGGAAAGCCGTGAAATGACCAGCAAACTGATAATATTTACAACTCCGGGCATTTCATGGAGCGTTTTCACTTGAATTTGCTTTCAAACATTAGGAATTCTTGTTTATACAGCTCAAAATTTGTGTAGAAAGCCTGTAAGTGAGGACTGTACTGCATATGGTTACAATTGAGGCCACATTACTCTGTCGACTTTTGTATGACTCAGTTAAAATCCTTACTTTTCCAATACATAGTTGTACAAAAACTCTCTAGTTGTGGTAAATCTCTTAAAATACGCAATTAGAGTTTCCAGAAATGATTAAAAACTTGGAAGAACCACTTGAAATAAAAGTAAATAGATTCTTCCTACATTTCCTGCCGTTTAAAAATCACAGACATTACCAGTGGAAAGCCGTGAATTGACCAGCAAACTGATAATATTTTTGACTCCGGGCACTTTAGGGAGCGTTTTCACTTGAATTTGCTTTCAAATATTAGGAATTCTTGTTTATACAGCTCAAAATTTGTGTAGAAAGCCTGCAAGTGAGGTCTATTCTGCGTATGTTTACAATTGAGGCCGCATTACTCTGGCGACTTCTGTATGACTCATTTAAAATCCTTATGTTTCCAGTACTTATTTGTAAGAACACTCTCTAGTTTTGGTAAAACTCTTAAAATACTCAATTAGAGTTTCCAGAAATGATTAAAAACTTGGAAGAACCACTTGAAATAAAAGTAAATAGATTCTTCTTCATTTCCTGCCGTTTGTAATCACAGACATTACCAGTGGAAAGCCGTGAAATGACCAGCAAACTGATAATATTTACAACTCCGGGCATTTCAGGGAGCGTTTTCACTTGAAGTTGCTTTCAAATATTAGGAATTCTTGTTTATACAGCTCAAAATTTGTGTAGAAAGCCTGTAAGTGAGGACTGTACTGCGTATGGTTACAATTGAGGCCACATTACTCTGGCGACTTTTGTATGACTCAGTTAAAATCCTGACGGTTCCAGTACATATTTGTGAGAAAACTCTCTAGTTGTAGTAAATCTCTTAAAATACGCAATTAGAGTTTCCAGAAATGATTAAAAACTTGGAAGAACCACTTGAAATAAAAGTAAATAGATTCTTCCTACGTTTCCTGCCGTTTAAAAATCAAAGACATTACCAGTGGAAAGCCGTGAAATGACCAGCAAAGTGATAATATTTACAACTGCGGGAATTTAGCGAGCATTTTCACTTGAATTTGCTTTCAAATATTAGGAATTCTTGTTTATACAGCTCAAAATTTGTGTAGAAAGCCTGTAAGTGAGGACGATACTGCTTATGTTTACAATTGAGGCCACATTACTCGGGCGACTTTTGTATGACTCAGTTAAAATCCTTACTTTTCCAGTACATAGTTGTAAGAAAACTCTCTAGTTGTGGTAAAACTCCTAAAATACGCAACTAGAGTTTAAAGAAATGATTACAAACTTGGAAGAACCACTTGAAATAAAAGTAAATAGATTCTTCCTACATTTCCTGCCGTTTGTAATCACAGACATTACCAGTGGAAAGCTGTGAAATGACCAGCAAACAGATAATATTTACGACTCAGGGCACTTTAGGAAGCGTTGTCACTTAAATTTGCCTCCAAATATTAGGAATTCTTGTTTATACAGCTCAAAATTTGTGTAGAAAGCCTGCAAGTGAGGTCTATTCTGCGTATGTTTACAATCGAGGCCGCATTACTCTGGCGACTTTTGTACGACTCAGTTAAAATCCTTACTTTTCCAATACATAGTTGTAAGAAAACTCTCTAGTTGTGGTAAATCTCTTAAAATACGCAATTAGAGTTTCCAGAAATGATTAAAAACTTGGAAGAACCACTTGAAATAAAAGTAAATAGATTCTTCCTACATTTCCTGCCATTTGTAATCACAGACATTACCAGTGGAAAGCCGTGAAATGACCAGTAAAATGATAATATTTACAACTCCGGGAATTTAGCGAGCATTTTCACTTGAATTTGCTTTCAAATATTAGGAATTCTTGTTTATACAGCTCAAAATTTGTGTAGAAAGCCTGTAAGTGAGGACTATACTGCTTATGTTTACAATTGAGGCCGCATTACTCTGGCGACTTCTGTATGACTCATTTAAAATCCTTATGTTTCCAGTACATATTTGTAAGAACACTCTCTTGTTTTGGTAAAACTCTTAAAATACTCAATTAGAGTTTCCAGAAATGATTAAAAACTTGGAAGAACCACTTGAAATAAAACTAAATAGATTCTTTCTACATTTCCTGCCGTTTGTAATCACAGACATTACCAGTGGAAAGCCGTGAAATGACCAGCAAACTGATAATATTTAATACTCCGGGCACTTCAGGGAGGGTTTTCACTTGAATTTGCTTTAAAATATTAGGAATTCTTGTTTATACAGCTGAAAATTTGTGTAGAAAGCCTGTAAGTGAGGACTGTACTTCGTATGGTTAAAATTGAGGCCACATTACTCTGGCTACTTTTGTATGACTCAGTTAAAATCCTTACTTTTCCAGTACATAGTTGTAAGAAAACTCTCTAGTTGTGGTAAAACTCCTAAAATACGCAACTAGAGTTTAAAGAAATGATTACAAACTTGGAAGAACCACTTGAAATAAAAGAAAATAGATTTTTCCTACATTTCCTGCAGTTTGTAATCACAGACATTACCAGTGGAAAGCTGTGAAATGACCAGCAAACAGATAATATTTACGACTCAGGGCACTTTAGGAAGCGTTGTCACTTAAATTTGCCTCCAAATATTAGGAATTCTTGTTTATACAGCTCAAAATTTGTGTAAAAAGCCTGCAAGTGAGGTCTATTCTGCGTATGTTTACAATTGAGGCCACATTACTCTGGCGACTTTTGTATGACTCAGTTAAAATCCTGACGGTTCCAGTACATATTTGTGAGAAAACACTCTAGTTGTGGTAAAACTCTTAAAATACACAATTAGAGTTTCCAGAAATGATTAAAAACTTGGAAGAACCACTTGAAATAAAAGTAAATAGATTCTCTCTACATTTCCTGCCATTTGTAATCACAGACATTACCATTGGAAAGCCGTGAAGTGACCAGCAAACTGATAATATTTTTGACCTCGGGCACTTTAGGGAGCGTTTTCACTTGAATTTGCTTTCAAATATTAGGAATTTTTGTTTATACAGCTCAAAATTTATGTAGAAAGCCTGTAAGTGAGGGCTATACTGCGCATGTTTACAATTGAGGCCGCATTACTCTGGCGACTTTTGTATGACTCAGTTAAAATCCTTACGGTTCCAGTACATAGTTGTAAGAACACTCTCTAGTTGTGGTAAAACTCTTAAAATACATAATTAGAGTTTCCAGAAATGATGAAAAACTTCGAAGAACCACTTGAAATAAAAGTAAATAGATTCTCTCTACATTTCCTGCCATTTGTAATCACAGACATTACCATTGGAAAGCCGTGAAATGACCAGCAAACTGATAATATTTACAACTCCGGGCACTTCAGGGAGCGTTTTCACTTGAATTTGCTTTCAAATATTAGGAATTCTTGTTTATACAGCTCAAAATTTGTGTAGAAAGCCTGTAAGTGAGGACTATACTGCTTATGTTTACAATTGAGGCGACATTTCTCGGGCGACTTTTGTATGACTCAGTTAAAATCCTTACTTTTCCAGTACATAGTTGTAAGAAAACTCTCTAGTTGTGGTAAAACTCCTAAAATACGCAACTAGAGTTTAAAGAAATGATTACAAACTTGGAAGAACCACTTGAAATAAAAGTAAATAGATTCTTCCTACATTTCCTGCCGTTTGTAATCACAGACATTACCAGTGGAAAGCTGTGAAATGACCAGCAAACAGATAATATTTACGACTCAGGGCACTTTAGGAAGCGTTGTCACTAAAATTTGCCTCCAAATATTAGGAATTCTTGTTTATACAGCTCAAAATTTGTGTAGAAAGCCTGCAAGTGAGGTCTATTCTGCGTATGTTTACAATTGAGGCCGCATTACTCTGGTGACTTTTGTATGACTCAGTTAAAATCCTGACGGTTCCAGTACATATTTGTGAGAAAACTCTCTAGTTGTGGTAAAACTCTTAAAATACACAATTAGAGTTTCCAGAAATGATTAAAAACTTGGAAGAACCACTTGAAATAAAAGTAAATAGATTCTTCCTACATTTCCTGCCGTTTGTAATCACAGACATTACCAGTGGAAAGCTGTGAAATGACCAGCAAACAGATAATATTTACGACTCAGGGCACTTTAGGAAGCGTTGTCACTTAAATTTGCCTCCAAATATTAGGAATTCTTGTTTATACAGCTCAAAATTTGTGTAGAAAGCCTGCAAGTGAGGTCTATTCTGCGTATGTTTACAATCGAGGCCGCATTACTCTGGCGACTTTTGTACGACTCAGTTAAAATCCTTACTTTTCCAATACATAGTTGTAAGAAAACTCTCTAGTTGTGGTAAATCTCTTAAAATACGCAATTAGAGTTTCCAGAAATGATTAAAAACTTGGAAGAACGACTTGAAATAAAAGTAAATAGATTCTTCCTACATTTCCTGCCATTTGTAATCACAGACATTACCAGTGGAAAGCCGTGAAATGACCAGTAAAATGATAATATTTACAACTCCGGGAATTTAGCGAGCATTTTCACTTGAATTTGCTTTCAAATATTAGGAATTCTTGTTTATACAGCTCAAAATTTGTGTAGAAAGCCTGTAAGTGAGGACTATACTGCTTATGTTTACAATTGAGGCCGCATTACTCTGGCGACTTCTGTATGACTCATTTAAAATCCTTATGTTTCCAGTACATATTTGTAAGAACACTCTCTTGTTTTGGTAAAACTCTTAAAATACTCAATTAGAGTTTCCAGAAATGATTAAAAACTTGGAAGAACCACTTGAAATAAAACTAAATAGATTCTTTCTACATTTTCTGCCGTTTGTAATCACAGACATTACCAGTGGAAAGCCGTGAAATGACCAGCAAACTGATAATATTTAATACTCCGGGCACTTCAGGGAGGGTTTTCACTTGAATTTGCTTTAAAATATTAGGAATTCTTGTTTATACAGCTGAAAATTTGTGTAGAAAGCCTGTAAGTGAGGACTGTACTTCGTATGGTTAAAATTGAGGCCACATTACTCTGGCTACTTTTGTATGACTCAGTTAAAATCCTTACTTTTCCAGTACATAGTTGTAAGAAAACTCTCTAGTTGTGGTAAAACTCCTAAAATACGCAACTAGAGTTTAAAGAAATGATTACAAACTTGGAAGAACCACTTGAAATAAAAGAAAATAGATTTTTCCTACATTTCCTGCAGTTTGTAATCACAGACATTACCAGTGGAAAGCTGTGAAATGACCAGCAAACAGATAATATTTACGACTCAGGGCACTTTAGGAAGCGTTGTCACTTAAATTTGCCTCCAAATATTAGGAATTCTTGTTTATACAGCTCAAAATTTGTGTAAAAAGCCTGCAAGTGAGGTCTATTCTGCGTATGTTTACAATTGAGGCCACATTACTCTGGCGACTTTTGTATGACTCAGTTAAAATCCTGACGGTTCCAGTACATATTTGTGAGAAAACAGTCTAGTTGTGGTAAAACTCTTAAAATACACAATTAGAGTTTCCAGAAATGATTAAAAACTTGGAAGAACCACTTGAAATAAAAGTAAATAGATTCTCTCTACATTTCCTGCCATTTGTAATCACAGACATTACCATTGGAAAGCCGTGAAGTGACCAGCAAACTGATAATATTTTTGACCTCGGGCACTTTAGGGAGCGTTTTCACTTGAATTTGCTTTCAAATATTAGGAATTTTTGTTTATACAGCTCAAAATTTATGTAGAAAGCCTGTAAGTGAGGGCTATACTGCGCATGTTTACAATTGAGGCCGCATTACTCTGGCGACTTTTGTATGACTCAGTTAAAATCCTTACGGTTCCAGTACATAGTTGTAAGAACACTCTCTAGTTGTGGTAAAACTCTTAAAATACATAATTAGAGTTTCCAGAAATGATTAAAAACTTCGAAGAACCACTTGAAATAAAAGTAAATAGATTCTCTCTACATTTCCTGCCATTTGTAATCACAGACATTACCATTGGAAAGCCGTGAAATGACCAGCAAACTGATAATATTTACAACTCCGGGCACTTCAGGGAGCGTTTTCACTTGAATTTGCTTTCAAATATTAGGAATTCTTGTTTATACAGCTCAAAATTTGTGTAGAAAGCCTGTAAGTGAGGACTATACTGCTTATGTTTACAATTGAGGCGACATTTCTCGGGCGACTTTTGTATGACTCAGTTAAAATCCTTACTTTTCCAGTACATAGTTGTAAGAAAACTCTCTAGCTGTGGTAAAACTCCTAAAATACGCAACTAGAGTTTAAAGAAATGATTACAAACTTGGAAGAACCACTTGAAATAAAAGTAAATAGATTCTTCCTACATTTCCTGCCGTTTGTAATCACAGACATTACCAGTGGAAAGCTGTGAAATGACCAGCAAACAGATAATATTTACGACTCAGGGCACTTTAGGAAGCGTTGTCACTAAAATTTGCCTCCAAATATTAGGAATTCTTGTTTATACAGCTCAAAATTTGTGTAGAAAGCCTGCAAGTGAGGTCTATTCTGCGTATGTTTACAATTGAGGCCGCATTACTCTGGTGACTTTTGTATGACTCAGTTAAAATCCTGACGGTTCCAGTACATATTTGTGAGAAAACTCTCTAGTTGTGGTAAAACTCTTAAAATACACAATTAGAGTTTCCAGAAATGATTAAAAACTTGGAAGAACCACTTGAAATAAAAGTAAATAGATTCTCTCTACATTTCCTGCCGTTTGTAATCACAGACATTAACAGTGGAAAGCCGTGAAATGACCAGCAAACTGATAATATTTACAACTCTGGGCACTTTATGGAGCGTTTTCACTTGAATTTGCTTTAAAATATTAGGAATTCTTGTTTATACAGCTGAAAATTTGTGTAGAAAGCCTGTAAGTGAGGACTGTACTGCGTATGGTTACAATTGAGGCCGCATTACTCTGGCTACTTTTGTATGACTCTGTTAAAATCCTTACGTTTCCAGTACATATTTGTAAGAAAACACTCTAGTTGTGGTAAAACTCTTACAATACGCAATTAGAGTTTTCAGAAATGATTAAAAACTTGGAAGAACCACTTGAAATAAAACTAAATAGATTCTTCCTACATTTCCTGCGGTATGAAATCACAGACATTACCAGTGGAAAGCCGTGAAATGACCAGCAAACTGATAATATTTACAACTCCGGGCACTTCAGGGAGCGTTTTCACTTGAATTTGTTTTCAAATATTAGGAATTCTTGTTTATACAGCTCAAAATTTGTGTAGAAAGCCTGTAAGTGAGGACTGTACTTCGTATGGTTACAATTGAGGCCACATTACTCTGGCGACTTTTGTACGACTCAGTTAAAATCCTTCCTTTTCCAATACATAGTTGTAAGAAAACTCTCTAGTTGTGGTAAATCTCTTAAAATACGCAATTAGAGTTTCCAGAAATGATTACAAACTTGGAAGAACGACTTGAAACAAAAATAAATAGATTCTTCCTACATTTCCTGCCGTTTGTAATCACAGACATTACCAGTGGAAAGCCGTGAAATGACCAGTAAAATGATAATATTTACAACTCCAAGAATTTAGCGAGCATTTTCACTTGAATTTGCTTTCAAATATCAGGAATTCTTGTTTATACAGCTCAAAATTTGTGTAGAAAGCCTGTAAGTGAGGACTATACTGCTTATGTTTACAATTGAGGCCGCATTACTCTGGCGACTTCTGTATGACTCATTTAAAATCCTTATGTTTCCAGTACATATTTGTAAGAACACTCTCTTGTTTTGGTAAAACTCTTAAAATACTCAATTAGAGTTTCCAGAAATGATTAAAAACTTGGAAGAACCACTTGAAATAAAAGTAAATAGATTCTTTCTACATTTCCTGCCGTTTGTAATCACAGACATTACCAGTGGAAAGCCGTGAAATGACCAGCAAACTGATAATATTTAAAACTCCGGGCACTTCAGGGAGCGTTTTCACTTGAATTTGCTTTCAAATATTAGGAATTCTTGTTTATACACCTCAAAATTTGTGTAGAAATCCTGTAAGTGAGGACTGTACTGCGTATGGTTACAATTGAGGCCGCATTACTCTGGCTACTTTTGTATGACTCTGTTAAAAGCCTTACGTTTCCAGTACATATTTGTAAGAAAACTCTCTAGTTGTGGTAAAACTCTTACAATACGCAATTAGAGTTTTCAGAAATGATTAAAAACTTGGAAGAACCACTAGAAATAAAACTAAATAGATTCTTCCTACATTTCCTGCGGTTTGAAATCACAGACATTACCAGTGGAAAGCCGTGAAATGACCAGCAATCTGATAATATTTACAACTCCGGGAACTTCAGGGAGCGTTTTCACTTGAATTTGCTTTCAAATATTAGGAATTCTTGTTTATACAGCTCAAAATTTGTGTAGAAAGCCTGTAAGTGAGGACTGTACTGCTTATGTTTACAATTCAGGCCGCATTACTCTGGCGACTTTTGTATGACTCTGTTAAAATCCTGACGGTTCCAGTACATATTTGTAAGAAAACTCTCTAGTTGTGGTAAAACTCTTAAAATACGCAATTAGAGTTTCCAGAAATGATCAAAAACTTGGAAGAACCCCTTGAAATTAAAGTAAATCGATTCCTCCTACATTTTCTGCCATTGGTAATCACAGACATTACCAGTGGAAAGCCGTGAAATGACCAGCAAACTGATAATATTTACAACTCCGGGCACTTTAGGGAGCGTTTTCCCTTGTATTTGCTTTCAAATATTAGGAATTCTTGTTTATACAGCTCAAAATTTGTGTAGAAAGCCTGTAAGTGAGGACTGTACTGCTTATGTTTACAATTGAGGCCACATTACTCTGGCGACTTTTGTATGACTCTGTTAAAATCCTGACGGTTCCAGTACATATTTGTAAGAAAACTCTCTAGTTGTGGTAAAACTCTTAAAATACGTAATTAGAGTTTCCAGAGATGATCAAAAACTTGGAAGAACCCCTTAAAAATTAAAGTAAATCGATTCTTCCTACATTTCCTGCCGTTTGTAATCACAGACATTACCAGTGGAAAGCCGTGAAATGACCAGCAAACTGATAATATTTAAACCTCCGGGCACTTTAGGGAGCGTTTTCACTTGAGTTTGCTTTCACATATTAGGAATTCTTGTTTATACAGCTCAAAATTTGTGTAGAAAGCCTGTAAGTGAGGACTGTACTGCTTATGTTTACAATTGAGGCCGCATTACTCTGGCGACTTTTGTATGACTCTGTTAAAATCCTGACGGTTCCAGTACATATTTGTAAGAAAACTCTCTAGTTGTGGTAAAACTCTTAAAATACGTAATTAGAGTTTCCAGAAATGATTAAAAACTTGGAAGAACCCCTTGAAATTAAAGTAAATCGATTCTTCCTACATTTCCTGCCGTTTGTAATCACAGACATTACCAGTGGAAAGCCGTGAAATGACCAGCAAACTGATAATATTTACAACTCCGGGCACTTTAGGGAGCGTTTTCACTTGAGTTTGCTTTCAAATATTAGGAATTCTTGTTTATACAGCTCAAAATTTGTGTAGAAAGCTTGTAAGTGAGGACTGTACTGCTTATGTTTACAATTCAGGCCGCATTACTCTGGCGACTTTTGTATGACTCTGTTAAAATCCTGACGGTTCCAGTACATATTTGTAAGAAAACTCTCTAGTTGTGGTAAAACTCTTAAAATACGTAATTAGAGTTTCCAGAAATGATCAAAAACTTGGAAGAACCCCTTGAAATTAAAGTAAATAGATTCTTCCTACATTTCCTGCCGTTTGTAATCACAGACATTACCAGTGGAAAGCCGTGAAATGACCAGCAAACTGATAATATTTACAACTCCGGGCACTTTAGGGAGCGTTTTCCCTTGTATTTGCTTTCAAATATTAGGAATTCTTGTTTATACAGCTCAAAATTTGTGTAGAAAGCCTGTAAGTGAGGACTGTACTGCTTAAGTTTACAATTGAGGGCACATTACTCTGGCGACTTTTGTATGACTCTGTTAAAATCCTGACGGTTCCAGTACATATTTGTAAGAAAACTCTCTAGTTGTGGTAAAACTCTTAAAATACGTAATTAGAGTTTCCAGAAATGATGAAAAACTTGGAAGAACCCCTTGAAATTAAAGTAAATCGATTCTTCCTACATTTCCTGCCGTTTGTAATCACAGACATTACCAGTGGAAAGCCCTGAAATGACCAGCAAACTGATAATATTTACAACTCCGGGCACTTTAGGGAGCGTTTTCACTTGAGTTTGCTTTCACATATTAGGAATTCTTGTTTATACAGCTCAAAATTTGTGTAGAAAGCCTGTAAGTGAGGACTGTACTGCTTATGTTTACAATTGAGGCCACATTACTCTGGCGACTTTTGTATGACTCTGTTAAAATCCTGACGGTTCCAGTACATATTTGTAAGAAAACTCTCTAGTTGTGGTAAAACTCTTAAAATACGTAATTAGAGTTTCCAGAAATGATTAAAAACTTGGAAGAACCCCTTGAAAATAAAGTAAATCGATTCTTCCTACATTTCCTGCCGTTTGTAATCACAGACATTACCAGTGGAAAGCCGTGAAAGGACCAGCAAACTGATAATATTTACAACTCCGGGCACTTTAGGGAGCGTTTTCACTTGAGTTTGCTTTCAAATATTAGGAATTCTTGTTTATACAGCTCAAAATTTGTGTAGAAAGCCTGTAAGTGAGGACTGTACTGCTTATGTTTACAATTCAGGCCGCATTACTCTGGCGACTTTTGTATGACTCTGTTAAAATCCTGACGGTTCCAGTACATATTTGTAAGAAAACTCTCTAGTTGTGGTAAAACTCTTAAAATACGTAATTAGAGTTTCCAGAAATGATCAAAAACTTGGAAGAACCCCTTGAAATTAAAGTAAATCGATTCTTCCTACATTTCCGGCCGTTTGTAATCACAGACATTACCAGTGGAAAGCCGTGAAATGACCAGCAAACTGATAATATTTACAACTCCGGGCACTTTAGGGAGCGTTTTCACTTGAGTTTGCTTTCACATATTAGGAATTCTTGTTTATACAGCTCAAAATTTGTGTAGAAAGCCTGTAAGTGAGGACTGTACTGCTTATGTACAATTCAGGCCGCATTACTCTGGCGACTTTTGTATGACTCTGTTAAAATCCTGACGGTTCCAGTACATATTTGTAAGAAAACTCTCTAGTTGTGGTAAAACTCTTAAAATACGTAATTAGAGTTTCCAGAAATGATCAAAAACTTGGAAGAACCCCTTGAAATTAAAGTAAATCGATTCTTCCTACATTTCCTGCCGTTTGTAATCACAGACATTACCAGTGGAAAGCCGTGAAATGACCAGCAATCTGATAATATTTACAACTCGGGGCACTTTAGGGAGCGTTTTCACTTGAGTTTGCTTTCACATATTAGGAATTCTTGTTTATACAGCTCAAAATTTGTGTAGAAAGCCTGTAAGTGAGGACTGTACTGCTTATGTTTACAATTGAGGCCACATTACTCTGGCGACTTTTGTATGACTCTGTTAAAATCCTGACGGTTCCAGTACATATTTGTAAGAAAACTCTCTAGTTGTGGTAAAACTCTTAAAATACGTAATTAGAGTTTCCAGAAATGATCAAAAACTTTGAAGAACCCCTTGAAATTAAAGTAAATCGATTCTTCCTACATTTCCTGCCGTTTGCAATCACAGACATTACCAGTGGAAAGCCGTGAAATGACCAGCAAACTGATAATATTTACAACTCCGGGCACTTTAGGGAGCGTTTTCACTTGAGTTTGCTTTTAAATATTAGGAATTCTTGTTTATACAGCTCAAAATTTGTGTAGAAAGCCTGTAAGTGAGGACTGTACTGCTTATGTTAACAATTGAGGCCACATTACTCTGGCGACTTTTGTATGACTCTGTTAAAATCCTGACGGTTCCAGTACATATTTGTAAGAAAACTCTCTAGTTGTGGTAAAACTCTTAAAATACGTAATTAGAGTTTCCAGAAATGATTAAAAACTTGGAAGAACCCCTTGAAATTAAAGTAAATCGATTCTTCCTACATTTCCTGCCTTTTGTAATCACAGACATTACCAGTGGAAAGCCGTGAAATGACCAGCAAACTGATAATATTTACAACTCCGGACACTTTAGGGAGCGTTTTCACTTGAGTTTGCTTTCACATATTAGGAATTCTTGTTTATACAGCTCAAAATTTGTGTAGAAAGCCTGTAAGTGAGGACTGTACTCCTTATGTTTACAATTCAGGCTGAATTACTCTGGCGACTTTTGTATGACCCTGTTAAAATCCTGAGGGTTCCAGTACATATTTGTAAGAAAACTCTCTAGTTGTGGTAAAACTCTTAAAATACGTAATTAGAGTTTCCAGAAATGATCAAAAACTTGGAAGAACCCCTTGAAATTAAAGTAAATAGATTCTTCCTACATTTCCTGCCGTTTGTAATCACAGACATTACCAGTGCAAAGCCGTGAAATGACCAGCAAACTGATAATATTTACAACTCCGGGCACTTTAGGGAGCGTTTTCACTTGAGTTTGCTTTCAAATATTAGGAATTCTTGTTTATACAGCTCAAAATTTGTGTAGAAAGCCTGTAAGTGAGGACTGTACTGCTTATGTTTACAATTGAGGCCGCATTACTCTTTCGACTTTTGTATGAGTCTGTTAAAATCCTGACGGTTCCAGTACATATTTGTAAGAAAACTCTCTAGTTGTGGTAAAACTCTTAAAATACGTAATTAGAGTTTCCAGAAATGATCAAAAACTTGGAAGAACCCCTTGAAATTAAAGTAAATAGATTCTTCCTACATTTCCTGCCATTTGTAATCACAGACATTACCAGTGGAAAGCCGTGAAATGACCAGCAAACTGATAATATTTACAACTCCGGGCACTTTAGGGAGCGTTTTCACTTGTATTTGCTTTCAAATATTAGGAATTCTTGTTTATACAGCTCAAAATTTGTGTAGAAAGCCTGTAAGTGAGGACTGTACTGCTTATGTTTACAATTGAGGCCACATTACTCTGGCGACTTTTGTATGACTCTGTTAAATCCTGAGGGTTCCAGTACATATTTGTAAGAAAACTCTCTAGTTGTGGTAAAACTCTTAAAATACGTAATTAGAGTTTCCAGAAATGATTAAAAACTTGGAAGAACCCCTTGAAATTAAAGTAAATAGATTCTTCCTACATTTCCTGCCATTTGCAATCACAGACATTACCAGTGGAAAGCCGTGAAATGACCAGCAAACTGATAATATTTACAACTCCGGGCACTTTAGGGAGCGTTTTCACTTGAGTTTGCTTTCACATATTAGGAATTCTTGTTTATACAGCTCAAAATTTGTGTAGAAAGCCTGTAAGTGAGGACTGTACTGCTTATGTTTACAATTCAGGCCGCATTACTCTGGCGACTTTTGTATGACTCTGTTAAAATCCTGACGGTTCCAGTACATATTTGTAAGAAAACTCTCTAGTTGTGGTAAAACTCTTAAAATACGTAATTAGAGTTTCCAGAAATGATCAAAAACTTGGAAGAACCCCTTGAAATTAAAGTAAATCGATTCTTCCTACATTTCCTGCCGTTTGTAATCACAGACATTACCAGTGGAAAGCCGTGAAATGACCAGCAAACTGATAATATTTACAACTCCGGGCACTTTAGGGAGCGTTTTCACTTGAGTTTGCTTTCAAATATTAGGAATTCTTGTTTATACAGCTCAAAATTTGTGTAGAAAGCCTGTAAGTGAGGACTGTACTGCTTATGTTAACAATTGAGGCCACATTACTCTGGCGACTTTTGTATGACTCTGTTAAAATCCTGACGGTTCCAGTACATATTTGTAAGAAAACTCTCTAGTTGTGGTAAAACTCTTCAAATACGTAATTAGAGTTTCCAGAAATGATCAAAAACTTGGAAGAACCCCTTGAAATTAAAGTAAATCGATTCTTCCTATATTTCCTGCCGTTTGTAATCACAGACATTACCAGTGGAAAGCCGTGAAATGACCAGCAAACTGATAATATTTACAACTCCGGGCACTTTAGGGAGCGTTTTCACTTGAGTTTGCTTTCAAATATTAGGAATTCTTGTTTATACAGCTCAAAATTTGTGTAGAAAGCCTGTAAGTGAGGACTGTACTGCTTATGTTTACAATTCAGGCCGCATTACTCTGGTGACTTCTGTATGACTCTGTTAAAATCCTGACGGTTCCAGTACATATTTGTAAGAAAACTCTCTTGTTGTAGTAAAACTCTTAAAGTACGTAATTAGAGTTTCCAGAAATGATCAAAAACTTGGAAGAACCCCGTGAAATTAAAGTAAATCCATTCTTCCTACATTTCCTGCCGTTTGTAATCACAGACATTACCAGTGGAAAGCCGTGAAATGACCAGCAATCTGATAATATTTACAACTCCGTGCAATGTAGGGAGCGTTTTCACTTGAATTTGCTTTCAAATATTAGGAATTCTTGTTTATACAGCTCAAAATTTGTGTAAAAAGCCTGTAAGTGAGGACTGTATTGCTTATGTACAATTCAGGCCGCATTACTCTGGCGACTTTTGTATGACTCTGTTAAAATCCTGACGGTTCCAGTACATATTTGTAAGAAAACTCTCAAGTTGTGGTAAAACTCTTAAAATACGTAATTAGAGTTTCCAGAAATGATCAAAAACTTGGAAGAACCCCTTGAAATTAAAGTAAATCGATTTTTCCTACATTTCCTGCCGTTTGTAATCACAGACATTACCAGTGGAAAGCTGTGAAATGACCAGCAAACTGATAATATTTACAACTCCGGGCACTTTAAGGAGCGTTTTCACTTGAGTTTGCTTTCACATGTTAGGAATTCTTGTTTATACAGCTCAAAATTTGTGTAGAAAGCCTGTAAGTGAGGACTGTACTGCTTATGTTTACAATTGAGGCCACATTACTCTGGCGACTTTTGTATGACTCTGTTAAAATCCTGAGGGTTCCAGTACATATTTGTAAGAAAACTCTCTAGTTGTGGTAAAACTCTTAAAATACGTAATTAGAGTTTCCAGAAATGATTAAAAACTTGGAAGAACCCCTTGAAATTAAAGTAAATAGATTCTTCCTACATTTCCTGCCATTTGCAATCACAGACATTACCAGTGGAAAGCCGTGAAATGACCAGCAAACTGATAATATTTACAACTCCGGGCACTTTAGGGAGCGTTTTCACTTGAGTTTGCTTTCACATATTAGGAATTCTTGTTTATACAGCTCAAAATTTGTGTAGAAAGCCTGTAAGTGAGGACTGTACTGCTTATGTTTACAATTCAGGCCGCATTACTCTGGCGACTTTTGTATGACTCTGTTAAAATCCTGACGGTTCCAGTACATATTTGTAAGAAAACTCTCTAGTTGTGGTAAAACTCTTAAAATACGTAATTAGAGTTTCCAGAAATGATCAAAAACTTGGAAGAACCCCTTGAAATTAAAGTAAATCGATTCTTCCTACATTTCCTGCCGTTTGTAATCACAGACATTACCAGTGGAAAGCCGTGAAATGACCAGCAAACTGATAATATTTACAACTCCGGGCACTTTAGGGAGCGTTTTCACTTGAGTTTGCTTTCAAATATTAGGAATTCTTGTTTATACAGCTCAAAATTTGTGTAGAAAGCCTGTAAGTGAGGACTGTACTGCTTATGTTAACAATTGAGGCCACAATACTCTGGCGACTTTTGTATGACTCTGTTAAAATCCTGACGGTTCCAGTACATATTTGTAAGAAAACTCTCTAGTTGTGGTAAAACTCTTCAAATACGTAATTAGAGTTTCCAGAAATGATCAAAAACTTGGAAGAACCCCTTGAAATTAAAGTAAATCGATTCTTCCTATATTTCCTGCCGTTTGTAATCACAGACATTACCAGTGGAAAGCCGTGAAATGACCAGCAAACTGATAATATTTACAACTCCGGGCACTTTAGGGAGCGTTTTCACTTGAGTTTGCTTTCAAATATTAGGAATTCTTGTTTATACAGCTCAAAATTTGTGTAGAAAGCCTCTAAGTGAGGACTGTACTGCGTATGTTTACAATTGAGGCCCCATTACTCTGGCGACTTTTGTATGACTCTGTTAAAATCCTGACGGTTCCAGTACATATTTGTAAGAAAACTCTCTTGTTGTAGTAAAACTCTTAAAGTACGTAATTAGAGTTTCCAGAAATGATCAAAAACTTGGAAGAACCCCGTGAAATTAAAGTAAATCCATTCTTCCTACATTTCCTGCCGTTTGTAATCACAGACATTACCAGTGGAAAGCCGTGAAATGACCAGCAATCTGATAATATTTACAACTCCGTGCAATGTAGGGAGCGTTTTCACTTGAATTTGCTTTCAAATATTAGGAATTCTTGTTTATACAGCTCAAAATTTGTGTAAAAAGCCTGTAAGTGAGGACTGTATTGCTTATGTACAATTCAGGCCGCATTACTCTGGCGACTTTTGTATGACTCTGTTAAAATCCTGACGGTTCCAGTACATATTTGTAAGAAAACTCTCAAGTTGTGGTAAAACTCTTAAAATACGTAATTAGAGTTTCCAGAAATGATCAAAAACTTGGAAGAACCCCTTGAAATTAAAGTAAATCGATTTTTCCTACATTTCCTGCCGTTTGTAATCACAGACATTACCAGTGGAAAGCTGTGAAATGACCAGCAAACTGATAATATTTACAACTCCGGGCACTTTAAGGAGCGTTTTCACTTGAGTTTGCTTTCACATGTTAGGAATTCTTGTTTATACAGCTCAAAATTTGTGTAGAAAGCCTGTAAGTGAGGACTGTACTGCTTATGTTTACAATTGAGGCCACATTACTCTGGCGACTTTTGTATGACTCTGTTAAAATCCTGACGGTTCCAGTACATATTTGTAAGAAAACACTCTAGTTGTGGTAAAACTCTTAAAATACGTAATTAGAGTTTCCAGAAATGATCAAAAACTTGGAAGAACCCCTTGAAATTAAAGTAAATCGATTCTTCCTACATTTCCTGCCATTTGTAATCACAGACATTACCAGTGGAAAGCCGTGAAATGACCAGCAAACTGATAATATTTACAACTCCGGGCACTTTAGGGAGCGTTTTCACTTGAGTTTGCTTTCAAATATTAGGAATTCTTGTTTATACAGCTCAAAATTTGTGTAGAAAACCTGTAAGTGAGAACTGTACTGCTTATGTTTACAATTCAGGCCGCATTACTCTGGCGACTTTTGTATGACTCTGTTAAAATCCTGACGGTTCCAGTACATATTTGTAAGAAAACTCTCTTGTTGTAGTAAAACTCTTAAAGTACGTAATTAGAGTTTCCAGAAATGATCAAAAACTTGGAAGAACCCCTTGAAATTAAAATAAATCCATTCTTCCTACATTTCCTGCCGTTTGTAATCACAGACATTACCAGTGGAAAGCCGTGAAATGACCAGCAATCTGATAATATTTACAACTCCGGGCAATGGAGGGAGCGTTTTCCCTTGAATTTGCTTTCAAATATTAGGAATTCTTGTTTATACAGCTCAAAATTTGTGTAGAAAGCCTGTAAGTGAGGAGTGTATTGCTTATGTACAATTCAGGCCGCATTACTCTGGCGACTTTTGTATGACTCTCTTAAAATCCTGACGGTTCCAGTACATATTTGTAAGAAAACTCTCTAGTTGTGGTAAAACTCTTAAAATACGTAATTAGAGTTTCCATAAATGATTAAAAACTTGGAAGAACCCCTTGAAATTAAAGTAAATCGATTCTTCCTACATTTCCTGCCGTTTGTAATCACAGACATTACCAGTGGAAAGCCGTGAAATGACCAGCAAAATGATAATATTTACAACTCCGGGCACTTTAGGGAGCGTTTTCACTTGAGTTTGCTTTCAAATATTAGGAATTCTTGTTTATACAGCTCAAAATTTGTGTAGAAAGCCTGTAAGTGAGGACTGTACTGCTTATGTTTACAATTCAGGCCGCATTACTCTGGCAACTTTTATATGACTCTGTTAAAATCCTGACTGTTCCAGTACATATTTGTAAGAAAACACTCTAGTTGTGGTAAAACTCTTAAAATACGTAATTAGAGTTTCCAGAAATGATCAAAAACTTGGAAGAACCCCTTGAAATTAAAGTAAATCGATTCTTCCTACATTTCCTGCTGTTTGTAATCAGAGACATTACCAGTGGAAAGCCGTGAAATGACCAGCAAACTGATAATATTTACAACTCCGGGCACTTTAGGGAGCGTTTTCACTTGAGTTTGCTTTCACATATTAGGAATTCTTGTTTATACAGCTCAAAATTTGTGTATAAAGCCTGTAAGTGAGGACTGTACTCCTTATGTTTACAATTCAGGCTGAATTACTCTGGCGACTTTTGTATGACTCTGTTAAAATCCTGAGGGTTCCAGTACATATTTGTAAGAAAACTCTCTAGTTGTGGTAAAACTCTTAAAATACGTAATTAGAGTTTCCAGAAATGATCAAAAACTTGGAAGAACCCCTTGAAATTAAAGTAAATCGATTCTTCCTACATTTCCTGCCGTTTGTAATCACAGACATTACCAGTGCAAAGCCGTGAAATGACCAGCAAACTGATAATATTTACAACTCCGGGCACTTTAGGGAGCGTTTTCACTTGAGTTTGCTGTCAAATATTAGGAATTCTTGTTTATACAGCTCAAAATTTGTGTAGAAAGCCTGTAAATGAGGACTGTACTGCTTATGTTTACAATTGAGGCCGCATTACTCTGGCGACTTTTGTATGAGTCTGTTAAAATCCTGACGGTTCCAGTACATATTTGTAAGAAAACTCTCAAGTTGTGGTAAAACTCTTAAAATACGTAATTAGAGTTTCCAGAAATGATCAAAAACTTGGAAGAACCCCTTGAAATTAAAGTAAATCGATTTTTCCTACATTTCCTGCCGTTTGTAATCACAGACATTACCAGTGGAAAGCTGTGAAATGACCAGCAAACTGATAATATTTACAACTCCGGGCACTTTAAGGAGCGTTTTCACTTGAGTTTGCTTTCACATGTTAGGAATTCTTGTTTATACAGCTCAAAATTTGTGTAGAAAGCCTGTAAGTGAGGACTGTACTGCTTATGTTTACAATTGAGGCCACATTACTCTGGCGACTTTTGTATGACTCTGTTAAAATCCTGACGGTTCCAGTACATATTTGTAAGAAAACACTCTAGTTGTGGTAAAACTCTTAAAATACGTAATTAGAGTTTCCAGAAATGATCAAAAACTTGGAAGAACCCCTTGAAATTAAAGTAAATCGATTCTTCCTACATTTCCTGCCATTTGTAATCACAGACATTACCAGTGGAAAGCCGTGAAATGACCAGCAAACTGATAATATTTACAACTCCGGGCACTTTAGGGAGCGTTTTCACTTGAGTTTGCTTTCAAATATTAGGAATTCTTGTTTATACAGCTCAAAATTTGTGTAGAAAACCTGTAAGTGAGAACTGTACTGCTTATGTTTACAATTCAGGCCGCATTACTCTGGCGACTTTTGTATGACTCTGTTAAAATCCTGACGGTTCCAGTACATATTTGTAAGAAAACTCTCTTGTTGTAGTAAAACTCTTAAAGTACGTAATTAGAGTTTCCAGAAATGATCAAAAACTTGGAAGAACCCCTTGAAATTAAAATAAATCCATTCTTCCTACATTTCCTGCCGTTTGTAATCACAGACATTACCAGTGGAAAGCCGTGAAATGACCAGCAATCTGATAATATTTACAACTCCGGGCAATGGAGGGAGCGTTTTCCCTTGAATTTGCTTTCAAATATTAGGAATTCTTGTTTATACAGCTCAAAATTTGTGTAGAAAGCCTGTAAGTGAGGAGTGTATTGCTTATGTACAATTCAGGCCGCATTACTCTGGCGACTTTTGTATGACTCTCTTAAAATCCTGACGGTTCCAGTACATATTTGTAAGAAAACTCTCTAGTTGTGGTAAAACTCTTAAAATACGTAATTAGAGTTTCCATAAATGATTAAAAACTTGGAAGAACCCCTTGAAATTAAAGTAAATCGATTCTTCCTACATTTCCTGCCGTTTGTAATCACAGACATTACCAGTGGAAAGCCGTGAAATGACCAGCAAAATGATAATATTTACAACTCCGGGCACTTTAGGGAGCGTTTTCACTTGAGTTTGCTTTCAAATATTAGGAATTCTTGTTTATACAGCTCAAAATTTGTGTAGAAAGCCTGTAAGTGAGGACTGTACTGCTTATGTTTACAATTCAGGCCGCATTACTCTGGCAACTTTTATATGACTCTGTTAAAATCCTGACTGTTCCAGTACATATTTGTAAGAAAACACTCTAGTTGTGGTAAAACTCTTAAAATACGTAATTAGAGTTTCCAGAAATGATCAAAAACTTGGAAGAACCCCTTGAAATTAAAGTAAATCGATTCTTCCTACATTTCCTGCTGTTTGTAATCAGAGACATTACCAGTGGAAAGCCGTGAAATGACCAGCAAACTGATAATATTTACAACTCCGGGCACTTTAGGGAGCGTTTTCACTTGAGTTTGCTTTCACATATTAGGAATTCTTGTTTATACAGCTCAAAATTTGTGTATAAAGCCTGTAAGTGAGGACTGTACTCCTTATGTTTACAATTCAGGCTGAATTACTCTGGCGACTTTTGTATGACTCTGTTAAAATCCTGAGGGTTCCAGTACATATTTGTAAGAAAACTCTCTAGTTGTGGTAAAACTCTTAAAATACGTAATTAGAGTTTCCAGAAATGATCAAAAACTTGGAAGAACCCCTTGAAATTAAAGTAAATAGATTCTTCCTACATTTCCTGCCGTTTGTAATCACAGACATTACCAGTGCAAAGCCGTGAAATGACCAGCAAACTGATAATATTTACAACTCCGGGCACTTTAGGGAGCGTTTTCACTTGAGTTTGCTGTCAAATATTAGGAATTCTTGTTTATACAGCTCAAAATTTGTGTAGAAAGCCTGTAAATGAGGACTGTACTGCTTATGTTTACAATTGAGGCCGCATTACTCTGGCGACTTTTGTATGAGTCTGTTAAAATCCTGACGGTTCCAGTACATATTTGTAAGAAAACTCTCTAGTTGTGGTAAAACTCTTAAAATACGTAATTAGAGTTTCCAGAAATGATCAAAAACTTGGAAGAACCCCTTGAAATTAAAGTAAATAGATTCTTCCTACATTTCCTGCCATTTGTAATCACAGACATTACCAGTGGAAAGCCGTGAAATGACGAGCAAACTGATAATATTTACAACTCCGGGCACTTTAGGGAGCGTTTTCACTTGTATTTGCTTTCAAATATTAGGAATTCTTGTTTATACAGCTCAAAATTTGTGTAGAAAGCCTGTAAGTGAGGACTGTACTGCTTATGTTTACAATTGAGGCCACATTACTCTGGCGACTTTTGTATGACTCTGTTAAAATCCTGAGGGTTCCAGTACATATTTGTAAGAAAACTCTCTAGTTGTGGTAAAACTCTTAAAATACGTAATTAGAGTTTCCAGAAATGATTAAATACTTGGAAGAACCCCTTGAAATTAAAGTAAATAGATTCTTCCTACATTTCCTGCCATTTGCAATCACAGACATTACCAGTGGAAAGCCGTGTAATGACCAGCAAACTGATAATATTTACAACTCCGGGCACTTTAGGGAGCGTTTTCACTTGAGTTTGCTTTCACATATTAGGAATTCTTGTTTATACAGCTCAAAATTTGTGTAGAAAGCCTGTAAGTGAGGACTGTACTGCTTATGTTTACAATTGAGGCCACATTACTCTGGCGACTTTTGTATGACTCTGTTAAAATCCTGACGGTTCCAGTACATATTTGTAAGAAAACTCTCTTGTTGTAGTAAAACTCTTAAAGTACGTAATTAGAGTTTCCAGAAATGATCAAAAACTTGGAAGAACCCCGTGAAATTAAAGTAAATCCATTCTTCCTACATTTCCTGCCGTTTTTAATCACAGACATTACCAGTGGAAAGCCGTGAAATGACCAGCAATCTGATAATATTTACAACTCCGTGCAATGTAGGGAGCGTTTTCACTTGTATTTGCTTTCAAATATTAGGAATTCTTGTTTATACAGCTCAAAATTTGTGTAAAAAGCCTGTAAGTGAGGACTGTATTGCTTATGTACAATTCAGGCCGCATTACTCTGGCGACTTTTGTATGACTCTGTTAAAATCCTGACGGTTCCAGTACATATTTGTAAGAAAACTCTCAAGTTGTGGTAAAACTCTTAAAATACGTAATTAGAGTTTCCAGAAATGATCAAAAACTTGGTAGAACCCCTTGAAATTAAAGTAAATTGATTCTTCCTACATTTCCTGCCGTTTGTAATCACAGACATTACCAGTGGAAAGCTGTGAAATGACCAGCAAACTGATAATATTTACAACTCCGGGCACTTTAAGGAGCGTTTTCACTTGAGTTTGCTTTCACATGTTAGGAATTCTTGTTTATACAGCTCAAAATTTGTGTAGAAAGCCTGTAAGTGAGGACTGTACTGCTTATGTTTACAATTGAGGCCACATTACTCTGGCGACTTTTGTATGACTCTGTTAAAATCCTGACGGTTCCAGTACATATTTGTAAGAAAACTCTCTAGTTATGGTAAAACTCTTAAAATACGTAATTAGAGTTTCCAGAAATGATTAAAAACTTGGAAGAACCCCTTGAAATTAAAGTAAATCGATTCTTCCTACATTTCCTGCCGTTTGTAATCACAGACATTACCAGTGGAAAGCCGTGAAATGACCAGCAAACTGATAATATTTACAACTCCGGGCACTTTAGCAAGCGTTGTCACTTAAATTTGCTTCCAAATACTAGGAATTCTTGTTTATACAGCTCAAAATTTGTGTAGAAAGCCTGTAAGTGAGGACTCTACTGCTTATGTTTACAATTCAGGCCGCATTACTCTGGCGACTTTTATATGACTCTGTTAAAATCCTGACGGTTCCAGTACATATTTGTAAGAAAACACACTAGTTGTGGTAAAACTCTTAAAATACGTAATTAGAGTTTCCAGAAATGATCAAAAACTTGGAAGAACCCCTTGAAATTAAAGTAAATCGATTCTTCCTACATTTCCTGCCGTTTGTAATCACAGACATTACCAGTGGAAAGCCGTGAAATGACCAGCAAACTGATAATATTTACAACTCCGGGCACTTTAGGGAGCGTTTTCACTTGAGTTTGCTTTCAAATATTAGGAATTCTTGTTTATACAGCTCAAAATTTGTGTAGAAAACCTGTAAGTGAGAACTGTACTGCTTATGTTTACAATTCAGGCCGCATTACTCTGGCGACTTTTGTATGACTCTGTTAAAATCCTGACGGTTCCAGTACATATTTGTAAGAAAACTCTCTAGTTGTGGTAAAACTCTTAAAATACGTAATTAGAGTTTCCAGAAATGATCAAAAACTTGGAAGAACCCCTTGAAATTAAAGTAAATCGATTCTTTCTACATTTCCTGCCGTTTGTAATCACAGACATTACCAGTGGAAAGCCGTGAAATGACCAGCAAACTGATAATATTTACAACTCCGGGCACTTTAGGGAGCGTTTTCACTTGAGTTTGCTTTCAAATATTAGGAATTCTTGTTTATACAGCTCAAAATTTGTGTAGAAAGCCTGTAAGTGAGGACTGTACTGCTTATGTTAACAATTGAGGCCACAATACTCTGGCGACTTTTGTATGACTCTGTTAAAATCCTGACGGTTCCAGTACATATTTGTAAGAAAACTCTCTAGTTGTGGTAAAACTCTTCAAATACGTAATTAGAGTTTCCAGAAATGATCAAAAACTTGGAAGAACCCCTTGAAATTAAAGTAAATCGATTCTTCCTATATTTCCTGCCGTTTGTAATCACAGACATTACCAGTGGAAAGCCGTGAAATGACCAGCAAACTGATAATATTTACAACTCCGGGCACTTTAGGGAGCGTTTTCACTTGAGTTTGCTTTCAAATATTAGGAATTCTTGTTTATACAGCTCAAAATTTGTGTAGAAAGCCTGTAAGTGAGGACTGTACTGCTTATGTTTACAATTCAGGCCGCATTACTCTGGTGACTTCTGTATGACTCTGTTAAAATCCTGACGGTTCCAGTACATATTTGTAAGAAAACTCTCTTGTTGTAGTAAAACTCTTAAAGTACGTAATTAGAGTTTCCAGAAATGATCAAAAACTTGGAAGAACCCCGTGAAATTAAAGTAAATCCATTCTTCCTACATTTCCTGCCGTTTGTAATCACAGACATTACCAGTGGAAAGCCGTGAAATGACCAGCAATCTGATAATATTTACAACTCCGTGCAATGTAGGGAGCGTTTTCACTTGAATTTGCTTTCAAATATTAGGAATTCTTGTTTATACAGCTCAAAATTTGTGTAAAAAGCCTGTAAGTGAGGACTGTATTGCTTATGTACAATTCAGGCCGCATTACTCTGGCGACTTTTGTATGACTCTGTTAAAATCCTGACGGTTCCAGTACATATTTGTAAGAAAACTCTCAAGTTGTGGTAAAACTCTTAAAATACGTAATTAGAGTTTCCAGAAATGATCAAAAACTTGGAAGAACCCCTTGAAATTAAAGTAAATCGATTTTTCCTACATTTCCTGCCGTTTGTAATCACAGACATTACCAGTGGAAAGCTGTGAAATGACCAGCAAACTGATAATATTTACAACTCCGGGCACTTTAAGGAGCGTTTTCACTTGAGTTTGCTTTCACATGTTAGGAATTCTTGTTTATACAGCTCAAAATTTGTGTAGAAAGCCTGTAAGTGAGGACTGTACTGCTTATGTTTACAATTGAGGCCACATTACTCTGGCGACTTTTGTATGACTCTGTTAAAATCCTGACGGTTCCAGTACATATTTGTAAGAAAACACTCTAGTTGTGGTAAAACTCTTAAAATACGTAATTAGAGTTTCCAGAAATGATCAAAAACTTGGAAGAACCCCTTGAAATTAAAGTAAATCGATTCTTCCTACATTTCCTGCCATTTGTAATCACAGACATTACCAGTGGAAAGCCGTGAAATGACCAGCAAACTGATAATATTTACAACTCCGGGCACTTTAGGGAGCGTTTTCACTTGAGTTTGCTTTCAAATATTAGGAATTCTTGTTTATACAGCTCAAAATTTGTGTAGAAAACCTGTAAGTGAGAACTGTACTGCTTATGTTTACAATTCAGGCCGCATTACTCTGGCGACTTTTGTATGACTCTGTTAAAATCCTGACGGTTCCAGTACATATTTGTAAGAAAACTCTCTTGTTGTAGTAAAACTCTTAAAGTACGTAATTAGAGTTTCCAGAAATGATCAAAAACTTGGAAGAACCCCTTGAAATTAAAATAAATCCATTCTTCCTACATTTCCTGCCGTTTGTAATCACAGACATTACCAGTGGAAAGCCGTGAAATGACCAGCAAAATGATAATATTTACAACTCCGGGCACTTTAGGGAGCGTTTTCACTTGAGTTTGCTTTCAAATATTAGGAATTCTTGTTTATACAGCTCAAAATTTGTGTAGAAAGCCTGTAAGTGAGGACTGTACTGCTTATGTTTACAATTCAGGCCGCATTACTCTGGCAACTTTTATATGACTCTGTTAAAATCCTGACTGTTCCAGTACATATTTGTAAGAAAACACTCTAGTTGTGGTAAAACTCTTAAAATACGTAATTAGAGTTTCCAGAAATGATCAAAAACTTGGAAGAACCCCTTGAAATTAAAGTAAATCGATTCTTCCTACATTTCCTGCTGTTTGTAATCAGAGACATTACCAGTGGAAAGCCGTGAAATGACCAGCAAACTGATAATATTTACAACTCCGGGCACTTTAGGGAGCGTTTTCACTTGAGTTTGCTTTCACATATTAGGAATTCTTGTTTATACAGCTCAAAATTTGTGTATAAAGCCTGTAAGTGAGGACTGTACTCCTTATGTTTACAATTCAGGCTGAATTACTCTGGCGACTTTTGTATGACTCTGTTAAAATCCTGAGGGTTCCAGTACATATTTGTAAGAAAACTCTCTAGTTGTGGTAAAACTCTTAAAATACGTAATTAGAGTTTCCAGAAATGATCAAAAACTTGGAAGAACCCCTTGAAATTAAAGTAAATAGATTCTTCCTACATTTCCTGCCGTTTGTAATCACAGACATTACCAGTGCAAAGCCGTGAAATGACCAGCAAACTGATAATATTTACAACTCCGGGCACTTTAGGGAGCGTTTTCACTTGAGTTTGCTGTCAAATATTAGGAATTCTTGTTTATACAGCTCAAAATTTGTGTAGAAAGCCTGTAAATGAGGACTGTACTGCTTATGTTTACAATTGAGGCCGCATTACTCTGGCGACTTTTGTATGAGTCTGTTAAAATCCTGACGGTTCCAGTACATATTTGTAAGAAAACTCTCTAGTTGTGGTAAAACTCTTAAAATACGTAATTAGAGTTTCCAGAAATGATCAAAAACTTGGAAGAACCCCTTGAAATTAAAGTAAATAGATTCTTCCTACATTTCCTGCCATTTGTAATCACAGACATTACCAGTGGAAAGCCGTGAAATGACGAGCAAACTGATAATATTTACAACTCCGGGCACTTTAGGGAGCGTTTTCACTTGTATTTGCTTTCAAATATTAGGAATTCTTGTTTATACAGCTCAAAATTTGTGTAGAAAGCCTGTAAGTGAGGACTGTACTGCTTATGTTTACAATTGAGGCCACATTACTCTGGCGACTTTTGTATGACTCTGTTAAAATCCTGAGGGTTCCAGTACATATTTGTAAGAAAACTCTCTAGTTGTGGTAAAACTCTTAAAATACGTAATTAGAGTTTCCAGAAATGATTAAATACTTGGAAGAACCCCTTGAAATTAAAGTAAATAGATTCTTCCTACATTTCCTGCCATTTGCAATCACAGACATTACCAGTGGAAAGCCGTGTAATGACCAGCAAACTGATAATATTTACAACTCCGGGCACTTTAGGGAGCGTTTTCACTTGAGTTTGCTTTCACATATTAGGAATTCTTGTTTATACAGCTCAAAATTTGTGTAGAAAGCCTGTAAGTGAGGACTGTACTGCTTATGTTTACAATTGAGGCCACATTACTCTGGCGACTTTTGTATGACTCTGTTAAAATCCTGACGGTTCCAGTACATATTTGTAAGAAAACTCTCTTGTTGTAGTAAAACTCTTAAAGTACGTAATTAGAGTTTCCAGAAATGATCAAAAACTTGGAAGAACCCCGTGAAATTAAAGTAAATCCATTCTTCCTACATTTCCTGCCGTTTTTAATCACAGACATTACCAGTGGAAAGCCGTGAAATGACCAGCAATCTGATAATATTTACAACTCCGTGCAATGTAGGGAGCGTTTTCACTTGTATTTGCTTTCAAATATTAGGAATTCTTGTTTATACAGCTCAAAATTTGTGTAAAAAGCCTGTAAGTGAGGACTGTATTGCTTATGTACAATTCAGGCCGCATTACTCTGGCGACTTTTGTATGACTCTGTTAAAATCCTGACGGTTCCAGTACATATTTGTAAGAAAACTCTCAAGTTGTGGTAAAACTCTTAAAATACGTAATTAGAGTTTCCAGAAATGATCAAAAACTTGGTAGAACCCCTTGAAATTAAAGTAAATTGATTCTTCCTACATTTCCTGCCGTTTGTAATCACAGACATTACCAGTGGAAAGCTGTGAAATGACCAGCAAACTGATAATATTTACAACTCCGGGCACTTTAAGGAGCGTTTTCACTTGAGTTTGCTTTCACATGTTAGGAATTCTTGTTTATACAGCTCAAAATTTGTGTAGAAAGCCTGTAAGTGAGGACTGTACTGCTTATGTTTACAATTGAGGCCACATTACTCTGGCGACTTTTGTATGACTCTGTTAAAATCCTGACGGTTCCAGTACATATTTGTAAGAAAACTCTCTAGTTATGGTAAAACTCTTAAAATACGTAATTAGAGTTTCCAGAAATGATTAAAAACTTGGAAGAACCCCTTGAAATTAAAGTAAATCGATTCTTCCTACATTTCCTGCCGTTTGTAATCACAGACATTACCAGTGGAAAGCCGTGAAATGACCAGCAAACTGATAATATTTACAACTCCGGGCACTTTAGCAAGCGTTGTCACTTAAATTTGCTTCCAAATACTAGGAATTCTTGTTTATACAGCTCAAAATTTGTGTAGAAAGCCTGTAAGTGAGGACTCTACTGCTTATGTTTACAATTCAGGCCGCATTACTCTGGCGACTTTTATATGACTCTGTTAAAATCCTGACGGTTCCAGTACATATTTGTAAGAAAACACACTAGTTGTGGTAAAACTCTTAAAATACGTAATTAGAGTTTCCAGAAATGATCAAAAACTTGGAAGAACCCCTTGAAATTAAAGTAAATCGATTCTTCCTACATTTCCTGCCGTTTGTAATCACAGACATTACCAGTGGAAAGCCGTGAAATGACCAGCAAACTGATAATATTTACAACTCCGGGCACTTTAGGGAGCGTTTTCACTTGAGTTTGCTTTCAAATATTAGGAATTCTTGTTTATACAGCTCAAAATTTGTGTAGAAAACCTGTAAGTGAGAACTGTACTGCTTATGTTTACAATTCAGGCCGCATTACTCTGGCGACTTTTGTATGACTCTGTTAAAATCCTGACGGTTCCAGTACATATTTGTAAGAAAACTCTCTAGTTGTGGTAAAACTCTTAAAATACGTAATTAGAGTTTCCAGAAATGATCAAAAACTTGGAAGAACCCCTTGAAATTAAAGTAAATCGATTCTTTCTACATTTCCTGCCGTTTGTAATCACAGACATTACCAGTGGAAAGCCGTGAAATGACCAGCAAACTGATAATATTTACAACTCCGGGCACTTTAGGGAGCGTTTTCACTTGAGTTTGCTTTCAAATATTAGGAATTCTTGTTTATACAGCTCAAAATTTGTGTAGAAAGCCTGTAAGTGAGGACTGTACTGCTTATGTTAACAATTGAGGCCACAATACTCTGGCGACTTTTGTATGACTCTGTTAAAATCCTGACGGTTCCAGTACATATTTGTAAGAAAACTCTCTAGTTGTGGTAAAACTCTTCAAATACGTAATTAGAGTTTCCAGAAATGATCAAAAACTTGGAAGAACCCCTTGAAATTAAAGTAAATCGATTCTTCCTATATTTCCTGCCGTTTGTAATCACAGACATTACCAGTGGAAAGCCGTGAAATGACCAGCAAACTGATAATATTTACAACTCCGGGCACTTTAGGGAGCGTTTTCACTTGAGTTTGCTTTCAAATATTAGGAATTCTTGTTTATACAGCTCAAAATTTGTGTAGAAAGCCTGTAAGTGCGGACTGTACTGCTTATGTTTACAATTCAGGCCGCATTACTCTGGTGACTTCTGTATGACTCTGTTAAAATCCTGACGGTTCCAGTACATATTTGTAAGAAAACTCTCTTGTTGTAGTAAAACTCTTAAAGTACGTAATTAGAGTTTCCAGAAATGATCAAAAACTTGGAAGAACCCCGTGAAATTAAAGTAAATCCATTCTTCCTACATTTCCTGCCGTTTGTAATCACAGACATTACCAGTGGAAAGCCGTGAAATGACCAGCAATCTGATAATATTTACAACTCCGTGCAATGTAGGGAGCGTTTTCACTTGAATTTGCTTTCAAATATTAGGAATTCTTGTTTATACAGCTCAAAATTTGTGTAAAAAGCCTGTAAGTGAGGACTGTATTGCTTATGTACAATTCAGGCCGCATTACTCTGGCGACTTTTGTATGACTCTGTTAAAATCCTGACGGTTCCAGTACATATTTGTAAGAAAACTCTCAAGTTGTGGTAAAACTCTTAAAATACGTAATTAGAGTTTCCAGAAATGATCAAAAACTTGGAAGAACCCCTTGAAATTAAAGTAAATCGATTTTTCCTACATTTCCTGCCGTTTGTAATCACAGACATTACCAGTGGAAAGCTGTGAAATGACCAGCAAACTGATAATATTTACAACTCCGGGCACTTTAAGGAGCGTTTTCACTTGAGTTTGCTTTCACATGTTAGGAATTCTTGTTTATACAGCTCAAAATTTGTGTAGAAAGCCTGTAAGTGAGGACTGTACTGCTTATGTTTACAATTGAGGCCACATTACTCTGGCGACTTTTGTATGACTCTGTTAAAATCCTGACGGTTCCAGTACATATTTGTAAGAAAACACTCTAGTTGTGGTAAAACTCTTAAAATACGTAATTAGAGTTTCCAGAAATGATCAAAAACTTGGAAGAACCCCTTGAAATTAAAGTAAATCGATTCTTCCTACATTTCCTGCCATTTGTAATCACAGACATTACCAGTGGAAAGCCGTGAAATGACCAGCAAACTGATAATATTTACAACTCCGGGCACTTTAGGGAGCGTTTTCACTTGAGTTTGCTTTCAAATATTAGGAATTCTTGTTTATACAGCTCAAAATTTGTGTAGAAAGCCTGTAAGTGAGGACTGTACTGCTTATGTTTACAATTCAGGCCGCATTACTCTGGTGACTTCTGTATGACTCTGTTAAAATCCTGACGGTTCCAGTACATATTTGTAAGAAAACTCTCTTGTTGTAGTAAAACTCTTAAAGTACGTAATTAGAGTTTCCAGAAATGATCAAAAACTTGGAAGAACCCCGTGAAATTAAAGTAAATCCATTCTTCCTACATTTCCTGCCGTTTGTAATCACAGACATTACCAGTGGAAAGCCGTGAAATGACCAGCAATCTGATAATATTTACAACTCCGTGCAATGTAGGGAGCGTTTTCACTTGAATTTGCTTTCAAATATTAGGAATTCTTGTTTATACAGCTCAAAATTTGTGTAAAAAGCCTGTAAGTGAGGACTGTATTGCTTATGTACAATTCAGGCCGCATTACTCTGGCGACTTTTGTATGACTCTGTTAAAATCCTGACGGTTCCAGTACATATTTGTAAGAAAACTCTCAAGTTGTGGTAAAACTCTTAAAATACGTAATTAGAGTTTCCAGAAATGATCAAAAACTTGGAAGAACCCCTTGAAATTAAAGTAAATCGATTTTTCCTACATTTCCTGCCGTTTGTAATCACAGACATTACCAGTGGAAAGCTGTGAAATGACCAGCAAACTGATAATATTTACAACTCCGGGCACTTTAAGGAGCGTTTTCACTTGAGTTTGCTTTCACATGTTAGGAATTCTTGTTTATACAGCTCAAAATTTGTGTAGAAAGCCTGTAAGTGAGGACTGTACTGCTTATGTTTACAATTGAGGCCACATTACTCTGGCGACTTTTGTATGACTCTGTTAAAATCCTGACGGTTCCAGTACATATTTGTAAGAAAACACTCTAGTTGTGGTAAAACTCTTAAAATACGTAATTAGAGTTTCCAGAAATGATCAAAAACTTGGAAGAACCCCTTGAAATTAAAGTAAATCGATTCTTCCTACATTTCCTGCCATTTGTAATCACAGACATTACCAGTGGAAAGCCGTGAAATGACCAGCAAACTGATAATATTTACAACTCCGGGCACTTTAGGGAGCGTTTTCACTTGAGTTTGCTTTCAAATATTAGGAATTCTTGTTTATACAGCTCAAAATTTGTGTAGAAAACCTGTAAGTGAGAACTGTACTGCTTATGTTTACAATTCAGGCCGCATTACTCTGGCGACTTTTGTATGACTCTGTTAAAATCCTGACGGTTCCAGTACATATTTGTAAGAAAACTCTCTTGTTGTAGTAAAACTCTTAAAGTACGTAATTAGAGTTTCCAGAAATGATCAAAAACTTGGAAGAACCCCTTGAAATTAAAATAAATCCATTCTTCCTACATTTCCTGCCGTTTGTAATCACAGACATTACCAGTGGAAAGCCGTGAAATGACCAGCAATCTGATAATATTTACAACTCCGGGCAATGGAGGGAGCGTTTTCCCTTGAATTTGCTTTCAAATATTAGGAATTCTTGTTTATACAGCTCAAAATTTGTGTAGAAAGCCTGTAAGTGAGGAGTGTATTGCTTATGTACAATTCAGGCCGCATTACTCTGGCGACTTTTGTATGACTCTCTTAAAATCCTGACGGTTCCAGTACATATTTGTAAGAAAACTCTCAAGTTGTGGTAAAACTCTTAAAATACGTAATTAGAGTTTCCAGAAATGATCAAAAACTTGGTAGAACCCCTTGAAATTAAAGTAAATTGATTCTTCCTACATTTCCTGCCGTTTGTAATCACAGACATTACCAGTGGAAAGCTGTGAAATGACCAGCAAACTGATAATATTTACAACTCCGGGCACTTTAAGGAGCGTTTTCACTTGAGTTTGCTTTCACATGTTAGGAATTCTTGTTTATACAGCTCAAAATTTGTGTAGAAAGCCTGTAAGTGAGGACTGTACTGCTTATGTTTACAATTGAGGCCACATTACTCTGGCGACTTTTGTATGACTCTGTTAAAATCCTGACGGTTCCAGTACATATTTGTAAGAAAACTCTCTAGTTATGGTAAAACTCTTAAAATACGTAATTAGAGTTTCCAGAAATGATTAAAAACTTGGAAGAACCCCTTGAAATTAAAGTAAATCGATTCTTCCTACATTTCCTGCCGTTTGTAATCACAGACATTACCAGTGGAAAGCCGTGAAATGACCAGCAAACTGATAATATTTACAACTCCGGGCACTTTAGCAAGCGTTGTCACTTAAATTTGCTTCCAAATACTAGGAATTCTTGTTTATACAGCTCAAAATTTGTGTAGAAAGCCTGTAAGTGAGGACTCTACTGCTTATGTTTACAATTCAGGCCGCATTACTCTGGCGACTTTTATATGACTCTGTTAAAATCCTGACGGTTCCAGTACATATTTGTAAGAAAACACACTAGTTGTGGTAAAACTCTTAAAATACGTAATTAGAGTTTCCAGAAATGATCAAAAACTTGGAAGAACCCCTTGAAATTAAAGTAAATCGATTCTTCCTACATTTCCTGCCGTTTGTAATCACAGACATTACCAGTGGAAAGCCGTGAAATGACCAGCAAACTGATAATATTTACAACTCCGGGCACTTTAGGGAGCGTTTTCACTTGAGTTTGCTGTCAAATATTAGGAATTCTTGTTTATACAGCTCAAAATTTGTGTAGAAAGCCTGTAAGTGAGGACTGTACTGCTTATGTTTACAATTCAGGCCGCATTACTCTGGCAACTTTTATATGACTCTGTTAAAATCCTGAGGGTTCCAGTACATATTTGTAAGAAAACTCTCTAGTTGTGGTAAAACTCTTAAAATACGTAATTAGAGTTTCCAGAAATGATCAAAAACTTGGAAGAACCCCTTGAAATTAAAGTAAATAGATTCTTCCTACATTTCCTGCCGTTTGTAATCACAGACATTACCAGTGCAAAGCCGTGAAATGACCAGCAAACTGATAATATTTACAACTCCGGGCACTTTAGGGAGCGTTTTCACTTGAGTTTGCTGTCAAATATTAGGAATTCTTGTTTATACAGCTCAAAATTTGTGTAGAAAGCCTGTAAATGAGGACTGTACTGCTTATGTTTACAATTGAGGCCGCATTACTCTGGCGACTTTTGTATGACTCTGTTAAAATCCTGACGGTTCCAGTACATATTTGTAAGAAAACTCTCAAGTTGTGGTAAAACTCTTAAAATACGTAATTAGAGTTTCCAGAAATGATCAAAAACTTGGAAGAACCCCTTGAAATTAAAGTAAATTGATTCTTCCTACATTTCCTGCCGTTTGTAATCACAGACATTACCAGTGGAAAGCTGTGAAATGACCAGCAAACTGATAATATTTACAACTCCGGGCACTTTAAGGAGCGTTTTCACTTGAGTTTGCTTTCACATGTTAGGAATTCTTGTTTATACAGCTCAAAATTTGTGTAGAAAGCCTGTAAGTGAGGACTGTACTGCTTATGTTTACAATTGAGGCCACATTACTCTGGCGACTTTTGTATGACTCTGTTAAAATCCTGACGGTTCCAGTACATATTTGTAAGAAAACTCTCTAGTTATGGTAAAACTCTTAAAATACGTAATTAGAGTTTCCAGAAATGATTAAAAACTTGGAAGAACCCCTTGAAATTAAAGTAAATCGATTCTTCCTACATTTCCTGCCGTTTGTAATCACAGACATTACCAGTGGAAAGCCGTGAAATGACCAGCAAACTGATAATATTTACAACTCCGGGCACTTTAGCAAGCGTTGTCACATAAATTTGCTTCCAAATACTAGGAATTCTTGTTTATACAGCTCAAAATTTGTGTAGAAAGCCTGTAAGTGAGGACTCTACTGCTTATGTTTACAATTCAGGCCGCATTACTCTGGCGACTTTTATATGACTCTGTTAAAATCCTGACGGTTCCAGTACATATTTGTAAGAAAACACACTAGTTGTGGTAAAACTCTTAAAATACGTAATTAGAGTTTCCAGAAATGATCAAAAACTTGGAAGAACCCCTTGAAATTAAAGTAAATCGATTCTTCCTACATTTCCTGCCGTTTGTAATCACAGACATTACCAGTGGAAAGCCGTGAAATGACCAGCAAACTGATAATATTTACAACTCCGGGCACTTTAGGGAGCGTTTTCACTTGAGTTTGCTTTCAAATATTAGGAATTCTTGTTTATACAGCTCAAAATTTGTGTAGAAAACCTGTAAGTGAGAACTGTACTGCTTATGTTTACAATTCAGGCCGCATTACTCTGGCGACTTTTGTATGACTCTGTTAAAATCCTGACGGTTCCAGTACATATTTGTAAGAAAACTCTCTTGTTGTAGTAAAACTCTTAAAGTACGTAATTAGAGTTTCCAGAAATGATGAAAAACTTGGAAGAACCCCTTGAAATTAAAATAAATCCATTCTTCCTACATTTCCTGCCGTTTGTAATCACAGACATTACCAGTGGAAAGCCGTGAAATGACCAGCAATCTGATAATATTTACAACTCCGGGCAATGGAGGGAGCGTTTTCCCTTGAATTTGCTTTCAAATATTAGGAATTCTTGTTTATACAGCTCAAAATTTGTGTAGAAAGCCTGTAAGTGAGGACTGTACTCCTTATGTTTACAATTCAGGCTGAATTACTCTGGCGACTTTTGTATGACTCTGTTAAAATCCTGAGGGTTCCAGTACATATTTGTAAGAAAACTCTCTAGTTGTGGCAAAACTCTTAAAATACGTAATTAGAGTTTCCAGAAATGATCAAAAACTTGGAAGAACCCCTTGAAATTAAAGTAAATAGATTCTTCCTACATTTCCTGCCGTTTGTAATCACAGACATTACCAGTGCAAAGCCGTGAAATGACCAGCAAACTGATAATATTTACAACTCCGGGCACTTTAGGGAGCGTTTTCACTTGAGTTTGCTGTCAAATATTAGGAATTCTTGTTTATACAGCTCAAAATTTGTGTAGAAAGCCTGTAAATGAGGACTGTACTGCTTATGTTTACAATTGAGGCCGCATTACTCTGGCGACTTTTGTATGAGTCTGTTAAAATCCTGACGGTTCCAGTACATATTTGTAAGAAAACTCTCTAGTTGTGGTAAAACTCTTAAAATACGTAATTAGAGTTTCCAGAAATGATCAAAAACTTGGAAGAACCCCTTGAAATTAAAGTAAATAGATTCTTCCTACATTTCCTGCCATTTGTAATCACAGACATTACCAGTGGAAAGCCGTGAAATGAGCAGCAAACTGATAATATTTACAACTCCGGGCACTTTAGGGAGCGTTTTCACTTGTATTTGCTTTCAAATATTAGGAATTCTTGTTTATACAGCTCAAAATTTGTGTAGAAAGCCTGTAAGTGAGGACTGTACTGCTTATGTTTACAATTGAGGCCACATTACTCTGGCGACTTTTGTATGACTCTGTTAAAATCCTGAGGGTTCCAGTACATATTTGTAAGAAAACTCTCTAGTTGTGGTAAAACTCTTAAAATACGTAATTAGAGTTTCCAGAAATGATTAAATACTTGGAAGAACCCCTTGAAATTAAAGTAAATAGATTCTTCCTACATTTCCTGCCATTTGCAATCACAGACATTACCAGTGGAAAGCCGTGAAATGACCAGCAAACTGATAATATTTACAACTCCGGGCACTTTAGGGAGCGTTTTCACTTGAGTTTGCTTTCACATATTAGGAATTCTTGTTTATACAGCTCAAAATTTGTGTAGAAAGCCTGTAAGTGAGGACTGTACTGCTTATGTTTACAATTCAGGCCGCATTACTCTGGCGACTTTTGTATGACTCTGTTAAAATCCTGACGGTTCCAGTACACATTTGTAAGAAAACTCTCTAGTTGTGGTAAAACTCTTAAAATACGTAATTAGAGTTTCCAGAAATGATCAAAAACTTGGAAGAACCCCTTGAAATTAAAGTAAATCGATTCTTCCTACATTTCCTGCCGTTTGTAATCACAGACATTACCAGTGGAAAGCCGTGAAATGACCAGCAAACTGATAATATTTACAACTCCGGGCACTTTAGGGAGCGTTTTCACTTGAGTTTGCTTTCAAATATTAGGAATTCTTGTTTATACAGCTCAAAATTTGTGTAGAAAGCCTGTAAGTGAGGACTGTACTGCTTATGTTTACAATTGAGGCCACATTACTCTGGCGACTTTTGTATGACTCTGTTAAAATCCTGACGGTTCCAGTACATATTTGTAAGAAAACAATCTAGTTGGGGTAAAACTCTTAAAATACGTAATTAGAGTTTCCAGAAATGATCAAAAACTTGGAAGAACCCCTTGAAATTAAAGTAAATCGATTCTTCCTACATTTCCTGCCGTTTGTAATCACAGACATTACCAGTGGAAAGCCGTGAAATGACCAGCAAACTGATAATATTTACAACTCCGGGCACTTTAGGGAGCGTTTTCACTTGAGTTTGCTTTCAAATATTAGGAATTCTTGTTTATACAGCTCAAAATTTGTGTAGAAAGCCTGTAAGTGAGGACTGTACTGCTTATGTTTACAATTCAGGCCGCATTACTCTGGTGACTTTTGTATGACTCTGTTAAAATCCTGACTGTTCCAGTACATATTTGTAAGAAAACCCTCTAGTTGTGGTAAAACTCTTAAAATACATAATTAGAGTTTCCAGAAATGATTAAAACCTTGGAAGAACCCCTTGAAATTAAAGTAAATAGATTCTTCCTACATTTCCTGCCGTTTGTAATCACAGACATTACTAGTGGAAAGCCGTGAAATGACCAGCAAACTGATAATATTTACAACTCTGGGCACTTTAGGGAGCGTTTTCACTTGAATTTGCTTTCAAATATTAGGAATTCTTGTTTATACAGCTCATAATTTTTGTAGAAAGCCTGTAAGTGTGGTTTAAACTGCGTATATTTACAATTGAGGCCCCATTACTCTGGCGAGTATTGTATGACTCTGTTAAAATCCTTACGGTTCCAGTACAAATTTGTAAGAAAACTCTCTAGTTGTGGTAAAACTCTTAAAATACGTAATTAGAGTTTCCAGAAGTGATTAAAACCTTGGAAGAACCCCTTGAAATTAAAGTAAATAGATTCTTCCTACATTTCCTGCCGTTTGTAATCACAGACATTACCAGTGGAAAGCCGTGAAATGACCAGCAAACTGATAATATTTACAACACCGGGCACTTTAGGGAGCGTTTTCACTTGAATTTGCTTTCAAATATTAGGAATTCTTGTTTATACGGCTCAAAATTTGTGCAGAAAGCCTCTAAGTGAGGACTGTTCTGCTTATGTTTACAATTGAGGTCGCATTACTCTCGCGACTTTTCTATGACTCTGTTAAAATCCTGACGGTTCCAGTACAAATTTGTAAGAAAACTCTCTAGTTGTGGTAAAACTCTTAAAATACGTAATTAGAGTTTCCAGAAATGATTAAAACCTTGGAACAACCCCTTGAAATTAAAGTAAATAGATTCTTCCTACATTTCCTGCCGTTTGTAATCACAGACATTACCAGTGGAAAGCCGTGAAATGACCAGCAAACTGATAATATTTACAACTCTGGGCACTTGAGGGAGCGTTTTCACTTGAATTTGCTTTCAAATATTAGGAATTCTCTTTTATACAGCTCAAAATTTGTGTAGAAAGCCTGTAAGTGAGGACTGTACTGCTTATGTTTTCAATTGAGGCCACATTACTCTGGCGACTTTTGTATGACTCTGTTAAAATCATGACGGTTCCAGTACATTTTTGTAAGAAAACTCTCTAGTTGTGGGAAAACTCTTAAAATACGCAATTAGAGTTTCCAGAAGTGATTAAAACCTTGGAAGAACCCCTTGAAATTAAAGTAAATAGATTCTTCCTACATTTCCTGCCGTTTGTAATCGCAGACATTACCAGTGGAAAGCCGTGAAATGACCAGCAAACTGATAATATTTACAACTCTGGGCACTTGAGGGAGCGTTTTCACTTGAATTTGCTTTCAAATATTAGGAATTCTTGTTTATACAGCTCAAAATTTGTGTAGAAAGCCTGTAAGTGAGGACTGTACTGCTTATGTTTACAATTGAGACTGCATTACTCTGGCGACTTTTGTATGACTCTGTTAAAATCATGACGGTTCCAGTACATATTTGTAAGAAAACTCTCTAGTTGTGGTAAAACTCTTAAAATACGTAATTAGAGTTTCCAGAAATGATTTAAATCTTGGAAGAACCCCTTGAAATTAAAGTAAATAGATTCTTCCTACATTTCCTGCCGTTTGTAATCACAGACATTACCAATGGAAAGCCGTAAAATGACCAGCAAACTGATAATATTTAAAACTCCGGGCACTTTAGGGAGCGTTTTCACTTGAATTTGCTTTCAAATATTAGGAATTCTTGTTTATACAGCTCAAAATTTGTGTAGAAAGCCTGTAAGTGAGGACTGTACTGCTTATGTTTACAATTGAGACTGCATTACTCTGGCGACTTTTGTATGACTCTGTTCAAATCCTGACGGTTCCAGTACATATTTGTAAGAAAACTCTCTAGTTGTGGTAAAACTCTTAAAATACGTAATTAGAGTTTCCAGAAATGATTAAAACCTTGGAAGAACCCCTTGAAATTAAAGTAAATAGATTCTTCCTACATTTCCTGCCGTTTGTAATCACAGACATTACTAGTGGAAAGCCGTGAAATGACCAGCAAAGTGATAATATTTACAACTCTGGGCACTTTAGGGAGCGTTTTCACTTGAATTTGCTTTCAAATATTAGGAATTCTTGTTTATACAGCTCATAATTTTTGTAGAAAGCCTGTAAGTGAGGTTTAAACTGCGTATATTTACAATTGAGGCCCCATTACTCTGGCGACTATTGTATGACTCTGTTAAAATCCTTACGGTTCCAGTACATATTTGTAAGAAAACTCTCTAGTTGTGGTAAAACTCCTAAAATACGCAATTAGAGTTTCCAGAAATGATTTAAATCTTGGAAGAACCCCTTGAAATTAAAGTAAATAGATTCTTCCTACATTTCCTGCCGTTTGTAATCACAGACATTACCAATGGAAAGCCGTGAAATGACCAGCAAACTGATAATATTTAAAACTCCGGGCACTTTAGGGAGCGTTTTCACTTGAATTTGCTTTCAAATATTAGGAATTCTTGTTTATACAGCTCAAAATTTGTGTAGAAAGCCTGTAAGTGAGGTCTAAACTGCGTATGTTTACAATTGAGGCCCCGTTACTCTGGCGACTATTGTATGACTCTGTTAAAATCCTTATGGTTCCAGTACATATTTGTAAGAAAACTCTCTAGTTGTGGTAAAACTCTTAAAATACGCAATTAGAGTTTCCAGAAATGATTAAAATCTTGGAAGAACCCCTTGAAATTAAAGTAAATAGATTCTTCCTACATTTCCTGCCGTTTGTTATCACAGACATTACCAATGGAAAGCCGTGAAATGACCAGCAAACTGATAATATTTACAACTCCGGGCACTTTAGGGAGCGTTTTCACTTGAGTTTGCTTTCACATATTAGGAATTCTTGTTTATACAGCTCAAAATTTGTGTAGAAAGCCTGTAAGTGAGGACTGTACTGCTTATGTTTACAATTCAGGCCGCATTACTCTGGCGACTTTTGTATGACTCTGTTAAAATCCTGACGGTTCCAGTACACATTTGTAAGAAAACTCTCTAGTTGTGGTAAAACTCTTAAAATACGTAATTAGAGTTTCCAGAAATGATCAAAAACTTGGAAGAACCCCTTGAAATTAAAGTAAATCGATTCTTCCTACATTTCCTGCCGTTTGTAATCACAGACATTACCAGTGGAAAGCCGTGAAATGACCAGCAAACTGATAATATTTACAACTCCGGGCACTTTAGGGAGCGTTTTCACTTGAGTTTGCTTTCAAATATTAGGAATTCTTGTTTATACAGCTCAAAATTTGTGTAGAAAGCCTGTAAGTGAGGACTGTACTGCTTATGTTTACAATTGAGGCCACATTACTCTGGCGACTTTTGTATGACTCTGTTAAAATCCTGACGGTTCCAGTACATATTTGTAAGAAAACTCTCTAGTTGGGGTAAAACTCTTAAAATACGTAATTAGAGTTTCCAGAAATGATCAAAAACTTGGAAGAACCCCTTGAAATTAAAGTAAATCGATTCTTCCTACATTTCCTGCCGTTTGTAATCACAGACATTACCAGTGGAAAGCCGTGAAATGACCAGCAAACTGATAATATTTACAACTCCGGGCACTTTAGGGAGCGTTTTCACTTGAGTTTGCTTTCAAATATTAGGAATTCTTGTTTATACAGCTCAAAATTTGTGTAGAAAGCCTGTAAGTGAGGACTGTACTGCTTATGTTTACAATTCAGGCCGCATTACTCTGGTGACTTTTGTATGACTCTGTTAAAATCCTGACGGTTCCAGTACATATTTGTAAGAAAACCCTCTAGTTGTGGTAAAACTCTTAAAATACATAATTAGAGTTTCCAGAAATGATTAAAACCTTGGAAGAACCCCTTGAAATTAAAGTAAATAGATTCTTCCTACATTTCCTGCCGTTTGTAATCACAGACATTACTAGTGGAAAGCCGTGAAATGACCAGCAAACTGATAATATTTACAACTCTGGGCACTTTAGGGAGCGTTTTCACTTGAATTTGCTTTCAAATATTAGGAATTCTTGTTTATACAGCTCATAATTTTTGTAGAAAGCCTGTAAGTGAGGTTTAAACTGCGTATATTTACAATTGAGGCCCCATTACTCTGGCGAGTATTGTATGACTCTGTTAAAATCCTTACGGTTCCAGTACAAATTTGTAAGAAAACTCTCTAGTTGTGGTAAAACTCTTAAAATACGTAATTAGAGTTTCCAGAAGTGATTAAAACCTTGGAAGAACCCCTTGAAATTAAAGTAAATAGATTCTTCCTACATTTCCTGCCGTTTGTAATCACAGACATTACCAGTGGAAAGCCGTGAAATGACCAGCAAACTGATAATATTTACAACACCGGGCACTTTAGGGAGCGTTTTCACTTGAATTTGCTTTCAAATATTAGGAATTCTTGTTTATACGGCTCAAAATTTGTGCAGAAAGCCTCTAAGTGAGGACTGTTCTGCTTATGTTTACAATTGAGGTCGCATTACTCTCGCGACTTTTCTATGACTCTGTTAAAATCCTGACGGTTCCAGTACAAATTTGTAAGAAAACTCTCTAGTTGTGGTAAAACTCTTAAAATACGTAATTAGAGTTTCCAGAAATGATTAAAACCTTGGAACAACCCCTTGAAATTAAAGTAAATAGATTCTTCCTACATTTCCTGCCGTTTGTAATCACAGACATTACCAGTGGAAAGCCGTGAAATGACCAGCAAACTGATAATATTTACAACTCTGGGCACTTGAGGGAGCGTTTTCACTTGAATTTGCTTTCAAATATTAGGAATTCTCTTTTATACAGCTCAAAATTTGTGTAGAAAGCCTGTAAGTGAGGACTGTACTGCTTATGTTTTCAATTGAGGCCACATTACTCTGGCGACTTTTGTATGACTCTGTTAAAATCATGACGGTTCCAGTACATATTTGTAAGAAAACTCTCTAGTTGTGGGAAAACTCCTAAAATACGCAATTAGAGTTTCCAGAAATGATTTAAATCTTGGAAGAACCCCTTGAAATTAAAGTAAATAGATTCTTCCTACATTTCCTGCCGTTTGTAATCACAGACATTACCAATGGAAAGCCGTGAAATGACCAGCAAACTGATAATATTTAAAACTCCGGGCACTTTAGGGAGCGTTTTCACTTGAATTTGCTTTCAAATATTAGGAATTCTTGTTTATACAGCTCAAAATTTGTGTAGAAAGCCTGTAAGTGAGGTCTAAACTGCGTATGTTTACAATTGAGGCCCCGTTACTCTGGCGACTATTGTATGACTCTGTTAAAATCCTTATGGTTCCAGTACATATTTGTAAGAAAACTCTCTAGTTGTGGTAAAACTCTTAAAATACGCAATTAGAGTTTCCAGAAATGATTAAAATCTTGGAAGAACCCCTTGAAATTAAAGTAAATAGATTCTTCCTACATTTCCTGCCGTTTGTTATCACAGACATTACCAATGGAAAGCCGTGAAATGACCAGCAAACTGATAATATTTACAACTCCGGGCACTTTAGGGAGCGTTTTCACTTGAGTTTGCTTTCACATATTAGGAATTCTTGTTTATACAGCTCAAAATTTGTGTAGAAAGCCTGTAAGTGAGGACTGTACTGCTTATGTTTACAATTCAGGCCGCATTACTCTGGCGACTTTTGTATGACTCTGTTAAAATCCTGACGGTTCCAGTACACATTTGTAAGAAAACTCTCTAGTTGTGGTAAAACTCTTAAAATACGTAATTAGAGTTTCCAGAAATGATCAAAAACTTGGAAGAACCCCTTGAAATTAAAGTAAATCGATTCTTCCTACATTTCCTGCCGTTTGTAATCACAGACATTACCAGTGGAAAGCCGTGAAATGACCAGCAAACTGATAATATTTACAACTCCGGGCACTTTAGGGAGCGTTTTCACTTGAGTTTGCTTTCAAATATTAGGAATTCTTGTTTATACAGCTCAAAATTTGTGTAGAAAGCCTGTAAGTGAGGACTGTACTGCTTATGTTTACAATTGAGGCCACATTACTCTGGCGACTTTTGTATGACTCTGTTAAAATCCTGACGGTTCCAGTACATATTTGTAAGAAAACTCTCTAGTTGGGGTAAAACTCTTAAAATACGTAATTAGAGTTTCCAGAAATGATCAAAAACTTGGAAGAACCCCTTGAAATTAAAGTAAATCGATTCTTCCTACATTTCCTGCCGTTTGTAATCACAGACATTACCAGTGGAAAGCCGTGAAATGACCAGCAAACTGATAATATTTACAACTCCGGGCACTTTAGGGAGCGTTTTCACTTGAGTTTGCTTTCAAATATTAGGAATTCTTGTTTATACAGCTCAAAATTTGTGTAGAAAGCCTGTAAGTGAGGACTGTACTGCTTATGTTTACAATTCAGGCCGCATTACTCTGGTGACTTTTGTATGACTCTGTTAAAATCCTGACGGTTCCAGTACATATTTGTAAGAAAACCCTCTAGTTGTGGTAAAACTCTTAAAATACATAATTAGAGTTTCCAGAAATGATTAAAACCTTGGAAGAACCCCTTGAAATTAAAGTAAATAGATTCTTCCTACATTTCCTGCCGTTTGTAATCACAGACATTACTAGTGGAAAGCCGTGAAATGACCAGCAAACTGATAATATTTACAACTCTGGGCACTTTAGGGAGCGTTTTCACTTGAATTTGCTTTCAAATATTAGGAATTCTTGTTTATACAGCTCATAATTTTTGTAGAAAGCCTGTAAGTGAGGTTTAAACTGCGTATATTTACAATTGAGGCCCCATTACTCTGGCGAGTATTGTATGACTCTGTTAAAATCCTTACGGTTCCAGTACAAATTTGTAAGAAAACTCTCTAGTTGTGGTAAAACTCTTAAAATACGTAATTAGAGTTTCCAGAAGTGATTAAAACCTTGGAAGAACCCCTTGAAATTAAAGTAAATAGATTCTTCCTACATTTCCTGCCGTTTGTAATCACAGACATTACCAGTGGAAAGCCGTGAAATGACCAGCAAACTGATAATATTTACAACACCGGGCACTTTAGGGAGCGTTTTCACTTGAATTTGCTTTCAAATATTAGGAATTCTTGTTTATACGGCTCAAAATTTGTGCAGAAAGCCTCTAAGTGAGGACTGTTCTGCTTATGTTTACAATTGAGGTCGCATTACTCTCGCGACTTTTCTATGACTCTGTTAAAATCCTGACGGTTCCAGTACAAATTTGTAAGAAAACTCTCTAGTTGTGGTAAAACTCTTAAAATACGTAATTAGAGTTTCCAGAAATGATTAAAACCTTGGAACAACCCCTTGAAATTAAAGTAAATAGATTCTTCCTACATTTCCTGCCGTTTGTAATCACAGACATTACCAGTGGAAAGCCGTGAAATGACCAGCAAACTGATAATATTTACAACTCTGGGCACTTGAGGGAGCGTTTTGACTTGAATTTGCTTTCAAATATTAGGAATTCTCTTTTATACAGCTCAAAATTTGTGTAGAAAGCCTGTAAGTGAGGACTGTACTGCTTATGTTTACAATTGAGGCCACATTACTCTGGCGACTTTTGTATGACTCTGTTAAAATCATGACGGTTCCAGTACATATTTGTAAGAAAACTCTCTAGTTGTGGTAAAACTCTTAAAATACGCAATTAGAGTTTCCAGAAGTGATTAAAACCTTGGAAGAACCCCTTGAAATTAAAGTAAATAGATTCTTCCCACATTTCCTGCCGTTTGTAATCGCAGACATTACCAGTGGAAAGCCGTGAAATGACCAGCAAACTGATAATATTTACAACACTGGGCACTTGAGGGAGCGTTTTCACTTGAATTTGCTTTCAAATATTAGGAATTCTTGTTTATACAGCTCAAAATTTGTGTAGAAAGCCTGTAAGTGAGGACTGTACTGCTTATGTTTACAATTGAGACTGCATTACTCTGGCGACTTTTGTATGACTCTGTTAAAATCATGACGGTTCCAGTACATATTTGTAAGAAAACTCTCTAGTTGTGGTAAAACTCTTAAAATACGTAATTAGAGTTTCCAGAAATGATTTAAATCTTGGAAGAACCCCTTGAAATTAAAGTAAATAGATTCTTCCTACATTTCCTGCCGTTTGTAATCACAGACATTACCAATGGAAAGCCGTAAAATGACCAGCAAACTGATAATATTTAAAACTCCGGGCACTTTAGGGAGCGTTTTCACTTGAATTTGCTTTCAAATATTAGGAATTCTTGTTTATACAGCTCAAAATTTGTGTAGAAAGCCTGTAAGTGAGGTCTAAACTGCGTATGTTTACAATTGAGTCCCCATTACTCTGGCGACTTTTGAATGACTCTGTTAAAATCCTTAGGGTTCCAGTACATATTTGTAAGAAAACTCTCTAGTTGTGGTAAAACTCTTAAAATACGTAATTAGAGTTTCCAGAAGTGATTAAAACCTTGGAAGAACCCCTTGAAATTAAAGTAAATAGATTCTTCCTACATTTCCTGCCGTTTGTAATCACAGACATTACCAGTGGAAAGCCGTGAAATGACCAGCAAACTGATAATATTTACAACTCTGGGCACTTTAGGGAGCGTTTTCACTTGAATTTGCTTTCAAATATTAGGAATTCTTGTTTATACAGCTCAAAATTTGTGCAGAAAGCCTCTAAGTGAGGACTGTACTGCTTATGTTTACAATTGAGGTCGCATTACTCTGGCGACTTTTTTATGACTCTGTTAAAATCCTGACGGTTCCAGTACAAATTTGTAAGAAAACTCTCTAGTTGTGGTAAAACTCTTAAAATACGTAATTAGAGTTTCCAGAAATGATTAAAACCTTGGAAGAACCCCTTGAAATTAAAGTAAATAGATTCTTCCTACATTTCCTGCCTTTTGTAATCACAGACATTACCAGTGGAAAGCAGGGAAATGACCAGCAAACTGATAATATTTACAACTCTGGGCACTTTAGGGAGCGTTTTCACTTGAATTTGCTTTCAAATATTAGGAATTCTTGTTTATACAGCTCAAAATTTGTGTAGAAAGCCTGTAAGTGAGGACTGTACTGCTTATGTTTACAATTGAGATTGCATTACTCTGGCGACTTTTGTATGACTCTGTTAAAATCATAACGGTTCCAGTACATATTTGTAAGAAAACTCTCTAGTTGTGGTAAAACTCTTAAAATACATAATTAGAGTTTCCAGAAATGATTAAAACCTTGGAAGAACCCCTTGAAATTAAAGTAAATAGATTCTTCCTACATTTCCTGCCGTTTGTAATCACAGACATTACTAGTGGAAAGCCGTGAAATGACCAGCAAAGTGATAATATTTACAACTCTGGGCACTTTAGGGAGCGTTTTCACTTGAATTTGCTTTCAAATATTAGGAATTCTTGTTTATACAGCTCATAATTTTTGTAGAAAGCCTGTAAGTGAGGTTTAAACTGCGTATATTTACAATTGAGGCCCCATTACTCTGGCGAGTATTGTATGACTCTGTTAAAATCCTTACGGTTCCAGTACATATTTGTAAGAAAACTCTCTAGTTGTGGTAAAACTCTTAAAATACGCAATTAGAGTTTCCAGAAATGATTTAAATCTTGGAAGAACCCCTTGAAATTAAAGTAAATAGATTCTTCCTACATTTCCTGCCGTTTGTAATCACAGACATTACCAATGGAAAGCCGTGAAATGACCAGCAAACTGATAATATTTAAAACTCCGGGCACATTAGGGAGGGTTTTCACTTGAATTTGCTTTCAAATATTAGGAATTCTTGTTTATACAGCTCAAAATTTGTGCAGAAAGCCTCTAAGTGAGGACTGTACTGCTTATGTTTACAATTGAGGTCGCATTACTCTGGCGACTTTTCTATGACTCTGTTAAAATCCTGACGGTTCCAGTACAAATTTGTAAGAAAACTCTCTAGTTGTGGTAAAACTCTTAAAATACGTAATTAGAGTTTCCAGAAATGATTAAAACCTTGGAAGAACCCCTTGAAATTAAAGTAAATAGATTCTTCCTACATTTCCTGCCGTTTGTAATCGCAGACATTACCAGTGGAAAGCCGTGAAATGACCAGCAAACTGATAATATTTACAACTCTGGGCACTTGAGGGAGCGTTTTCACTTGAATTTGCTTTCAAATATTAGGAATTCTTGTTTATACAGCTCAAAATTTGTGTAGAAAGCCTGTAAGTGAGGACTGTACTGCTTATGTTTACAATTGAGACTGCATTACTCTGGCGACTTTTGTATGACTCTGTTAAAATCATGACGGTTCCAGTACATATTTGTAAGAAAACTCTCTAGTTGTGGTAAAACTCTTAAAATACGTAATTAGAGTTTCCAGAAATGATTAAAACCTTGGAAGAACCCCTTGAAATTAAAGTAAATAGATTCTTCCTACATTTCCTGCCGTTTGTAATCACAGACATTACTAGTGGAAAGCTGTGAAATGACCAGCAAAGTGATAATATTTACAACTCTGGGCACTTTAGGGAGCGTTTTCACTTGAATTTGCTTTCAAATATTAGGAATTCTTGTTTATACAGCTCATAATTTTTGTAGAAAGCCTGTAAGTGAGGTTTAAACTGCGTATATTTACAATTGAGGCCCCATTACTCTGGCGACTATTGTATGACTCTGTTAAAATCCTTACGGTTCCAGTACATATTTGTAAGAAAACTCTCTAGTTGTGGTAAAACTCCTAAAATACGCAATTAGAGTTTCCAGAAATGATTTAAATCTTGGAAGAACCCCTTGAAATTAAAGTAAATAGATTCTTCCTACATTTCCTGCCGTTTGTAATCACAGACATTACCAATGGAAAGCCGTGAAATGACCAGCAAACTGATAATATTTAAAACTCCGGGCACTTTAGGGAGCGTTTTCACTTGAATTTGCTTTCAAATATTAGGAATTCTTGTTTATACAGCTCAAAATTTGTGTAGAAAGCCTGTAAGTGAGGTCTAAACTGCGTATGTTTACAATTGAGGCCCCATTACTCTGGCGACTTTTGAATGACTCTGTTAAAATCCTTACGGTTCCAGTACATATTTGTAAGAAAACTCTCTAGTTGTGGTAAAACTCTTAAAATACGTAATTAGAGTTTCCAGAAGTGATTAAAACCTTGGAAGAACCCCTTGAAATTAAAGTAAATAGATTCTTCCTACATTTCCTGCCGTTTGTAATCACAGACATTACCAGTGGAAAGCCGTGAAATGACCAGCAAACTGATAATATTTACAACTCCGGGCACTTTAGGGAGCGTTTTCACTTGAATTTGCTTTCAAATATTAGGAATTCTTGTTTATACAGCTCAAAATTTGTGCAGAAAGCCTGTAAGTGAGGTCTAAACTGCGTATGTTTACAATTGAGGTCGCATTACTCTGGCGACTTTTCTATGACTCTGTTAAAATCCTGACGGTTCCAGTACAAATTTGTAAGAAAACTCTCTAGTTGTGATAAAACTCTTAAAATACGTAATTAGAGTTTCCAGAAATGATTAAAACCTTGGAACAACCCCTTGAAATTAAAGTAAATAGATTCTTCTTACGTTTCCTGCCGTTTGTAATCACAGACATTACCAGTGGAAAGCCGTGAAATGACCAGCAAACTGATAATATTTACAACTCTGGGCACTTTAGGGAGCGTTTTCACTTGAATTTGCTTTCAAATATTAGGAATTCTTGTTTATACAGCTCATAATTTTTGTAGAAAGCCTGTAAGTGCCGTTTAAACTGCGTATGTTTACAATTGAGGCCCCATTACTCTGGCGACTATTGTATGACTCTGTTAAAATCCTTACGGTTCCAGTACATATTTGTAAGAAAACTCTCTAGTTGTGGTAAAACTCTTAAAATACGCAATTAGAGTTTCCAGAAATGATTAAAATCTTGGAAGAACCCCTTGAAATTAAAGTAAATAGATTCTTCCTACATTTCCTGCCGTTTGTTATCACAGACATTACCAATGGAAAGCCGTGAAATGACCAGCAAACTGATAATATTTAAAACTCCGGGCACTTTAGGGAGCGTTTTCACTTGAATTTGCTTTCAAATATTAGGAATTCTTGTTTATACGGCTCAAAATTTGTGTAGAAAGCCTGTAAGTGAGGACTGTACTGCTTATGTTTACAATTGAGGCCGCATTACTCTGGCGACTTTTGTATGACTCTGTTAAAATCTTGAAGGTTCCAGTACATATTTGTAAGAAAACTCTCTAGTTGTGGTAAAACTCTTAAAATACGTAATTAGAGTTTCCAGAAATGATTAAAACCTTGGAAGAACCCCTTGAAATTAAAGTAAATAGATTCTTCCTACATTTCCTGCCGTTTGTAATCGCAGACATTACCAGTGGAAAGCCGTGAAATGACCAGCAAACTGATAATATTTACAACTCTGGGCACTTGAGGGAGCGTTTTCACTTGAATTTGCTTTCAAATATTAGGAATTCTCTTTTATACAGCTCAAAATTTGTGTAGAAAGCCTGTAAGTGAGGACTGTACTGCTTATGTTTTCAATTGAGGCCACATTACTCTGGCGACTTTTGTATGACTCTGTTAAAATCATGACGGTTCCAGTACATATTTGTAAGAAAACTCTCTAGTTGTGGTAAAACTCTTAAAATACGCAATTAGAGTTTCCAGAAATGATTAAAATCTTGGAAGAACCCCTTGAAATTAAAGTAAATAGATTCTTCCTACATTTCCTGCCGTTTGTTATCACAGACATTACCAATGGAAAGCCGTGAAATGACCAGCAAACTGATAATATTTAAAACTCCGGGCACTTTAGGGAGCGTTTTCACTTGAATTTGCTTTCAAATATTAGGAATTCTTGTTTATACGGCTCAAAATTTGTGTAGAAAGCCTGTAAGTGAGGACTGTACTGCTTATGTTTACAATTGAGGCCGCATTACTCTGGCGACTTTTGTATGACTCTGTTAAAATCCTGAGGGTTCCAGTACATATTTGTAAGAAAACTCTCTAGTTGTGGTAAAACTCTTAAAATACGTAATTAGAGTTTCCAGAAATGATTAAAACCTTGGAAGAACCCCTTGAAATTAAAGTAAATAGATTCTTCCTACATTTCCTGCCGTTTGTAATCGCAGACATTACCAGTGGAAAGCCGTGAAATGACCAGCAAACTGATAATATTTACAACTCTGGGCACTTGAGGGAGCGTTTTCACTTGAATTTGCTTTCAAATATTAGGAATTCTCTTTTATACAGCTCAAAATTTGTGTAGAAAGCCTGTAAGTGAGGACTGTACTGCTTATGTTTTCAATTGAGGCCACATTACTCTGGCGACTTTTGTATGACTCTGTTAAAATCATGACGGTTCCAGTACATATTTGTAAGAAAACTCTCTAGTTGTGGTAAAACTCTTAAAATACGCAATTAGAGTTTCCAGAAGTGATTAAAACCTTGGAAGAACCCCTTGAAATTAAAGTAAATAGATTCTTCCTACATTTCCTGCCGTTTGTAATCGCAGACATTACCAGTGGAAAGCCGTGAAATGACCAGCAAACTGATAATATTTACAACTCTGGGCACTTGAGGGAGCGTTTTCACTTGAATTTGCTTTCAAATATTAGGAATTCTTGTTTATACAGCTCAAAATTTGTGTAGAAAGCCTGTAAGTGAGGACTGTACTGCTTATGTTTACAATTGAGACTGCATTACTCTGGCGACTTTTGTATGACTCTGTTAAAATCATGACGGTTCCAGTACATATTTGTAAGAAAACTCTCTAGTTGTGGTAAAACTCTTAAAATACGTAATTAGAGTTTCCAGAAATGATTTAAATCTTGGAAGAACCCCTTGAAATTAAAGTAAATAGATTCTTCCTACATTTCCTGCCGTTTGTAATCACAGACATTACCAATGGAAAGCCGTAAAATGACCAGCAAACTGATAATATTTAAAACTCCGGGCACTTTAGGGAGCGTTTTCACTTGAATTTGCTTTCAAATATTAGGAATTCTTGTTTATACAGCTCAAAATTTGTGTAGAAAGCCTGTAAGTGAGGTCTAAACTGCGTATGTTTACAATTGAGGCCCCATTACTCTGGCGACTTTTGAATGACTCTGTTAAAATCCTTACGGTTCCAGTACATATTTGTAAGAAAACTCTCTAGTTGTGGTAAAACTCTTAAAATACGTAATTAGAGTTTCCAGAAATGATTAAAATCTTGGAAGAACCCCTTGCAATTAAAGTAAATAGATTCTTCCTACATTTCCTGCCTTTTGTAATCACAGACATTACCAGTGGAAAGCCGTGAAATGACCAGCAAACTGATAATATTTACAACTCTGGGCACTTGAGGGAGCGTTTTCACTTGAATTTGCTTTCAAATATTAGGAATTCTCTTTTATACAGCTCAAAATTTGTGTAGAAAGCCTGTAAGTGAGGACTGTACTGCTTATGTTTTCAATTGAGGCCACATTACTCTGGCGACTTTTGTATGACTCTGTTAAAATCATGACGGTTCCAGTACATATTTGTAAGAAAACTCTCTAGTTGTGGTAAAACTCTTAAAATACGCAATTAGAGTTTCCAGAAATGATTAAAATCTTGGAAGAACCCCTTGAAATTAAAGTAAATAGATTCTTCCTACATTTCCTGCCGTTTGTTATCACAGACATTACCAATGGAAAGCCGTGAAATGACCAGCAAACTGATAATATTTAAAATTCCGGGCACTTTAGGGAGAGTTTTCACTTGAATATGCTTTCAAATATTAAGAATTCTTGTTTATACGGCTCAAAATTTGTGTAGAAAGCCTGTAAGTGAGGACTGTACTGCTTATGTTTACAATTGAGGCCGCATTACTCTGGCGACTTTTGTATGACTCTGTTAAAATCCTGACGGTTCCAGTACAAAATTGTAAGAAAACTCTCTAGTTGTGGTAAAACTCTTAAAATACGCAATTAGAGTTTCCAGAAATGATTAAAAAATTTGAAGAACCCCTTGAAATTAAAGTAAATAGATTCTTCCTACATTTCCTGCCTTTTGTAATCACAGACATTACCAGTGGAAAGCCGGGAAATGACCAGCAAACTGATAATATTTACAACTCTGGGCACTTTAGGGAGCGTTTTCACTTGAATTTGCTTTCAAATATTAGGAATTCTTGTTTATACAGCTCAAAATTTGTGTAGAAAGCCTGTAAGTGAGGACTGTACTGCTTATGTTTACAATTGAGACTGCATTACTCTGGCGACTTTTGTATGACTCTGTTAAAATCATGACGGTTCCAGTACATATTTGTAAGAAAACTCTCTAGTTGTGGTAAAACTCTTAAAATACGTAATTAGAGTTTCCAGAAATGATTTAAATCTTGGAAGAACCCCTTGAAATTAAAGTAAATAGATTCTTCCTACATTTCCTGCCGTTTGTAATCACAGACATTACCAATGGAAAGCCGTAAAATGACCAGCAAACTGATAATATTTAAAACTCCGGGCACTTTAGGGAGCGTTTTCACTTGAATTTGCTTTCAAATATTAGGAATTCTTGTTTATACAGCTCAAAATTTGTGTAGAAAGCCTGTAAGTGAGGTCTAAACTGCCTATGTTTACAATTGAGGCCCCATTACTCTGGCGACTTTTGAATGACTCTGTTAAAATCCTTACGGTTCCAGTACATATTTGTAAGAAAACTCTCTAGTTTTGGTAAAACTCTTAAAATACGTAATTAGAGTTTCCAGAAGTGATTAAAACCTTGGAAGAACCCCTTGAAATTAAAGTAAATAGATTCTTCCTACATTTCCTGCCGTTTGTAATCACAGACATTACCAGTGGAAAGCCGTGAAATGACCAGCAAACTGATAATATTTACAACTCTGGGCACTTTAGGGAGCGTTTTCACTTGAATTTGCTTTCAAATATTAGGAATTCTTGTTTATACAGCTCAAAATTTGTGCAGAAAGCCTCTAAGTGAGGACTGTACTGCTTATGTTTACAATTGAGGTCGCATTACTCTGGCGACTTTTCTATGACTCTGTTAAAATCCTGACGGTTCCAGTACAAATTTGTAAGAAAACTCTCTAGTTGTGGTAAAACTCTTAAAATACGTAATTAGAGTTTCCAGAAATGATTAAAACCTTGGAAGAACCCCTTGAAATTAAAGTAAATAGATTCTTCCTACATTTCCTGCCGTTTGTAATCACAGACATTACCAGTGGAAAGCCGTGAAATGACCAGCAAACTGATAATATTTACAACTCTGGGCACTTTAGGGAGCGTTTTCACTTGAATTTGCTTTCAAATATTAGGAATTCTTGTTTATACAGCTCATAATTTTTGTAGAAAGCCTGTAAGTGAGGTTTAAACTGCGTATGTTTACAATTGAGGCCCCATTACTCTGGCGACTATTGTATGACTCTGTTAAAATCCTTACGGTCCCAGTACATATTTGTAAGAAAACTCACTAGTTGTGGTAAAACTATTAAAATACGCAATTAGAGTTTCCAGAAATGATTAAAATCTTGGAAGAACCCCTTGCAATTAAAGTAAATAGATTCTTCCTACATTTCCTGCCTTTTGTAATCACAGACATTACCAGTGGAAAGCCGTGAAATGACCAGCAAACTGATAATATTTACAACTCTGGGCACTTGAGGGAGCGTTTTCACTTGAATTTGCTTTCAAATATTAGGAATTCTCTTTTATACAGCTCAAAATTTGTGTAGAAAGCCTGTAAGTGAGGACTGTACTGCTTATGTTTTCAATTGAGGCCACATTACTCTGGCGACTTTTGTATGACTCTGTTAAAATCATGACGGTTCCAGTACATATTTGTAAGAAAACTCTCTAGTTGTGGTAAAACTCTTAAAATACGCAATTAGAGTTTCCAGAAATGATTAAAATCTTGGAAGAACCCCTTGAAATTAAAGTAAATAGATTCTTCCTACATTTCCTGCCGTTTGTTATCACAGACATTACCAATGGAAAGCCGTGAAATGACCAGCAAACTGATAATATTTAAAATTCCGGGCACTTTAGGGAGAGTTTTCACTTGAATTTGCTTTCAAATATTAGGAATTCTTGTTTAAACGGCTCAAAATTTGTGTAGAAAGCCTGTAAGTGAGGACTGTACTGCTTATGTTTACAATTGAGGCCGCATTACTCTGGCGACTTTTGTATGACTCTGTTAAAATCCTGACGGTTCCAGTACAAAATTGTAAGAAAACTCTCTAGTTGTGGTAAAACTCTTAAAATACGCAATTAGAGTTTCCAGAAATGATTAAAAAATTTGAAGAACCCCTTGAAATTAAAGTAAATAGATTCTTCCTACATTTCCTGCCTTTTGTAATCACAGACATTACCAGTGGAAAGCCGGGAAATGACCAGCAAACTGATAATATTTACAACTCTGGGCACTTTAGGGAGCGTTTTCACTTGAATTTGCTTTCAAATATTAGGAATTCTTGTTTATACAGCTCAAAATTTGTGTAGAAAGCCTGTAAGTGAGGACTGTACTGCTTATGTTTACAATTGAGACTGCATTACTCTGGCGACTTTTGTATGACTCTGTTAAAATCATGACGGTTCCAGTACATATTTGTAAGAAAACTCTCTAGTTGTGGTAAAACTCTTAAAATACGTAATTAGAGTTTCCAGAAATGATTTAAATCTTGGAAGAACCCCTTGAAATTAAAGTAAATAGATTCTTCCTACATTTCCTGCCGTTTGTAATCACAGACATTACCAATGGAAAGCCGTAAAATGACCAGCAAACTGATAATATTTAAAACTCCGGGCACTTTAGGGAGCGTTTTCACTTGAATTTGCTTTCAAATATTAGGAATTCTTGTTTATACAGCTCAAAATTTGTGTAGAAAGCCTGTAAGTGAGGTCTAAACTGCGTATGTTTACAATTGAGGCCCCATTACTCTGGCGACTTTTGAATGACTCTGTTAAAATCCTTACGGTTCCAGTACATATTTGTAAGAAAACTCTCTAGTTGTGGTAAAACTCTTAAAATACGTAATTAGAGTTTCCAGAAGTGATTAAAACCTTGGAAGAACCCCTTGAAATTAAAGTAAATAGATTCTTCCTACATTTCCTGCCGTTTGTAATCACAGACATTACCAGTGGAAAGCCGTGAAATGACCAGCAAACTGATAATATTTACAACTCTGGGCACTTTAGGGAGCGTTTTCACTTGAATTTGCTTTCAAATATTAGGAATTCTTGTTTATACAGCTCAAAATTTGTGCAGAAAGCCTCTAAGTGAGGACTGTACTGCTTATGTTTACAATTGAGGTCGCATTACTCCGGCGACTTTTCTATGACTCTGTTAAAATCCTGACGGTTCCAGTACAAATTTGTAAGAAAACTCTCTAGTTGTGGTAAAACTCTTAAAATACGTAATTAGAGTTTCCAGAAATGATTAAAACCTTGGAAGAACCCCTTGAAATTAAAGTAAATAGATTCTTCCTACATTTCCTGCCGTTTGTAATCACAGACATTACCAGTGGAAAGCCGTGAAATGACCAGCAAACTGATAATATTTACAACTCTGGGCACTTTAGGGAGCGTTTTCACTTGAATTTGCTTTCAAATATTAGGAATTCTTGTTTATACAGCTCATAATTTTTGTAGAAAGCCTGTAAGTGAGGTTTAAACTGCGTATGTTTACAATTGAGGCCCCATTACTCTGGCGACTATTGTATGACTCTGTTAAAATCCTTACGGTCCCAGTACATATTTGTAAGAAAACTCACTAGTTGTGGTAAAACTATTAAAATACGCAATTAGAGTTTCCAGAAATGATTAAAATCTTGGAAGAACCCCTTGCAATTAAAGTAAATAGATTCTTCCTACATTTCCTGCCTTTTGTAATCACAGACATTACCAGTGGAAAGCCGTGAAATGACCAGCAAACTGATAATATTTACAACTCTGGGCACTTGAGGGAGCGTTTTCACTTGAATTTGCTTTCAAATATTAGGAATTCTCTTTTATACAGCTCAAAATTTGTGTAGAAAGCCTGTAAGTGAGGACTGTACTGCTTATGTTTTCAATTGAGGCCACATTACTCTGGCGACTTTTGTATGACTCTGTTAAAATCATGACGGTTCCAGTACATATTTGTAAGAAAACTCTCTAGTTGTGGTAAAACTCTTAAAATACGCAATTAGAGTTTCCAGAAATGATTAAAATCTTGGAAGAACCCCTTGAAATTAAAGTAAATAGATTCTTCCTACATTTCCTGCCGTTTGTTATCACAGACATTACCAATGGAAAGCCGTGAAATGACCAGCAAACTGATAATATTTAAAATTCCGGGCACTTTAGGGAGAGTTTTCACTTGAATTTGCTTTCAAATATTAGGAATTCTTGTTTATACGGCTCAAAATTTGTGTAGAAAGCCTGTAAGTGAGGACTGTACTGCTTATGTTTACAATTGAGGCCGCATTACTCTGGCGACTTTTGTATGACTCTGTTAAAATCCTGACGGTTCCAGTACAAAATTGTAAGAAAACTCTCTAGTTGTGGTAAAACTCTTAAAATACGCAATTAGAGTTTCCAGAAATGATTAAAAACTTTGAAGAACCCCTTGAAATTACAGTAAATAGATTCTTCCTACATTTCCTGCCTTTTGTAATCACAGACATTACCAGTGGAAAGCCGGGAAATGACCAGCAAACTGATAATATTTACAACTCTGGGCACTTTAGGGAGCGTTTTCACTTGAATTTGCTTTCAAATATTAGGAATTCTTGTTTATACAGCTCAAAATTTGGGTAGAAAGCCTGTAAGTGAGGACTGTACTGCTTATGTTTACAATTGAGACTGCATTACTCTGGCGACTTTTGTATGACTCTGTTAAAATCATGACGGTTCCAGTACATATTTGTAAGAAAACTCTCTAGTTGTGGTAAAACTCTTAAAATACATAATTAGAGTTTCCAGAAATGATTAAAACCTTGGAAGAACACCTTGAAATTAAAGTAAATAGATTCTTCCTACATTTCCTGCCGTTTGTAATCACAGACATTACTAGTGGAAAGCCGTGAAATGACCAGCAAACTGATAATATTTACAACTCTGGGCACTTTAGGGAGCGTTTTCACTTGAATTTGCTTTCAAATATTAGGAATTCTTGTTTATACAGCTCATAATTTTTGTAGAAAGCCTGTAAGTGAGGTTTAAACTGCGTATATTTACAATTGAGGCCCCATTACTCTGGCGACTATTGTATGACTCTGTTAAAATCCTTACGGTTCCAGTACATATTTTTAAGAAAACTCTCTAGTTGTGGTAAAACTCTTAAAATACGTAATTAGAGTTTCCAGAAATGATTAAAACCTTGGAGGAACCCCTTGAAATTAAAGTAAATAGATTCTTCCTACATTTCCTGCCGTTTGTAATCACAGACATTACCAATGGAAAGCCGTGAAATGACCAGCAAACTGATAATATTTACAACTCTGGGCACTTTAGGGAGCGTTTTCACTTGAATTTGCTTTCAAATATTAGGAATTCTTGTTTATACAGCTCTAAATTTGTGTAGAAATCCTGTAAGTGAGCACTGTACTGCTTATGTTTACAATTGAGGCCGCATTACTCTGGCGACTTTTGTATGACTCTGTTAAAATCCTGACGGTTCCAGTACATATTTGTATGAAAACTCTCTAGTTGTGGTAAAACTCTTAAAATACGTAATTAGAGTTTCCAGAAATGATTAAAACCTTGGAAGAACCCCTTGAAATTAAAGTAAATAGATTCTTCCTACATTTCCTGCCGTTTGTAATCACAGACATTACCAGTGGAAAGCCGTGAAATGACCAGCAAACTGATAATATTTACAACTCTGGGCACTTTAGGGAGCGTTTTCACTTGAATTTGCTTTCAAATATTAGGAATTCTTGTTTATACAGCTCAAAATTTGTGCAGAAAGCCTGTAAGTGAGGACTGTACCGCTTATGTTTACAATTGAGGCCACATTACTCTGGCGACTTTTGTATGACTCTGTTAAAATCCTGACGGTTCCTGTACAAATTTGTAAGAAAACTCTCTAGTTGTGGTAAAACTCTTAAAATACGCAATTAGAGTTTCCAGAAGTGATTAAAACCTTGGAAGAACCCCTTGAAATTAAAGTAAATAGATTCTTCCTACATTTCCTGCCGTTTGTAATCGCAGACATTACCAGTGGAAAGCCGTGAAATGACCAGCAAACTGATAATATTTACAACTCTGGGCACTTGAGGGAGCGTTTTCACTTGAATTTGCTTTCAAATATTAGGAATTCTTGTTTATACAGCTCATAATTTTTGTAGAAAGCCTGTAAGTGAGGTTTAAACTGCGTATGTTTACAATTGAGGCCCCATTACTCTGGCGACTATTGTATGACTCTGTTAAAATCCTTACGGTTCCAGTACATATTTGTAAGAAAACTCTCTAGTTGTGGTAAAACTCTTAAAATACGCAATTAGAGTTTCCAGAAATGATTAAAATCTTGGAAGAACCCCTTGAAATTAAAGTAAATAGATTCTTCCTACATTTCCTGCCGTTTATTATCACAGACATTACCAATGGAAAGCCGTGAAATGACCAGCAAACTGATAATATTTACAACTCCGGGCACTTTAGGGAGCGTTTTCACTTGAATTTGCTTTCAAATATTAGGAATTCTTGTTTATACGGCTCAAAATTTGTGTAGAAAGCCTGTAAGTGAGGACTGTACTGCTTATGTTTACATTTGAGGCCGCATTACTCTGGCGACTTTTGTATGACTCTGTTAAAATCCTGACGGTTCCAGTACATATTTGTAAGAAAACTCTCTAGTTGTGGTAAAACTCTTAAAATACGTAATTAGAGTTTCCAGAAATGATTAAAACCTTGGAAGAACCCCTTGAAATTAAAGTTAATAGATTCTTCCTACATTTCCTGCCGTTTGTAATCACAGACATTACCAGTGGAAAGCCGTGAAATGACCAGCAAACTGATAATATTTACAACTCTGGGAACTTTAGGGAGCGATTTCACTTGAATTTGCTTTCAAATATTAGGTATTCTTGTTTATACAGCTCAAAATTTGTGTAGAAAGCCTGTAAGTGAGCACTGTACTGCTTATGTTTACAATTGAGGCCGCATTACTCTGGCGACTTTTGTATGACTCTGTTAAAATCCTGACGGTTCCAGTACATATTTGTAAGAAAACTCTCTAGTTGTGTAAAAATCTTAAAATACGTAATTAGAGTTTCCAGAAATGATTAAAACCTTGGAAGAACCCCTTGAAATTAAAGCAAATAGATTCTTCCTACATTTTCTGCCGTTTGTAATCACAGACATTACCAGTGGAAAGCCGTGAAATGACCAGCAAACTGATAATATTTACAACTCCGGGCACTTTAGGGAGTGTTTTCATTTGAATTTGCTTTCAAATATTAGGAATTCTTGTTTATACAGCTGAAAATTTGTGCAAAAAGCCTGTAAGTGAGGACTGAACTGCTTATGTTTACAATTGAGGCCGCTTTACTCTGGCAACTTTTGTATGACTCTGTTAAAATCATGACGGTTCCAGTACAAATTTGTAAGAAAACTTTCTAGGTGTGGTAAAACTCTTAAAATACGTAATTAGAGTTTCCAGAAATGATTAAAACCTTGGAAGAACCCCTTGAAATTAAAGTAAATAGATTCTTCCTACATTTCCTGCCGTTTGTTATCACAGACATTACCAGTGGAAAGCCGTGAAATGACCAGCAAACTGATAATATTTACAACTCTGGGCACTTTAGGGAGCGTTTTCACTTGAATTTGCTTTCAAATATTAGGAATTCTTGTTTATACAGCTCATAATTTTTGTAGAAAGCCTGTAAGTGAGGTTTAAACTGCGTATGTTTACAATTGAGGCCCCATTACTCTGGCGACTATTGTATGACTCTGTTAAAATCCTTACGGTTCCAGAACATATTTGTAAGAAAACTCTCTAGTTGTGGTAAAACTCTTAAAATACGCAATTAGAGTTTCCAGAAATGATTAAAATCTTGGAAGAACCCCTTGAAATTAAAGTAAATAGATTCTTCCTACATTTCCTGCCGTTTGTAATCACAGACATTACCAATGGAAAGCCGTGAAATGACCAGCAAACTGATAATATTTAAAACTCCGGGCACTTTAGGGAGCGTTTTCACTTGAATTTGCTTTCAAATATTAGGAATTCTTGTTTATACAGCTCAAAATTTGTGTAGAAAGCCTGTAAGTGAGCACTGTACTGCTTATGTTTACAATTGAGGCCGCATTACTCTGGCGACTTTTGTATGACTCTGTTAAAATCCTGACGGTTCCAGTACATATTTGTAAGAAAACTCTCTAGTTGTGGTAAAAATCTTAAAATACGTAATTAGAGTTTCCAGAAATGATTAAAACCTTGGAAGAACCCCTTGAAATTAAAGCAAATAGATTCTTCCTACATTTCCTGCCGTTTGTAATCACAGACATTACCAGTGGAAAGCCGTGAAATGACCAGCAAACTGATAATATTTAAAACTCCGGGCACTTTAGGGAGCGTTTTCACTTGAATTTGCTTTCAAATATTAGGAATTCTTGTTTATACAGCTCAAAATTTGTGTAGAAAGCCTGTAAGTGAGCACTGTACTGCTTATGTTTACAATTGAGGCCGCATTACTCTGGCGACTTTTGTATGACTCTGTTAAAATCCTGACGGTTCCAGTACATATTTGTAAGAAAACTCTCTAGTTGTGGTAAAACTCTTAAAATACGTAATTAGAGTTTCCAGAAATGATTAAAACCTTGGAAGAACCCCTTGAAATTAAAGTAAATAGATTCTTCCTACATTTCCTGCCGTTTGTAATCACAGACATTACCAGTGGAAAGCCGTGAAATGACCAGCAAACTGATAATATTTACAACTCTGGGCACTTTAGGGAGCGTTTTCACTTGAATTTGCTTTCAAATATTAGGAATTCTTGTTTATACAGCTCATAATTTTTGTAAAAAGCCTGTAAGTGAGGTTTAAACTGCGTATGTTTACAATTGAGGCCCCATTACTCTGGCGACTTTTGTATGACTCTGTTAAAATCCTTACGGTTCCAGTACATATTTGTAAGAAAACTCTCTAGTTGTGGTAAAACTCTTAAAATACGCAATTAGAGTTTCCAGAAATGATTAAAATCTTGGAAGAACCCCTTGAAATTAAAGTAAATAGATTCTTCCTACATTTCCTGCCGTTTGTTATCACAGACATTACCAATGGAAAGCCGTGAAATGACCAGCAAACTGATAATATTTAAAACTCCGGGCACTTTAGGGAGCGTTTTCACTTGAATTTGCTTTCAAATATTAGGAATTCTTGTTTATACAGCTCATAATTTTTGTAGAAAGCCTGTAAGTGAGGTTTAAACTGCGTATATTTACAATTGAGGCCCCATTACTCTGGCGACTATTGTATGACTCTGTTAAAATCCTTATGGTTCCAGTACATATTTGTAAGAAAACTCTCTAGTTGTGGTAAAACTCCTAAAATACGCAATTTGAGTTTCCAGTAATGATTTAAATCTTAGAAGAACCCCTTGAAATTAAAGTAAATATATTCTTCCTACATTTCCAGCCGTTTGTAATCACAGACATTACCAGTGGAAAGCCGTGAAATGACCAGCAAACTGATAATATTTACAACTCCGGGCACTTTAGGGAGTGTTTTCATTTGAATTTGCTTTCAAATATTAGGAATTCTTGTTTATACAGCTGAAAATTTGTGCAAAAAGCCTGTAAGTGAGGACTGAACTGCTTATGTTTACAATTGAGGCTGCTTTACTCTGGCAACTTTTGTATGACTCTGTTAAAATCATGACGGTTCCAGTACAAATTTGTAAGAAAACTTTCTAGGTGTGGTAAAACTCTTAAAATACGTAATTAGAGTTTCCAGAAATGATTAAAACCTTGGAAGAACCCCTTGAAATTAAAGTAAATAGATTCTTCCTACATTTCCTGCCGTTTGTTATCACAGACATTACCAATGGAAAGCCGTAAAATGACCAGCAAACTGATAATATTTAAAACTCCGGGCACTTTAGGGAGCGTTTTCACTTGAATTTGCTTTCAAATATTAGGAATTCTTGTTTATACAGCTCAAAATTTGTGTAGAAAGCCTGTAAGTGAGGTCTAAACTGCGTATGTTTACAATTGAGGCCCCATTACTCTGGCGACTTTTGAATGACTCTGTTAAAATCCTTACGGTTCCAGTACATATTTGTAAGAAAACTCTCTAGTTTTGGTAAAACTCTTAAAATACGTAATTAGAGTTTCCAGAAGTGATTAAAACCTTGGAAGAACCCCTTGAAATTAAAGTAAATAGATTCTTCCTACATTTCCTGCCGTTTGTAATCACAGACATTACCAGTGGAAAGCCGTGAAATGACCAGCAAACTGATAATATTTACAACTCTGGGCACTTTAGGGAGCGTTTTCACTTGAATTTGCTTTCAAATATTAGGAATTCTTGTTTATACAGCTCAAAATTTGTGCAGAAAGCCTCTAAGTGAGGACTGTACTGCTTATGTTTACAATTGAGGTCGCATTACTCCGGCGACTTTTCTATGACTCTGTTAAAATCCTGACGGTTCCAGTACAAATTTGTAAGAAAACTCTCTAGTTGTGGTAAAACTCTTAAAATACGTAATTAGAGTTTCCAGAAATGATTAAAACCTTGGAAGAACCCCTTGAAATTAAAGTAAATAGATTCTTCCTACATTTCCTGCCGTTTGTAATCACAGACATTACCAGTGGAAAGCCGTGAAATGACCAGCAAACTGATAATATTTACAACTCTGGGCACTTTAGGGAGCGTTTTCACTTGAATTTGCTTTCAAATATTAGGAATTCTTGTTTATACAGCTCATAATTTTTGTAGAAAGCCTGTAAGTGAGGTTTAAACTGCGTATGTTTACAATTGAGGCCCCATTACTCTGGAGACTATTGTATGACTCTGTTAAAATCCTTACGGTCCCAGTACATATTTGTAAGAAAACTCACTAGTTGTGGTAAAACTATTAAAATACGCAATTAGAGTTTCCAGAAATGATTAAAATCTTGGAAGAACCCCTTGCAATTAAAGTAAATAGATTCTTCCTACATTTCCTGCCTTTTGTAATCACAGACATTACCAGTGGAAAGCCGTGAAATGACCAGCAAACTGATAATATTTACAACTCTGGGCACTTGAGGGAGCGTTTTCACTTGAATTTGCTTTCAAATATTAGGAATTCTCTTTTATACAGCTCAAAATTTGTGTAGAAAGCCTGTAAGTGAGGACTGTATTGCTTATGTTTTCAATTGAGGCCACATTACTCTGGCGACTTTTGTATGACTCTGTTAAAATCATGACGGTTCCAGTACATATTTGTAAGAAAACTCTCTAGTTGTGGTAAAACTCTTAAAATACGCAATTAGAGTTTCCAGAAATGATTAAAATCTTGGAAGAACCCCTTGAAATTAAAGTAAATAGATTCTTCCTACATTTCCTGCCGTTTGTTATCACAGACATTACCAATGGAAAGCCGTGAAATGACCAGCAAACTGATAATATTTAAAATTCCGGGCACTTTAGGGAGAGTTTTCACTTGAATTTGCTTTCAAATATTAGGAATTCTTGTTTATACGGCTCAAAATTTGTGTAGAAAGCCTGTAAGTGAGGACTGTACTGCTTATGTTTACAATTGAGGCCGCATTACTCTGGCGACTTTTGTATGACTCTGTTAAAATCCTGACGGTTCCAGTACAAAATTGTAAGAAAACTCTCTAGTTGTGGTAAAACTCTTAAAATACGCAATTAGAGTTTCCAGAAATGATTAAAAACTTTGAAGAACCCCTTGAAATTAAAGTAAATAGATTCTTCCTACATTTCCTGCCTTTTGTAATCACAGACATTACCAGTGGAAAGCCGGGAAATGACCAGCAAACTGATAATATTTACAACTCTGGGCACTTTAGGGAGCGTTTTCACTTGAATTTGCTTTCAAATATTAGGAATTCTTGTTTATACAGCTCAAAATTTGGGTAGAAAGCCTGTAAGTGAGGACTGTACTGCTTATGTTTACAATTGAGACTGCATTACTCTGGCGACTTTTGTATGACTCTGTTAAAATCATGACGGTTCCAGTACATATTTGTAAGAAAACTCTCTAGTTGTGGTAAAACTCTTAAAATACATAATTAGAGTTTCCAGAAATGATTAAAACCTTGGAAGAACACCTTGAAATTAAAGTAAATAGATTCTTCCTACATTTCCTGCCGTTTGTAATCACAGACATTACTAGTGGAAAGCCGTGAAATGACCAGCAAACTGATAATATTTACAACTCTGGGCACTTTAGGGAGCGTTTTCACTTGAATTTGCTTTCAAATATTAGGAATTCTTGTTTATACAGCTCATAATTTTTGTAGAAAGCCTGTAAGTGAGGTTTAAACTGCGTATATTTACAATTGAGGCCCCATTACTCTGGCGACTATTGTATGACTCTGTTAAAATCCTTACGGTTCCAGTACATATTTGTAAGAAAACTCTCTAGTTGTGGTAAAACTCCTAAAATACGCAATTAGAGTTTCCAGAAATGATTTAAATCTTGGAAGAACCCCTTGAAATTAAAGTAAATATATTCTTCCTACATTTCCTGCCGTTTGTAATCACAGACATTACCAATGGAAAGCCGTGAAATGACCAGCAAACTGATAATATTTAAAACTCCGGGCACTTTAGGGAGCGTTTTCACTTGAATTTGCTTTCAAATATTAGGAATTCTTGTTTATACAGCTCAAAATTTGTGTAGAAAGCCTGTAAGTGAGGTCTAAACTGCGTATGTTTACAATTGAGGCCCCATTACTCTGGCGACTTTTGAATGACTCTGTTAAAATCCTTACGGTTCCAGTACATATTTGTAAGAAAACTCTCTAGTTGTGGTAAAACTCTTAAAATACGTAATTAGAGTTTCCAGAAGTGATTAAAACCTTGGAAGAACCCCTTGAAATTAAAGTAAATAGATTCTTCCTACATTTCCTGCCGTTTGTAATCACAGACATTACCAGTGGAAAGCCGTGAAATGACCAGCAAACTGATAATATTTACAACTCCGGGCACTTTAGGGAGCGTTTTCACTTGAATTTGCTTTCAAATATTAGGAATTCTTGTTTATACAGCTCAAAATTTGTGCAGAAAGACTCTAAGTGAGGACTGTACTGCTTATGTTTACAATTGAGGTCGCATTACTCTGGCGACTTTTCTATGACTCTGTTAAAATCCTGACGGTTCCAGTACAAATTTGTAAGAAAACTCTCTAGTTGTGGTAAAACTCTTAAAATACGTAATTAGAGTTTCCAGAAATGATTAAAACCTTGGAAGAACCCCTTGAAATTAAAGTAAATAGATTCTTCCTACATTTCCTGCCGTTTGTAATCACAGACATTACCAGTGGAAAGCCGTGAAATGACCAGCAAACTGATAATATTTACAACTCTGGGCACTTTAGGGAGCGTTTTCACTTGAATTTGCTTTCAAATATTAGGAATTCTTGTTTATACAGCTCAAAATTTGTGTAGAAAGCCTGTAAGTGAGGACTGTACTGCTTATGTTTACAATTGAGACTGCATTACTCTGGCGACTTTTGTATGACTCTGTTAAAATCATGACGGTTCCAGTACATATTTGTAAGAAAACTCTCTAGTTGTGGTAAAACTCTTAAAATACGTAATTAGAGTTTCCAGAAATGATTTAAATCTTGGAAGAACCCCTTGAAATTAAAGTAAATAGATTCTTCCTACATTTCCTGCCGTTTGTAATCACAGACATTACCAATGGAAAGCCGTAAAATGACCAGCAAACTGATAATATTTAAAACTCCGGGCACTTTAGGGAGCGTTTTCACTTGAATTTGCTTTCAAATATTAGGAATTCTTGTTTATACAGCTCAAAATTTGTGTAGAAAGCCTGTAAGTGAGGTCTAAACTGCGTATGTTTACAATTGAGGCCCCATTACTCTGGCGACTTTTGAATGACTCTGTTAAAATCCTTACGGTTCCAGTACATATTTGTAAGAAAACTCTCTAGTTTTGGTAAAACTCTTAAAATACGTAATTAGAGTTTCCAGAAGTGATTAAAACCTTGGAAGAACCCCTTGAAATTAAAGTAAATAGATTCTTCCTACATTTCCTGCCGTTTGTAATCACAGACATTACCAGTGGAAAGCCGTGAAATGACCAGCAAACTGATAATATTTACAACTCTGGGCACTTTAGGGAGCGTTTTCACTTGAATTTGCTTTCAAATATTAGGAATTCTTGTTTATACAGCTCAAAATTTGTGCAGAAAGCCTCTAAGTGAGGACTGTACTGCTTATGTTTACAATTGAGGTCGCATTACTCCGGCGACTTTTCTATGACTCTGTTAAAATCCTGACGGTTCCAGTACAAATTTGTAAGAAAACTCTCTAGTTGTGGTAAAACTCTTAAAATACGTAATTAGAGTTTCCAGAAATGATTAAAACCTTGGAAGAACCCCTTGAAATTAAAGTAAATAGATTCTTCCTACATTTCCTGCCGTTTGTAATCACAGACATTACCAGTGGAAAGCCGTGAAATGACCAGCAAACTGAAAATATTTACAACTCTGGGCACTTTAGGGAGCGTTTTCACTTGAATTTGCTTTCAAATATTAGGAATTCTTGTTTATACAGCTCATAATTTTTGTAGAAAGCCTGTAAGTGAGGTTTAAACTGCGTATGTTTACAATTGAGGCCCCATTACTCTGGCGACTATTGTATGACTCTGTTAAAATCCTTACGGTCCCAGTACATATTTGTAAGAAAACTCACTAGTTGTGGTAAAACTATTAAAATACGCAATTAGAGTTTCCAGAAATGATTAAAATCTTGGAAGAACCCCTTGCAATTAAAGTAAATAGATTCTTCCTACATTTCCTGCCTTTTGTAATCACAGACATTACCAGTGGAAAGCCGTGAAATGACCAGCAAACTGATAATATTTACAACTCTGGGCACTTGAGGGAGCGTTTTCACTTGAATTTGCTTTCAAATATTAGGAATTCTCTTTTATACAGCTCAAAATTTGTGTAGAAAGCCTGTAAGTGAGGACTGTACTGCTTATGTTTTCAATTGAGGCCACATTACTCTGGCGACTTTTGTATGACTCTGTTAAAATCATGACGGTTCCAGTACATATTTGTAAGAAAACTCTCTAGTTGTGGTAAAACTCTTAAAATACGCAATTAGAGTTTCCAGAAATGATTAAAATCTTGGAAGAACCCCTTGAAATTAAAGTAAATAGATTCTTCCTACATTTCCTGCCGTTTGTTATCACAGACATTACCAATGGAAAGCCGTGAAATGACCAGCAAACTGATAATATTTAAAATTCCGGGCACTTTAGGGAGAGTTTTCACTTGAATTTGCTTTCAAATATTAGGAATTCTTGTTTATACGGCTCAAAATTTGTGTAGAAAGCCTGTAAGTGAGGACTGTACTGCTTATGTTTACAATTGAGGCCGCATTACTCTGGCGACTTTTGTATGACTCTGTTAAAATCCTGACGGTTCCAGTACAAAATTGTAAGAAAACTCTCTAGTTGTGGTAAAACTCTTAAAATACGCAATTAGAGTTTCCAGAAATGATTCAAAACTTTGAAGAACCCCTTGAAATTAAAGTAAATAGATTCTTCCTACATTTCCTGCCTTTTGTAATCACAGACATTACCAGTGGAAAGCCGGGAAATGACCAGCAAACTGATAATATTTACAACTCTGGGCACTTTAGGGAGCGTTTTCACTTGAATTTGCTTTCAAATATTAGGAATTCTTGTTTATACAGCTCAAAATTTGGGTAGAAAGCCTGTAAGTGAGGACTGTACTGCTTATGTTTACAATTGAGACTGCATTACTCTGGCGACTTTTGTATGACTCTGTTAAAATCATGACGGTTCCAGTACATATTTGTAAGAAAACTCTCTAGTTGTGGTAAAACTCTTAAAATACATAATTAGAGTTTCCAGAAATGATTAAAACCTTGGAAGAACACCTTGAAATTAAAGTAAATAGATTCTTCCTACATTTCCTGCCGTTTGTAATCACAGACATTACTAGTGGAAAGCCGTGAAATGACCAGCAAACTGATAATATTTACAACTCTGGGCACTTTAGGGAGCGTTTTCACTTGAATTTGCTTTCAAATATTAGGAATTCTTGTTTATACAGCTCATAATTTTTGTAGAAAGCCTGTAAGTGAGGTTTAAACTGCGTATATTTACAATTGAGGCCCCATTACTCTGGCGACTATTGTATGACTCTGTTAAAATCCTTACGGTTCCAGTACATATTTGTAAGAAAACTCTCTAGTTGTGGTAAAACTCCTAAAATACGCAATTAGAGTTTCCAGAAATGATTTAAATCTTGGAAGAACCCCTTGAAATTAAAGTAAATATATTCTTCCTACATTTCCTGCCGTTTGTAATCACAGACATTACCAATGGAAAGCCGTGAAATGACCAGCAAACTGATAATATTTAAAACTCCGGGCACTTTAGGGAGCGTTTTCACTTGAATTTGCTTTCAAATATTAGGAATTCTTGTTTATACAGCTCAAAATTTGTGTAGAAAGCCTGTAAGTGAGGTCTAAACTGCGTATGTTTACAATTGAGGCCCCATTACTCTGGCGACTTTTGAATGACTCTGTTAAAATCCTTACGGTTCCAGTACATATTTGTAAGAAAACTCTCTAGTTGTGGTAAAACTCTTAAAATACGTAATTAGAGTTTCCAGAAGTGATTAAAACCTTGGAAGAACCCCTTGAAATTAAAGTAAATAGATTCTTCCTACATTTCCTGCCGTTTGTAATCACAGACATTACCAGTGGAAAGCCGTGAAATGACCAGCAAACTGATAATATTTACAACTCCGGGCACTTTAGGGAGCGTTTTCACTTGAATTTGCTTTCAAATATTAGGAATTCTTGTTTATACAGCTCAAAATTTGTGCAGAAAGACTCTAAGTGAGGACTGTACTGCTTATGTTTACAATTGAGGTCGCATTACTCTGGCGACTTTTGTATGACTCTGTTAAAATCCTGACGGTTCCAGTACAAATTTGTAAGAAAACTCTCTAGTTGTGGTAAAACTCTTAAAATACGTAATTAGAGTTTCCAGAAATGATTAAAACCTTGGAAGAACCCCTTGAAATTAAAGTAAATAGATTCTTCCTACATTTCCTGCCGTTTGTAATCACAGACATTACCAGTGGAAAGCCGTGAAATGACCAGCAAACTGATAATATTTACAACTCTGGGCACTTTAGGGAGCGTTTTCACTTGAATTTGCTTTCAAATATTAGGAATTCTTGTTTATACAGCTCATAATTTTTGTAGAAAGCCTGTAAGTGAGGTTTAAACTGCGTATGTTTACAATTGAGGCCCCATTACTCTGGCGACTATTGTATGACTCTGTTAAAATCCTTATGGTTCCAGTACATATTTGTAAGAAAACTCTCTAGTTGTGGTAAAACTCTTAAAATACGCAATTAGAGTTTCCAGAAATGATTAAAATCTTGGAAGAACCCCTTGAAATTAAAGTAAATAGATTCTTCCTACATTTCCTGCCGTTTGTTATCACAGACATTACCAATGGAAAGCCGTGAAATGACCAGCAAACTGATAATATTCAAAACTCCGGGCACTTTAGGGAGCGTTTTCACTTGAATTTGCTTTCAAATATTAGGAATTCTTGTTTATACGGCTCAAAATTTGTGTAGAAAGCCTGTAAGTGAGGACTGTACTGCTTATGTTTACAATTGAGGCCGCATTACTCTGGCGACTTTTGTATGACTCTCTTAAAATCCTGACGGTTCCAGTACATATTTGTAAGAAAACTCTCTAGTTGTGGTAAAACTCTTAAAATACGTAATTAGAGTTTCCAGAAATGATTAAAACCTTGGAAGAACCCCTTGAAATTAAAGTAAATAGATTCTTCCTACATTTCCAGCCGTTTGTAATCGCAGACATTACCAGTGGAAAGCCGTGAAATGACCAGCAAACTGATAATATTTACAACTCAGGGCACTTGAGGGAGCGTTTTCACTTGAATTTGCTTTCAAATATTAGGAATTCTTGTTTATACAGCTCAAAATTTGTGTAGAAAGCCTGTAAGTGAGGTCTAAACTGCGTATGTTTACAATTGAGGCCCCATTACATTGGCGACTTTTGAATGACTCTGTTAAAATCCTTACGGTTCCAGTACATATTTGTAAGAAAACTCTCTAGTTGTGGTAAAACTCTTAAAATACGTAATTAGAGTTTCCAGAAGTGATTAAAACCTTGGAAGAACCCCTTGAAATTAAAGTAAATAGATTCTTCCTACATTTCCTGCCGTTTGTAATCACAGACATTACCAGTGGAAAGCCGTGAAATGACCAGCAAACTGATAATATTTACAACTCTGGGCACTTTAGGGAGCGTTTTCACTTGAATTTGCTTTCAAATATTAGGAATTCTTGTTTATACAGCTCAAAATTTGTGTAGAAAGCCTGTAAGTGAGGACTGTACTTTTTATGTTTACAATTGAGGTCTCATTACTCTGGCGACTTTTGTATGACTCTGTTAAAATCATGACGGTTCCAGTACATATTTGTAAGAAAACTCTCTAGTTGTGGTAAAACTCTTAAAATACGTAATTAGAGTTTCCAGAAGTGATTAAAAACTTGGAAGAACCCCTTGAAATTAAAGTAAATATATTCTTCCTACATTTCCTGCCGTTTGTAATCGCAGACATTACCAGTGGAAAGCCGTGAAATGACCAGCAAACTGATAATATTTACAACTCCGGGCACTTTAGGGAGCGTTTTCACTTGAATTTGCTTTCAAATATTAGGAATTCTTGTTTATACAGCTGAAAATTTGTGCAGAAAGCCTGTAAGTGAGGACTGAACTGCTTATGTTTACAATTGAGGCCGCATTACTCTGGCGACTTTTGTATGACTCTGTTAAAATCCTGACGGTTCCAGTACAAATTTGTAAGAAAACTCTCTAGGTGTGGTAAAACTCTTAAAATACGTAATTAGAGTTTCCAGAAATGATTAAAACCTTGGAAGAACCCCTTGAAATTAAAGTAAATAGATTCTTCCTACATTTCCTGCCGTTTGTTATCACAGACATTACCAGTGGAAAGCCGTGAAATGACCAGCAAACTGATAATATTTACAACTCTGGGCACTTGAGGGAGCGTTTTCACTTGAATTTGCTTTCAAATATTAGGAATTCTTGTTTATACAGCTCATAATTTTTGTAGAAAGCCTGTAAGTGAGGTTTAAACTGCGTATATTTACAATTGAGGCTCCATTACTCTGGCGACTATTGTATGACTCTGTTAAAATCCTTACGGTTCCAGTACATATTTGTAAGAAAACTCTCTAGTTGTGGTAAAACTCCTAAAATACGCAATTAGAGTTTCCAGAAATGATTTAAATCTTGGAAGAACCCCTTGAAATTAAAGTAAATAGATTCTTCCTACATTTCCTGCCGTTTGTAATCACAGACATTACCAATGGAAAGCCGTGAAATGACCAGCAAACTGATAATATTTAAAACTCTGGGCACTTTAGGGAGCGTTTTCACTTGAATTTGCTTTCAAATATTAGGAATTCTTGTTTATACGGCTCAAAATTTGTGTAGAAAGCCTGTAAGTGAGGACTGTACTGCTTATGTTTACAATTGAGGCCGCATTACTCTGGCGACTTTTGTATGACTCTGTTAAAATCCTGACGGTTCCAGTACATATTTGTAAGAAAACTCTCTAGTTGTGGTAAAACTCTTAAAATACGTAATTAGAGTTTCCAGAAATGATTAAAACCTTGGAAGAACCCCTTGAAATTAAAGTAAATAGATTCTTCCTACATTTCCAGCCGTTTGTAATCACAGACATTACCAGTGGAAAGCCGTGAAATGACCAGCAAACTGATAATATTTACAACTCAGGGCACTTGAGGGAGCGTTTTCACTTGAATTTGCTTTCAAATATTAGGAATTCTTGTTTATACAGCTCAAAATTTGTGTAGAAAGCCTGTAAGTGAGGTCTAAACTGCGTATGTTTACAATTGAGGCCCCATTACATTGGCGACTTTTGAATGACTCTGTTAAAATCCTTACGGTTCCAGTACATATTTGTAAGAAAACTCTCTAGTTGTGGTAAAACTCTTAAAATACGTAATTAGAGTTTCCAGAAGTGATTAAAACCTTGGAAGAACCCCTTGAAATTAAAGTAAATAGATTCTTCCTACATTTCCTGCCGTTTGTAATCACAGACATTACCAGTGGAAAGCCGTGAAATGACCAGCAAACTGATAATATTTACAACTCTGGGCACTTTAGGGAGCGTTTTCACTAGAATTTGCTTTCAAATATTAGGAATTCTTGTTTATACAGCTCAAAATTTGTGCAGAAAGCCTCTAAGTGAGGACTGTACTGCTTATGTTTACAATTGAGGTCCATTACTCTGGCGACTTTTCTATGACTCTGTTAAAATCCTGACGGTTCCAGTACAAATTTGTAAGAAAACTCTCTAGTTGTGGTAAAACTCTTAAAGTACGTAATTAGAGTTTCCAGAAATGATTAAAACCTTGGAAGAACCCCTTGAAATTAAAGTAAATAGATTCTTCCTACATTTCCTGCCGTTTGTAATCACAGACATTACCAGTGGAAAGCCGTGAAATGACCAGCAAACTGATAATATTTACAACTCTGGGCACTTTAGGGAGCGTTTTCACTTGAATTTGCTTTCAAATATTAGGAATTCTTGTTTATACAGCTCATAATTTTTGTAGAAAGCCTGTAAGTGAGGTTTAAACTGCGTATGTTTACAATTGAGGCCCCATTACTCTGGCGACTATTGTATGACTCTGTTAAAATCCTTACGGTCCCAGTACATATTTGTAAGAAAACTCTCTAGTTGTGGTAAAACTTTTAAAATACGCAATTAGAGTTTCCAGAAATGATTAAAATCTTGGAAGAACCCCTTGAAATTAAAGTAAATAGATTCTTCCTACATTTCCTGCCGTTTGTAATCACAGACATTACCAATGGAAAGCCGTGAAATGACCAGCAAACTGATAATATTAAAAACTCCGGGCACTTTAGGGAGATTTTTCACTTGAATTTGCTTTCAAATATTAGGAATTCTTGTTTATACGGCTCAAACTTTGTGTAGAAAGCCTGTAAGTGAGTACTGTACTGCTTATGTTTACAATTGAGGCCGCATTACTCTGGCGACTTTTGTATGACTCTGTTAAAATCCTGACGGTTCCAGTACATATTTGTAAGAAAACTCTCTAGTAGTGGTAAAACTCTTAAAATACGTAATTAGAGTTTCCAGAAATGATTAAAACCTTGGAAGAACCCCTTGAAATTAAAGTAAATAGATTCTTCCTACATTTCCTGCCGTTTGTAATCACAGACATTACCAGTGGAAAGCCGTGAAATGACCAGCAAACTGATAATATTTACAACTCTGAGTACTTTAGGGAGCGTTTTCACTTGAATTTGCTTTCAAATATTAGGAATTCTTGTTTATACAGCTCAAAATTTGTGTAGAAAGCCTGTAAGTGAGGACTGTACTTTTTATGTTTACAATTGAGGTCTCATTACTCTGGCGACTTTTGTATGACTCTGTTAAAATCATGACGGTTCCAGTACATATTTGTAAGAAAACTCTCTAGTTGTGGTAAAACTCTTAAAATACGTAATTAGAGTTTCCAGAAGTGATTAAAAACTTGGAAGAACCCCTTGAAATTAAAGTAAATATATTCTTCCTACATTTCCTGCCGTTTGTAATCGCAGACATTACCAGTGGAAAGCCGTGAAATGACCAGCAAACTGATAATATTTACAACTCCGGGCACTTTAGGGAGCCTTTTCACTTGAATTTGCTTTCAAATATTAGGAATTCTTGTTTATACAGCTGAAAATTTGTGCAGAAAGCCTGTAAGTGAGGACTGAACTGCTTATGTTTACAATTGAGGCCGCATTACTCTGGCGACTTTTGTATGACTCTGTTAAAATCCTGACGGTTCCAGTACAAATTTGTAAGAAAACTCTCTAGGTGTGGTAAAACTCTTAAAATACGTAATTAGAGTTTCCAGAAATGATTAAAACCTTGGAAGAACCCCTTGAAATTAAAGTAAATAGATTCTTCCTACATTTCCTGCCGTTTGTTATCACAGACATTACCAGTGGAAAGCCGTGAAATGACCAGCAAACTGATAATATTTACAACTCTGGGCACTTGAGGGAGCGTTTTCACTTGAATTTGCTTTCAAATATTAGGAATTCTTGTTTATACAGCTCATAATTTTTGTAGAAAGCCTGTAAGAGAGGTTTAAACTGCGTATATTTACAATTGAGGCTCCATTACTCTGGCGACTATTGTATGACTCTGTTAAAATCCTTACGGTTCCAGTACATATTTGTAAGAAAACTCTCTAGTTGTGGTAAAACTCCTAAAATACGCAATTAGAGTTTCCAGAAATGATTTAAATCTTGGAAGAACCCCTTGAAATTAAAGTAAATAGATTCTTCCTACATTTCCTGCCGTTTGTAATCACAGACATTACCAATGGAAAGCCGTGAAATGACCAGCAAACTGATAATATTTAAAACTCTGGGCACTTTAGGGAGCGTTTTCACTTGAATTTGCTTTCAAATATTAGGAATTCTTGTTTATACAGCTCAAAATTTGTATAGAAAGACTGTAAGTGAGGTCTAAACTGCGTATGTTTACAATTGAGGCCCCATTACTCTGGCGACTTTTGAATGACTCTGATAAAATCCTTACGGTTCCAGTACATATTTGTAAGAAAACTCTCTAGTTGTGGTAAAACTCTTAAAATACGTAATTAGAGTTTCCAGAAATGATTAAAACCTTGGAAGAACCCCTTGAAATTAAAGTAAATAGATTCTTCCTACATTTCCTGCCGTTTGTTATCACAGACATTACCAATGGAAAGCCGTGAAATGACCAGCAAACTGATAATATTTACAACTCCGGGCACTTTAGGGAGCGTTTTCACTTGAATTTGCTTTCAAATATTAGGAATTCTTGTTTATACAGCTCAAAATTTGTGCAGAAAGCCTCTAAGTGAGGACTGTACTGCTTATGTTTACAATTGAGGTCGCATTACTCTGGTGACTTTTCTATGACTCTGTTAAAATCCTGACGGTTCCAGTACAAATTTGTAAGAAAACTCTCTAGTTGTGGTAAAACTCTTAAAATACGTAATTAGAGTTTCCAGAAGTGATTAAAACCTTGGAAGAACCCCTTGAAATTAAAGTAAATAGATTCTTCCTACATTTCCTGCCGTTTGTAATCACAGACATTACCAGTGGAAAGCCGTGAAATGACCAGCAAACTGATAATATTTACAACTCTGAGTACTTTAGGGAGCGTTTTCACTTGAATTTGCTTTCAAATATTAGGAATTCTTGTTTATACAGCTCAAAATTTGTGTAGAAAGCCTGTAAGTGAGGACTGTACTGCTTATGTTTACAATTGAGGTCTCATTACTCTGGCGACTTTTGTATGACTCTGTTAAAATCATGACGGTTCCAGTACATATTTGTAAGAAAACTCTCTAGTTGTGGTAAAACTCTTAAAATACGTAATTAGAGTTTCCAGAAGTGATTAAAAACTTGGAAGAACCCCTTGAAATTAAAGTAAATATATTTTTCCTACATTTCCTGCCGTTTGTAATCGCAGATATTACCAGTGGAAAGCCGTGAAATGACCAGCAAACTGATAATATTTACAACTCCGGGCACTTTAGGGAGCGTTTTCACTTGAATTTGCTTTCAAATATTAGGAATTCTTGTTTATACAGCTGAAAATTTGTGCAGAAAGCCTGTAAGTGAGGACTGAACTGCTTATGTTTACAATTGAGGCCGCATTACTCTGGCGACTTTTGTATGACTCTGTTAAAATCCTGACGGTTCCAGTACAAATTTGTAAGAAAACTCTCTAGGTGTGGTAAAACTCTTAAAATACGTAATTAGAGTTTCCAGAAATGATTTAAATCTTGGAAGAACCCCTTGAAATTAAAGGAAATAGATTCTTCCTACATTTCCTGCCGTTTGTTATCACAGACATTACCAGTGGAAAGCCGTGAAATGACCAGCAAACTGATAATATTTACAACTCTGGGCACTTGAGGGAGCGTTTTCACTTGAATTTGCTTTCAAATATTAGGAATTCTTGTTTATACAGCTCAAAATTTGTGTAGAAAGCCTGTAAGTGAGGACTGTACTGCTTATGTTTACAATTGAGACTGCATTACTCTGGCGACTTTTGTATGACACTGTTAAAATCATGACGGTTCCAGTACATATTTGTAAGAAAACTCTCTAGTTGTGGTAAAACTCTTAAAATCCGTAATTAGAGTTTCCAGAAATGATTAAAACCTTGGAAGAACCCCTTGAAATTAAAGTAAATAGATTCTTCCTACATTTCCTGCCGTTTGTAATCACAGACATTACCAGTGGAAAGCCGTGAAATGACCAGCAAACTGATAATATTTACAACTCTGGGCACTTTGGGGAGCGTTTTCACTTGAATTTCCTTTCAAATATTAGGAATTCTTGTTTACAGCTCATAATTTTTGTAGAAAGCCTGTAAGTGAGGTTTAAACTGCGTATATTTATAATTGAGGCCCCATTACTCTGGCGACTATTGTATGACTCTGTTAAAATCCTTATGGTTCCAGTACATATTTGTAAGAAAACTCTCTAGTTGTGGTAAAACTCCTAAAATACGCAATTAGAGTTTCCAGAAATGATTTAAATCTTGGAAGAACCCCTTGAAATTAAAGTAAATAGATTCTTCCTACATTTCCTGCCGTTTGTAATCACAGACATTACCAATGGAAAGCCGTCAAATGACCAGCAAACTGATAATATTTAAAACTCCGGGCACTTTAGGGAGCGTTTTCACTTGAATTTGCTTTCAAATATTAGGAATTCTTGTTTATACAGCCAAAAATTTTGTAGAAAGCCTGTAAGTGAGGTCTAAACTGCGTATGTTTGCAATTGAGGCCCCATTACTCTGGCGACTTTTGAATGACTCTGTTAAAATCCTTACGGTTCCAGTACATATTTGTAAGAAAACTCTCTAGTTGTGGTAAAACTCTTAAAATACGTAATTAGAGTTTCCAGAAGTGATTAAAACCTTGGAAGAACCCCTTGAAATTAAAGTAAATAGATTCTTCCTACATTTCCTGCCGTTTGTAATCACAGACATTACCAGTGGAAAGCCGTGAAATGACCAGCAAACTGATAATATTTACAACTCCGGGCACTTTAGGGAGCGTTTTCACTTGAATTTGCTTTCAAATATTAGGAATTCTTGTTTATACAGCTCAAAATTTGTGCAGAAAGCCTCTAAGTGAGGACTGTACTGCTTATGTTTACAATTGAGGTCGCATTACTCTGGTGACTTTTCTATGACTCTGTTAAAATCCTGACGGTTCCAGTACAAATTTGTAAGAAAACTCTCTAGTTGTGGTAAAACTCTTAAAATACGTAATTAGAGTTTCCAGAAGTGATTAAAACCTTGGAAGAACCCCTTGAAATTAAAGTAAATAGATTCTTCCTACATTTCCTGCCGTTTGTAATCACAGACATTACCAGTGGAAAGCCGTGAAATGACCAGCAAACTGATAATATTTACAACTCTGAGTACTTTAGGGAGCGTTTTCACTTGAATTTGCTTTCAAATATTAGGAATTCTTGTTTATACAGCTCAAAATTTGTGTAGAAAGCCTGTAAGTGAGGACTGTACTGCTTATGTTTACAATTGAGGTCTCATTACTCTGGCGACTTTTGTATGACTCTGTTAAAATCATGACGGTTCCAGTACATATTTGTAAGAAAACTCTCTAGTTGTGGTAAAACTCTTAAAATACGTAATTAGAGTTTCCAGAAGTGATTAAAAACTTGGAAGAACCCCTTGAAATTAAAGTAAATATATTTTTCCTACATTTCCTGCCGTTTGTAATCGCAGATATTACCAGTGGAAAGCCGTGAAATGACCAGCAAACTGATAATATTTACAACTCCGGGCACTTTAGGGAGCGTTTTCACTTGAATTTGCTTTCAAATATTAGGAATTCTTGTTTATACAGCTGAAAATTTGTGCAGAAAGCCTGTAAGTGAGGACTGAACTGCTTATGTTTACAATTGAGGCCGCATTACTCTGGCGACTTTTGTATGACTCTGTTAAAATCCTGACGGTTCCAGTACAAATTTGTAAGAAAACTCTCTAGGTGTGGTAAAACTCTTAAAATACGTAATTAGAGTTTCCAGAAATGATTTAAATCTTGGAAGAACCCCTTGAAATTAAAGGAAATAGATTCTTCCTACATTTCCTGCCGTTTGTTATCACAGACATAACCAGTGGAAAGCCGTGAAATGACCAGCAAACTGATAATATTTACAACTCTGGGCACTTGAGGGAGCGTTTTCACTTGAATTTGCTTTCAAATATTAGGAATTCTTGTTTATACAGCTCAAAATTTGTTTAGAAAGCCTGTAAGTGAGGACTGTACTGCTTATGTTTACAATTGAGACTGCATTACTCTGGCGACTTTTGTATGACACTGTTAAAATCATGACGGTTCCAGTACATATTTGTAAGAAAACTCTCTAGTTGTGGTAAAACTCTTAAAATCCGTAATTAGAGTTTCCAGAAATGATTAAAACCTTGGAAGAACCCCTTGAAATTAAAGTAAATAGATTCTTCCTACATTTCCTGCCGTTTGTAATCACAGACATTACCAGTGGAAAGCCGTGAAATGACCAGCAAACTGATAATATTTACAACTCTGGGCACTTTGGGGAGCGTTTTCACTTGAATTTCCTTTCAAATATTTGGAATTCTTGTTTACAGCTCATAATTTTTGTAGAAAGCCTGTAAGTGAGGTTTAAACTGCGTATATTTACAATTGAGGCCCCATTACTCTGGCGACTATTGTATGACTCTGTTAAAATCCTTATGGTTCCAGTACATATTTGTAAGAAAACTCTCTAGTTGTGGTAAAACTCCTAAAATACGCAATTAGAGTTTCCAGAAATGATTTAAATCTTGGAAGAACCCCTTGAAATTAAAGTAAATAGATTCTTCCTACATTTCCTGCCGTTTGTAATCACAGACATTACCAATGGAAAGCCGTCAAATGACCAGCAAACTGATAATATTTAAAACTCCGGGCACTTTAGGGAGCGTTTTCACTTGAATTTGCTTTCAAATATTAGGAATTCTTGTTTATACAGCCAAAAATTTTTGTAGAAAGCCTGTAAGTGAGGTCTAAACTGCGTATGTTTGCAATTGAGGCCCCATTACTCTGGCGACTTTTGAATGACTCTGTTAAAATCCTTACGGTTCCAGTACATATTTGTAAGAAAACTCTCTAGTTGTGGTAAAACTCTTAAAATACGTAATTAGAGTTTCCAGAAGTGATTAAAACCTTGGAAGAACCCCTTGAAATTAAAGTAAATAGATTCTTCCTACATTTCCTGCCGTTTGTAATCACAGACATTACCAGTGGAAAGCCGTGAAATGACCAGCAAACTGATAATATTTACAACTCCGGGCACTTTAGGGAGCGTTTTCACTTGAATTTGCTTTCAAATATTAGGAATTCTTGTTTATACAGCTCAAAATTTGTGCAGAAAGCCTCTAAGTGAGGACTGTACTGCTTATGTTTACAATTGAGGTCGAATTACTCTGGCGACTTTTCTATGACTCTGTTAAAATCCTGACGGTTCCAGTACAAATTTGTAAGAAAACTCCCTAGTTGTGGTAAAACTCTTAAAATACGTAATTAGAGTTTCCAGAAATGATTAAAACCTTGGAACAACCCCTTGAAATTAAAGTAAATAGATTCTTCCTACATTTCCTGCCGTTTGTAATCACAGACATTACCAGTGGAAAGCCGTGAAATGACCAGCAAACTGATAATATTTACAACTCTGGGCACTTTAGGGAGCGTTTTCACTTGAATTTGCTTTCAAATATTAGGAATTCTTGTTTATACAGCTCATAATTTTTGTAGAAAGCCTGTAAGTGAGGTTTAAACTGCGTATGTTTACAATTGAGGCCCCATTACTCTGGCGACTATTGTATGACTCTGTTAAAATCCTTACGGTTCCAGTACATATTTGTAAGAAAACTCTCTAGTTGTGGTAAAACTCTTAAAATACGCAATTAGAGTTTCCAGAAATGATTAAAACCTTGGAAGAACCCCTTGAAATTAAAGTAAATAGATTCTTCCTACATTTCCTGCCGTTTGTTATCACAGACATTACCAATGGAAAGCCGTGAAATGACCAGCAAACTGATAATATTTACAACTCTGGGCACTTTAGGGAGCGTTTTCACTTGAATTTGCTTTCAAATATTAGGAATTCTTGTTTATACGGCTCAAAATTTGTGTAGAAAGACTGTAAGTGAGGACTGTACTGCTTATGTTTACAATTGAGGCCGCATTACTCTGGCGACTTTTGAATGACTCTGTTAAAATCCTTACGGTTCCAGTACATATTTGTAAGAAAACTCTCTAGTTGTGGTAAAACTCTTAAAATACGTAATTAGAGTTTCCAGAAGTGATTAAAACCTTGGAAGAACCCCTTGAAATTAAAGTAAATAGATTCTTCCTACATTTCCTGCCGTTTGTAATCACAGACATTACCAGTGGAAAGCCGTGAAATGACCAGCAAACTGATAATATTTAAAACTCCGGGCACTTTAGGGAGCGTTTTCACTTGAATTTGCTTTCAAATATTAGGAATTCTTGTTTATACAGCTCAAAATTTGTGCAGAAAGCCTCTAAGTGAGGACTGTACTGCTTATGTTTACAATTGAGGTCGAATTACTCTGGCGACTTTTCTATGACTCTGTTAAAATCCTGACGGTTCCAGTACAAATTTGTAAGAAAACTCTCTAGTTGTGGTAAAACTCTTAAAATACGTAATTAGAGTTTCCAGAAATGATTAAAACCTTGGAACAACCCCTTGAAATTAAAGTAAATAGATTCTTCCTACATTTCCTGCCGTTTGTAATCACAGACATTACCAGTGGAAAGCCGTGAAATGACCAGCAAACTGATAATATTTACAACTCTGGGCACTTTAGGGAGCGTTTTCACTTGAATTTGCTTTCAAATATTAGGAATTCTTGTTTATACAGCTCATAATTTTTGTAGAAAGCCTGTAAGTGAGGTTTAAACTGCGTATGTTTACAATTGAGGCCCCATTACTCTGGCGACTATTGTATGACTCTGTTAAAATCCTTACGGTTCCAGTACATATTTGTAAGAAAACTCTCTAGTTGTGGTAAAACTCTTAAAATACGCAATTAGAGTTTCCAGAAATGATTAAAACCTTGGAAGAACCCCTTGAAATTAAAGTAAATAGATTCTTCCTACATTTCCTGCCGTTTGTTATCACAGACATTACCAATGGAAAGCCGTGAAATGACCAGCAAACTGATAATATTTACAACTCTGGGCACTTTAGGGAGCGTTTTCACTTGAATTTGCTTTCAAATATTAGGAATTCTTGTTTATACGGCTCAAAATTTGTGTAGAAAGCCTGTAAGTGAGGACTGTACTGCTTATGTTTACAATTGATGCCGCATTACTCTGGCGACTTTTGTATGACTCTGTTAAAATCCTGACGGTTCCAGTACATATTTGTAAGAAAACTCTCTAGTTGTGGTAAAACTCTTAAAATACGTAATTAGAGTTTCCAGAAATGATTAAAACCTTGGAAGAACCCCTTGAAATTAAAGTAAATAGATTCTTCCTACATTTCCTGCCGTTTGTAATCACAGACATTACCAGTGGAAAGCCGTGAAATGACAAGCAAACTGATAATATTTACAACTCTGAGTACTTTAGGAAGCGTTTTCCCTTGAATTTGCTTTCAAATATTAGGAATTCTTGTTTATACAGCTCAAAATTTGTGTAGAAAGCCTGTAAGTGAGGACTGTACTGCTTATGTTTACAATTGAGGTCTCATTACTCTGGCGACTTTTGTATGACTCTGTTAAAATCCTGACGGTTCCTGTACAAATTTGTAAGAAAACTCTCTAGTTGTGGTAAAACTCTTAAAATACGCAATTAGAGTTTCCAGAAATGATTAAAACCTTGGAAGAACCCCTTGAAATTAAAGTAAATAGATTCTTCCTACATTTCCTGCCGTTTGTAATCACAGACATTACCAGTGGAAAGCCGTGAAATGACCAGCAAACTGATAATATTTACAACTCTGGGCACTTGAGGGAGCGTTTTCACTTGAATTTGCTTTCAAATATTAGGAATTCTCTTTTATACAGCTCAAAATTTGTGTAGAAAGCCTGTAAGTGAGGACTGTACTGCTTATGTTTTCCATTGAGGCCACATTACTCTGGCGACTTTTGTATGACTTTGTTAAAATCATGACGGTTCCAGTACATATTTGTAAGAAAACTCTCTAGTTGTGGTAAAACTCTTAAAATACGCAATTAGAGTTTCCAGAAGTGATTAAAACCTTGGAAGAACCCCTTGAAATTAAAGTAAATAGATTCTTCCTACATTTCCTGCCGTTTGTAATCGCAGACATTACCAGTGGAAAGCCGTGAAATGACCAGCAAACTGATAATATTTACAACTCTGGGCACTTGAGGGAGCGTTTTAACTTGAATTTGCTTTCAAATATTAGGAATTCTTGTTTATACAGCTCAAAATCTGTGTAGAAAGACTTTAAGTGAGGACTGTACTGCTTATGTTTACAATTGAGACTGCATTACTCTGGCGACTTTTGTATGACTCTGTTAAAATCATGACGGTTCCAGTACATATTTGTAAGAAAACTCTCTAGTTGTGTAAAGCTCTTAAAATACGTAATTAGAGTTTCCAGAAATGATTTAAATCTTGGAAGAACCCCTTGAAATTAAAGTAAATAGATTCTTCCTACATTTCCTGCCGTTTGTAATCACAGACATTACCAATGGAAAGCCGTAAAATGACCAGCAAACTGATAATATTTAAAACTCCGGGCACTTTAGGGAGCGTTTTCACTTGAATTTGCTTTCAAATATTAGGAATTCTTGTTTATACAGCTCAAAATTTGTGTAGAAAGCCTGTAAGTGAGGTCTAAACTGCGTATGTTTACAATTGAGGCCCCATTACTCTGGCGACTTTTGAATGACTCTGTTAAAATCCTTACGGTTCCAGTACATATTTGTAAGAAAACTCTCTAGTTGTGGTAAAACTCTTAAAATACGTAATTAGAGTTTCCAGAGTGATTAAAACCTTGGAAGAACCCCTTGAAATTAAAGTAAATAGATTCTTCCTACATTTCCTGCCGTTTGTAATCACAGACATTACCAGTGGAAAGCCGTGAAATGACCAGCAAACTGATAATATTTACAACTCTGGGCACTTTAGGGAGCGTTTTCACTTAAATTTGCTTTCAAATATTAGGAATTCTTGTTTATACAGCTCAAAATTTGTGCAGAAAGCCTCTAAGTGAGGACTGTACTGCTTATGTTTACAATTGAGGTCGCATTACTCTGGCGACTTTTGAATGACTCTGATAAAATCCTTAAGGTTCCAGTACATATTTGTAAGAAAACTCTCTAGCTGTGGTAAAACTCTTAAAATACGCAATTAGAGTTTCCAGAAATGATTAAAAACTTTGAAGAACCCCTTGAAATTAAAGTAAATAGATTCTTCCTACATTTCCTGCCATTTGTAATCACAGACATTACCAGTGGAAAGCCGGGAAATGACCAGCAAACTGATAATATTTACAACTCTGGGCACTTGACGGAGCGTTTTCACTTGAATTTGCTTTCAAATATTAGGAATTCTTGTTTATACAGCTCAAAATTTGTGTAGAAAGCCTGTAAGTGAGGACTGTACTGCTTATGTTTACAATTGAGGTCTCATTACTCTGGCGACTTTTGTATGACTCTGTTAAAATCCTGACGGTTCCTGTACAAATTTGTAAGAAAACTCTCTAGTTGTGGTAAAACTCTTAAAATACGCAATTAGAGTTTCCAGAAATGATTAAAACCTTGGAAGAACCCCTTGAAATTAAAGTAAATAGATTCTTCCTACATTTCCTGCCGTTTGTAATCACAGACATTACCAGTGGAAAGCCGTGAAATGACCAGCAAACTGATAATATTTACAACTCTGGGCACTTGAGGGAGCGTTTTCACTTGAATTTGCTTTCAAATATTAGGAATTCTCTTTTATACAGCTCAAAATTTGTGTAGAAAGCCTGTAAGTGAGGACTGTACTGCTTATGTTTTCCATTGAGGCCACATTACTCTGGCGACTTTTGTATGACTTTGTTAAAATCATGACGGTTCCAGTACATATTTGTAAGAAAACTCTCTAGTTGTGGTAAAACTCTTAAAATACGCAATTAGAGTTTCCAGAAGTGATTAAAACCTTGGAAGAACCCCTTGAAATTAAAGTAAATAGATTCTTCCTACATTTCCTGCCGTTTGTAATCGCAGACATTACCAGTGGAAAGCCGTGAAATGACCAGCAAACTGATAATATTTACAACTCTGGGCACTTGAGGGAGCGTTTTAACTTGAATTTGCTTTCAAATATTAGGAATTCTTGTTTATACAGCTCAAAATTTGTGTAGAAAGACTTTAAGTGAGGACTGTACTGCTTATGTTTACAATTGAGACTGCATTGCTCTGGCGACTTTTGTATGACTCTGTTAAAATCATGACGGTTCCAGTACATATTTGTAAGAAAACTCTCTAGTTGTGTAAAGCTCTTAAAATACGTAATTAGAGTTTCCAGAAATGATTTAAATCTTGGAAGAACCCCTTGAAATTAAAGTAAATAGATTCTTCCTACATTTCCTGCCGTTTGTAATCACAGACATTACCAATGGAAAGCCGTAAAATGACCAGCAAACTGATAATATTTAAAACTCCGGGCACTTTAGGGAGCGTTTTCACTTGAATTTGCTTTCAAATATTAGGAATTCTTGTTTATACAGCTCAAAATTTGTGTAGAAAGCCTGTAAGTGAGGTCTAAACTGCATATGTTTACAATTGAGGCCCCATTACTCTGGCGACTTTTGAATGACTCTGTTAAAATCCTTACGGTTCCAGTACATATTTGTAAGAAAACTCTCTAGTTGTGGTAAAACTCTTAAAATACGCAATTAGAGTTTCCAGAAATGATTAAAACCTTGGAAGAACCCCTTGAAATTAAAGTAAATAGATTCTTCCTACATTTCCTGCCGTTTGTAATCACAGACATTACTAGTGGAAAGCCGTGAAATGACCAGCAAACTGATAATATTTACAACTCTGGGCACTTGAGGGAGCGTTTTAACTTGAATTTGCTTTCAAATATTAGGAATTCTTGTTTATACAGCTCAAAATTTGTGTAGAAAGACTTTAAGTGAGGACTGTACTGCTTATGTTTACAATTGAGACTGCATTGCTCTGGCGACTTTTGTATGACTCTGTTAAAATCATGACGGTTCCAGTACATATTTGTAAGAAAACTCTCTAGTTGTGTAAAGCTCTTAAAATACGTAATTAGAGTTTCCAGAAATGATTTAAATCTTGGAAGAACCCCTTGAAATTAAAGTAAATAGATTCTTCCTACATTTCCTGCCGTTTGTAATCACAGACATTACCAATGGAAAGCCGTAAAATGACCAGCAAACTGATAATATTTAAAACTCCGGGCACTTTAGGGAGCGTTTTCACTTGAATTTGCTTTCAAATATTAGGAATTCTTGTTTATACAGCTCAAAATTTGTGTAGAAAGCCTGTAAGTGAGGTCTAAACTGCATATGTTTACAATTGAGGCCCCATTACTCTGGCGACTTTTGAATGACTCTGTTAAAATCCTTACGGTTCCAGTACATATTTGTAAGAAAACTCTCTAGTTGTGGTAAAACTCTTAAAATACGCAATTAGAGTTTCCAGAAATGATTAAAACCTTGGAAGAACCCCTTGAAATTAAAGTAAATAGATTCTTCCTACATTTCCTGCCGTTTGTAATCACAGACATTACTAGTGGAAAGCCGTGAAATGACCAGCAAACTGATAATATTTACAACTCTGGGCACTTTAGGGAGCGTTTTCACTTGAATTTGCTTTCAAATATTAGGAATTCTTGTTTATACAGCTCATAATTTTTGTAGAAAGCCTGTAAGTGAGGTTTAAACTGCGTATATTTACAATTGAGGCCCCATTACTCTGGCGACTATTGTATGACTCTGTTAAAATCCTTACGGTTCCAGTACATATTTGTAAGAAAACTCTCTAGTTGTGGTAAAACTCTTAAAATACGTAATTAGAGTTTCCAGAAGTGATTAAAACCTTGGAAGAACCCCTTGAAATTAAAGTAAATAGATTCTTCCTACATTTCCTGCCGTTTGTAATCACAGACATTACCAGTGGAAAGCCGTGAAATGACCAGCAAACTGATAATATTTACAACTCCGGGCACTTTAGGGAGCGTTTTCACTTGAATTTGCTTTCAAATATTAGGAATTCTTGTTTATACAGCTCAAAATTTGTGCAGAAAGCCTCTAAGTGAGGACTGTACTGCTTATGTTTACAATTGAGGTCGCATTACTCTGGCGACTTTTCTATGACTCTGTTAAAATCCTGACGGTTCCAGTACAAATTTGTAAGAAAACTCTCTAGTTGTGGTAAAACTCTTAAAATACGTAATTAGAGTTTCCAGAAATGATTAAAACCTTGGAAGAACCCCTTGAAATTAAAGTAAATAGATTCTTCCTACATTTCCTGCCGTTTGTAATCACAGACATTACCAGTGGAAAGCCGTGAAATGACCAGCAAACTGATAATATTTACAACTCTGGGCACTTTAGGGAGCGTTTTCACTTGAATTTGCTTTCAAATATTAGGAATTCTTGTTTATACAGCTCATAATTTTTGTAGAAAGCCTGTAAGTGAGGTTTAAACTGCGTATGTTTACAATTGAGGCCCCATTACTCTGGCGACTATTGTATGACTCTGTTAAAATCCTTACGGTTCCAGTACATATTTGTAAGAAAACTCTCTAGTTGTGGTAAAACTCTAAAAATACGCAATTAGAGTTTCCAGAAATGATTAAAATCTTGGAAGAACCCCTTGAAATTAAAGTAAATAGATTCTTCCTACATTTCCTGCCGTTTGTTATCACAGACATTACCAGTGGAAAGCCGTGAAATGACCAGCAAACTGATAATATTTAAAACTCCGGGCACTTTAGGGAGCGTTTTCACTTGAATTTGCTTTCAAATATTAGGAATTCTTGTTTATACGGCTCAAAATTTGTGTAGAAAGCCTGTAAGTGAGGACTGTACTGCTTATGTTTACAATTGAGGCCGCATTACTCTGGCGACTTTTGTATGACTCTGTTAAAATCCTGACGGTTCCAGTACATATTTGTAAGAAAACTCTCTAGTTGTGGTAAAACTCTTAAAATACGCAATTAGAGTTTCCAGAAATGATTTAAATCTTGGAAGAACCCCTTGAAATTAAAGTAAATAGATTCTTCCTACATTTCCTGCCGTTTGTAATCGCAGACATTACCAGTGGAAAGCCGTGAAATGACCAGCAAACTGATAATATTTACAACTCTGGGCACTTGAGGGAGCGTTTTCACTTGAATTTGCTTTCAAATATTAGGAATTCTTGTTTATACAGCTCAAAATTTGTGTAGAAAGCCTGTAAGTGAGGACTGTACTGCTTATGTTTACAATTGAGACTGCATTACTCTGGCGACTTTTGTATGACTCTGTTAAAATCCTGACGGTTCCAGTACATATTTGTAAGAAAACTCTCTAGTTGTGGTAAAACTCTTAAAATACGTAATTAGAGTTTCCAGAAATGATTAAAACCTTGGAAGAACCCCTTGAAATTAAAGTAAATAGATTCTTCCTACATTTCCTGCCGTTTGTAATCACAGACATTACTAGTGGAAAGCCGTGAAATGACCAGCAAACTGATAATATTTACAACTCTGGGCACTTTAGGGAGCGTTTTCACATGAATTTGCTTTCAAATATTAGGAATTCTTGTTTATACAGCTCATAATTTTTGTAGAAAGCCTGTAAGTGAGGTTTAAACTGCGTATATTTACAATTGAGGCCCCATTACTCTGGCGACTATTGTATGACTCTGTTAAAATCCTTACGGTTCCAGTACATATTTGTAAGAAAACTCTCTAGTTGTGGTAAAACTCCTAAAATACGCAATTAGAGTTTCCAGAAATGATTTAAATCTTGGAAGAACCCCTTGAATTTAAAGTAAATAGATTCTTCCTACATTTCCTGCCGTTTGTAATCACAGACATTACCAATGGAAAGCCGTGAAATGACCAGCAAACTGATAATATTTAAAACTCCGGGCACTTTAGGGAGCGTTTTCACTTGAATTTGCTTTCAAATATTAGGAATTCTTGTTTATACAGCTCAAAATTTGTGTAGAAAGCCTGTACGTGAGGTCTAAACTGCGTATGTTTACAATTGAGGCCCCATTACTCTGGCGACTTTTGAATGACTCTGTTAAAATCATGACGGTTCCAGTACATATTTGTAAGAAAACTCTCTAGTTGTGGTAAAACTATTAAAATACGTAATTAGAGTTTCCAGAAGTGATTAAAACCTTGGAAGAACCCCTTGAAATTAAAGTAAATAGATTCTTCCTACATTTCCTGCCGTTTGTAATCACAGACATTACCAGTGGAAAGCCGTGAAATGACCAGCAAACTGATAATATTTACAACTCTGGGCACTTTAGGGAGCGTTTTCACTTGAATTTGCTTTCAAATATTAGGAATTCTTGTTTATACAGCTCAAAATTTGTGCAGAAAGCCTCGAAGTGAGGACTGTACTGCTTATGTTTACAATTGAGGTCGCATTACTCTGGCGACTTTTGAATGACTCTGATAAAATCCTTAAGGTTCCAGTACATATTTGTAAGAAAACTCTCTAGTTGTGGTAAAACTCTTAAAATACGCAATTAGAGTTTCCAGAAATGATTAAAAACTTTGAAGAACCCCTTGAAATTAAAGTAAATAGATTCTTCCTACATTTCCTGCCATTTGTAATCACAGACATTACCAGTGGAAAGCCGGGAAATGACCAGCAAACTGATAATATTTACAACTCCGGGCACTTTAGGGAGCGTTTTCACTTGAATTTGCTTTCAAATATTAGGAATTCTTGTTTATACAGCTCAAAATTTGTGTAGAAAGCCTGTAAGTGAGGACTGTACTGCTTATGTTTACAATTGAGACTGCATTACTCTGGCGACTTTTTGTATGACTCTGTTAAAATCATGACGGTTCCAGTACATATTTGTAAGAAAACTCTCTAGTTGTGGTAAAACTCTTAAAATACGTAATTAGAGTTTCCAGAAATGATTAAAACCTTGGAAGAACCCCTTGAAATTAAAGTAAATAGATTCTTCCTACATTTCCTGCCGTTTGTAATCACAGACATTACTAGTGGAAAGCCGTGAAATGACCAGCAAACTGATAATATTTACAACTCTGGGCACTTTAGGGAGCGTTTTCACTTGAATTTGCTTTCAAATATTAGGAATTCTTGTTTATACAGCTCATAATTTTTGTAGAAAGCCTGTAAGTGAGGTTTAAACTGCGTATATTTACAATTGAGTCCCCATTACTCTGGCGACTATTGTATGACTCTGTTAAAATCCTTACGGTTCCAGTACATATTTGTAAGAAAACTCTCTAGTTGTGGTAAAACTCCTAAAATACGCAATTAGAGTTTCCAGAAATGATTTAAATCTTGGAAGAACCCCTTGAAATTAAAGTAAATAGATTCTTCCTACATTTCCTGCCGTTTGTAATCACAGACATTACCAATGGAAAGCCGTGAAATGACCAGCAAACTGATAATATTTAAAACTCCGGGCACTTTAGGGAGCGTTTTCACTTGAATTTGCTTTCAAATATTAGGAATTCTTGTTTATACAGCTGAAAATTTGTGTAGAAAGCCTGTACGTGAGGTCTAAACTGCGTATGTTTACAATTGAGGCCCCATTACTCTGGCGACTTTTGAATGACTCTGTTAAAATCCTTATGGTTCCAGTACATATTTGTAAGAAAACTCTCTAGTTGTGGTAAAACTCTTAAAATACGTAATTAGAGTTTCCAGAAGTGATTAAAACCTTGGAAGAACCCCTTGAAATTAAATTAAATAGATTCTTCCTACATTTCCTGCCGTTTGTAATCACAGACATTACCAGTGGAAAGCCGTGAAATGACCAGCAAACTGATAATATTTACAACTCCGGGCACTTTACGGAGCGTTTTCACTTGAATTTGCTTTCAAATATTAGGAATTCTTGTTTATACAGCTCAAAATTTGTGCAGAAAGCCTCTAAGTGAGGACTGTACTGCTTATGTTTACAATTGAGGTCGCATTACTCTGGCGACTTTTGTATGACTCTGTTAAAATCATGACGGTTCCAGTACATATTTGTAAGAAAACTCTCTAGTTGTGGTAAAACTCTTAAAATCCGTAATTAGAGTTTCCAGAAATGATTAAAACCTTGGAAGAACCCCTTGAAATTAAAGTAAATAGATTCTTCCTACATTTCCTGCCGTTTGTAATCACAGACATTACCAGTGGAAAGCCGTGAAATGACCAGCAAACTGATAATATTTACAACTCTGGGCACTTTGGGGAGCGTTTTCACTTGAATTTCATTTCAAATATTAGGAATTCTTGTTTACAGCTCATAATTTTTGTAGAAAGCCTGTAAGTGAGGTTTAAACTGCGTATATTTACAATTGAGGCCCCATTACTCTGGCGACTATTGTATGACTCTGTTAAAATCCTTATGGTTCCAGTACATATTTGTAAGAAAACTCTCTAGTTGTGGTAAAACTCCTAAAATACGCAATTAGAGTTTCCAGAAATGATTTAAATCTTGGAAGAACCCCTTGAAATTAAAGTAAATAGATTCTTCCTACATTTCCTGCCGTTTGTAATCACAGACATTACCAATGGAAAGCCGTCAAATGACCAGCAAACTGATAATATTTAAAACTCCGGGCACTTTAGGGAGCGTTTTCACTTGAATTTGCTTTCAAATATTAGGAATTCTTGTTTATACAGCCAAAAATTTTTGTAGAAAGCCTGTAAGTGAGGTCTAAACTGCGTATGTTTGCAATTGAGGCCCCATTACTCTGGCGACTTTTGAATGACTCTGTTAAAATCCTTACGGTTCCAGTACATATTTGTAAGAAAACTCTCTAGTTGTGGTAAAACTCTTAAAATACGTAATTAGAGTTTCCAGAAGTGATTAAAACCTTTGAAGAACCCCTTGAAATTAAAGTAAATAGATTCTTCCTACATTTCCTGCCGTTTGTAATCACAGACATTACCAGTGGAAAGCCGTGAAATGACCAGCAAACTGATAATATTTACAACTCCGGGCACTTTAGGGAGCGTTTTCACTTGAATTTGCTTTCAAATATTAGGAATTCTTGTTTATACAGCTCAAAATTTCTGCAGAAAGCCTCTAAGTGAGGCTGTACTGCTTATGTTTACAATTGAGGTCGAATTACTCTGGCGACTTTTCTATGACTCTGTTAAAATCCTGACGGTTCCAGTACAAATTTGTAAGAAAACTCTCTAGTTGTGGTAAAACTCTTAAAATACGTAATTAGAGTTTCCAGAAATGATTAAAACCTTGGAACAACCCCTTGAAATTAAAGTAAATAGATTCTTCCTACATTTCCTGCCGTTTGTAATCACAGACATTACCAGTGGAAAGCCGTGAAATGACCAGCAAACTGATAATATTTACAACTCTGGGCACTTTAGGGAGCGTTTTCACTTGAATTTGCTTTCAAATATTAGGAATTCTTGTTTATACAGCTCATAATTTTTGTAGAAAGCCTGTAAGTGAGGTTTAAACTGCGTATGTTTACAATTGAGGCCCCATTACTCTGGCGACTATTGTATGACTCTGTTAAAATCCTTACGGTTCCAGTACATATTTGTAAGAAAACTCTCTAGTTGTGGTAAAACTCTTAAAATACGCAATTAGAGTTTCCAGAAATGATTAAAACCTTGGAAGAACCCCTTGAAATTAAAGTAAATAGATTCTTCCTACATTTCCTGCCGTTTGTTATCACAGACATTACCAATGGAAAGCCGTGAAATGACCAGCAAACTGATAATATTTACAACTCTGGGCACTTTAGGGAGCGTTTTCACTTGAATTTGCTTTCAAATATTAGGAATTCTTGTTTATACGGCTCAAAATTTGTGTAGAAAGCCTGTAAGTGAGGACTGTACTGCTTATGTTTACAATTGAGGCGGCATTACTCTGGCGACTTTTGAATGACTCTGTTAAAATCCTTACGGTTCCAGTACATATTTGTAAGAAAACTCTCTAGTTGTGGTAAAACTCTTAAAATACGTAATTAGAGTTTCCAGAAGTGATTAAAACCTTGGAAGAACCCCTTGAAATTAAAGTAAATAGATTCTTCCTACATTTCCTGCCGTTTGTAATCACAGACATTACCAGTGGAAAGCCGTGAAATGACCAGCAAACTGATAATATTTAAAACTCCGGGCACTTTAGGGAGCGTTTTCACTTGAATTTGCTTTCAAATATTAGGAATTCTTGTTTATACAGCTCAAAATTTGTGCAGAAAGCCTCTAAGTGAGGACTGTACTGCTTATGTTTACAATTGAGGTCGAATTACTCTGGCGACTTTTCTATGACTCTGTTAAAATCCTGACGGTTCCAGTACAAATTTGTAAGAAAACTCTCTAGTTGTGGTAAAACTCTTAAAATACGTAATTAGAGTTTCCAGAAATGATTAAAACCTTGGAACAACCCCTTGAAATTAAAGTAAATAGATTCTTCCTACATTTCCTGCCGTTTGTAATCACAGACATTACCAGTGGAAAGCCGTGAAATGACCAGCAAACTGATAATATTTACAACTCTGGGCACTTTAGGGAGCGTTTTCACTTGAATTTGCTTTCAAATATTAGGAATTCTTGTTTATACAGCTCATAATTTTTGTAGAAAGCCTGTAAGTGAGGTTTAAACTGCGTATGTTTACAATTGAGGCCCCATTACTCTGGCGACTATTGTATGACTCTGTTAAAATCCTTACGGTTCCAGTACATATTTGTAAGAAAACTCTCTAGTTGTGGTAAAACTCTTAAAATACGCAATTAGAGTTTCCAGAAATGATTAAAACCTTGGAAGAACCCCTTGAAATTAAAGTAAATAGATTCTTCCTACATTTCCTGCCGTTTGTTATCACAGACATTACCAATGGAAAGCCGTGAAATGACCAGCAAACTGATAATATTTACAACTCTGGGCACTTTAGGGAGCGTTTTCACTTGAATTTGCTTTCAAATATTAGGAATTCTTGTTTATACGGCTCAAAATTTGTGTAGAAAGCCTGTAAGTGAGGACTGTACTGCTTATGTTTACAATTGATGCCGCATTACTCTGGCGACTTTTGTATGACTCTGTTAAAATCCTGACGGTTCCAGTACATATTTGTAAGAAAACTCTCTAGTTGTGGTAAAACTCTTAAAATACGTAATTAGAGTTTCCAGAAATGATTAAAACCTTGGAAGAACCCCTTGAAATTAAAGTAAATAGATTCTTCCTACATTTCCTGCCGTTTGTAATCACAGACATTACCAGTGGAAAGCCGTGAAATGACAAGCAAACTGATAATATTTACAACTCTGAGTACTTTAGGAAGCGTTTTCCCTTGAATTTGCTTTCAAATATTAGGAATTCTTGTTTATACAGCTCAAAATTTGTGTAGAAAGCCTGTAAGTGAGGACTGTACTGCTTATGTTTACAATTGAGGTCTCATTACTCTGGCGACTTTTGTATGACTCTGTTAAAATCCTGACGGTTCCTGTACAAATTTGTAAGAAAACTCTCTAGTTGTGGTAAAACTCTTAAAATACGCAATTAGAGTTTCCAGAAATGATTAAAACCTTGGAAGAACCCCTTGAAATTAAAGTAAATAGATTCTTCCTACATTTCCTGCCGTTTGTAATCACAGACATTACCAGTGGAAAGCCGTGAAATGACCAGCAAACTGATAATATTTACAACTCTGGGCACTTGAGGGAGCGTTTTCACTTGAATTTGCTTTCAAATATTAGGAATTCTCTTTTATACAGCTCAAAATTTGTGTAGAAAGCCTGTAAGTGAGGACTGTACTGCTTATGTTTTCCATTGAGGCCACATTACTCTGGCGACTTTTGTATGACTTTGTTAAAATCATGACGGTTCCAGTACATATTTGTAAGAAAACTCTCTAGTTGTGGTAAAACTCTTAAAATACGCAATTAGAGTTTCCAGAAGTGATTAAAACCTTGGAAGAACCCCTTGAAATTAAAGTAAATAGATTCTTCCTACATTTCCTGCCGTTTGTAATCGCAGACATTACCAGTGGAAAGCCGTGAAATGACCAGCAAACTGATAATATTTACAACTCTGGGCACTTGAGGGAGCGTTTTAACTTGAATTTGCTTTCAAATATTAGGAATTCTTGTTTATACAGCTCAAAATCTGTGTAGAAAGACTTTAAGTGAGGACTGTACTGCTTATGTTTACAATTGAGACTGCATTACTCTGGCGACTTTTGTATGACTCTGTTAAAATCATGACGGTTCCAGTACATATTTGTAAGAAAACTCTCTAGTTGTGTAAAGCTCTTAAAATACGTAATTAGAGTTTCCAGAAATGATTTAAATCTTGGAAGAACCCCTTGAAATTAAAGTAAATAGATTCTTCCTACATTTCCTGCCGTTTGTAATCACAGACATTACCAATGGAAAGCCGTAAAATGACCAGCAAACTGATAATATTTAAAACTCCGGGCACTTTAGGGAGCGTTTTCACTTGAATTTGCTTTCAAATATTAGGAATTCTTGTTTATACAGCTCAAAATTTGTGTAGAAAGCCTGTAAGTGAGGTCTAAACTGCGTATGTTTACAATTGAGGCCCCATTACTCTGGCGACTTTTGAATGACTCTGATAAAATCCTTACGGTTCCAGTACATATTTGTAAGAAAACTCTCTAGTTGTGGTAAAACTCTTAAAATACGTAATTAGAGTTTCCAGAGTGATTAAAACCTTGGAAGAACCCCTTGAAATTAAAGTAAATAGATTCTTCCTACATTTCCTGCCGTTTGTAATCACAGACATTACCAGTGGAAAGCCGTGAAATGACCAGCAAACTGATAATATTTACAACTCTGGGCACTTTAGGGAGCGTTTTCACTTAAATTTGCTTTCAAATATTAGGAATTCTTGTTTATACAGCTCAAAATTTGTGCAGAAAGCCTCTAAGTGAGGACTGTACTGCTTATGTTTACAATTGAGGTCGCATTACTCTGGCGACTTTTGAATGACTCTGATAAAATCCTTAAGGTTCCAGTACATATTTGTAAGAAAACTCTCTAGTTGTGGTAAAACTCTTAAAATACGCAATTAGAGTTTCCAGAAATGATTAAAAACTTTGAAGAACCCCTTGAAATTAAAGTAAATAGATTCTTCCTACATTTCCTGCCATTTGTAATCACAGACATTACCAGTGGAAAGCCGGGAAATGACCAGCAAACTGATAATATTTACAACTCTGGGCACTTGAGGGAGCGTTTTCACTTGAATTTGCTTTCAAATATTAGGAATTCTTGTTTATACAGCTCAAAATTTGTGTAGAAAGCCTGTAAGTGAGGACTGTACTGCTTATGTTTACAATTGAGACTGCATTACTCTGGCGACTTTTGTATGACTCTGTTAAAATCATGACGGTTCCAGTACATATTTGTAAGAAAACTCTCTAGTTGTGGTAAAACTCTTAAAATACGTAATTAGAGTTTCCAGAAATGATTAAAACCTTGGAAGAACCCCTTGAAATTAAAGTAAATAGATTCTTCCTACATTTCCTGCCATTTGTAATCACAGACATTACTAGTGGAAAGCCGTGAAATGACCAGCAAACTGATAATATTTACAACTCTGGGCACTTTAGGGAGCGTTTTCACTTGAATTTGCTTTCAAATATTAGGAATTCTTGTTTATACAGCTCATAATTTTTGTAGAAAGCCTGTAAGTGAGGTTTAAACTGCGTATATTTACAATTGAGGCCCCATTACTCTGGCGACTATTGTATGACTCTGTTAAAATCCTTACGGTTCCAGTACATATTTGTAAGAAAACTCTCTAGTTGTGGTAAAACTCTTAAAATACGTAATTAGAGTTTCCAGAAGTGATTAAAACCTTGGAAGAACCCCTTGAAATTAAAGTAAATAGATTCTTCCTACATTTCCTGCCGTTTGTAATCACAGACATTACCAGTGGAAAGCCGTGAAATGACCAGCAAACTGATAATATTTACAACTCCGGGCACTTTAGGGAGCGTTTTCACTTGAATTTGCTTTCAAATATTAGGAATTCTTGTTTATACAGCTCAAAATTTGTGCAGAAAGCCTCTAAGTGAGGACTGTACTGCTTATGTTTACAATTGAGGTCGCATTACTCTGGCGACTTTTCTATGACTCTGTTAAAATCCTGACGGTTCCAGTACAAATTTGTAAGAAAACTCTCTAGTTGTGGTAAAACTCTTAAAATACGTAATTAGAGTTTCCAGAAATGATTAAAACCTTGGAAGAACCCCTTGAAATTAAAGTAAATAGATTCTTCCTACATTTCCTGCCGTTTGTAATCACAGACATTACCAGTGGAAAGCCGTGAAATGACCAGCAAACTGATAATATTTACAACTCTGGGCACTTTAGGGAGCGTTTTCACTTGAATTTGCTTTCAAATATTAGGAATTCTTGTTTATACAGCTCACAATTTTTGTAGAAAGCCTGTAAGTGAGGTTTAAACTGCGTATGTTTACAATTGAGGCCCCATTACTCTGGCGACTATTGTATGACTCTGTTAAAATCCTTACGGTTCCAGTACATATTTGTAAGAAAACTCTCTAGTTGTGGTAAAACTCTTAAAATACGCAATTAGAGTTTCCAGAAATGATTAAAATCTTGGAAGAACCCCTTGAAATTAAAGTAAATAGATTCTTCCTACATTTCCTGCCGTTTGTTATCACAGACATTACCAGTGGAAAGCCGTGAAATGACCAGCAAACTGATAATATTTAAAACTCCGGGCACTTTAGGGAGCGTTTTCACTTGAATTTGCTTTCAAATATTAGGAATTCTTGTTTATACGGCTCAAAATTTGTGTAGAAAGCCTGTAAGTGAGGACTGTACTGCTTATGTTTACAATTGAGGCCGCATTACTCTGGCGACTTTTGTATGACTCTGTTAAAATCCTGACGGTTCCAGTACATATTTGTAAGAAAACTCTCTAGTTGTGGTAAAACTCTTAAAATACGCAATTAGAGTTTCCAGAAATGATTTAAATCTTGGAAGAACCCCTTGAAATTAAAGTAAATAGATTCTTCCTACATTTCCTGCCGTTTGTAATCGCAGACATTACCAGTGGAAAGCCGTGAAATGACCAGCAAACTGATAATATTTACAACTCTGGGCACTTGAGGGAGCGTTTTCACTTGAATTTGCTTTCAAATATTAGGAATTCTTGTTTATACAGCTCAAAATTTGTGTAGAAAGCCTGTAAGTGAGGACTGTACTGCTTATGTTTACAATTGAGACTGCATTACTCTGGCGACTTTTGTATGACTCTGTTAAAATCCTGACGGTTCCAGTACATATTTGTAAGAAAACTCTCTAGTTGTGGTAAAACTCTTAAAATACGTAATTAGAGTTTCCAGAAATGATTAAAACCTTGGAAGAACCCCTTGAAATTAAAGTAAATAGATTCTTCCTACATTTCCTGCCGTTTGTAATCACAGACATTACTAGTGGAAAGCCGTGAAATGACCAGCAAACTGATAATATTTACAACTCTGGGCACTTTAGGGAGCGTTTTCACATGAATTTGCTTTCAAATATTAGGAATTCTTGTTTATACAGCTCATAATTTTTGTAGAAAGCCTGTAAGTGAGGTTTAAACTGCGTATATTTACAATTGAGGCCCCATTACTCTGGCGACTATTGTATGACTCTGTTAAAATCCTTACGGTTCCAGTACATATTTGTAAGAAAACTCTCTAGTTGTGGTAAAACTCCTAAAATACGCAATTAGAGTTTCCAGAAATGATTTAAATCTTGGAAGAACCCCTTGAATTTAAAGTAAATAGATTCTTCCTACATTTCCTGCCGTTTGTAATCACAGACATTACCAATGGAAAGCCGTGAAATGACCAGCAAACTGATAATATTTAAAACTCCGGGCACTTTAGGGAGCGTTTTCACTTGAATTTGCTTTCAAATATTAGGAATTCTTGTTTATACAGCTCAAAATTTGTGTAGAAAGCCTGTACGTGAGGTCTAAACTGCGTATGTTTACAATTGAGGCCCCATTACTCTGGCGACTTTTGAATGACTCTGTTAAAATCATGACGGTTCCAGTACATATTTGTAAGAAAACTCTCTAGTTGTGGTAAAACTATTAAAATACGTAATTAGAGTTTCCAGAAGTGATTAAAACCTTGGAAGAACCCCTTGAAATTAAAGTAAATAGATTCTTCCTACATTTCCTGCCGTTTGTAATCACAGACATTACCAGTGGAAAGCCGTGAAATGACCAGCAAACTGATAATATTTACAACTCTGGGCACTTTAGGGAGCGTTTTCACTTGAATTTGCTTTCAAATATTAGGAATTCTTGTTTATACAGCTCAAAATTTGTGCAGAAAGCCTCGAAGTGAGGACTGTACTGCTTATGTTTACAATTGAGGTCGCATTACTCTGGCGACTTTTGAATGACTCTGATAAAATCCTTAAGGTTCCAGTACATATTTGTAAGAAAACTCTCTAGTTGTGGTAAAACTCTTAAAATACGCAATTAGAGTTTCCAGAAATGATTAAAACCTTGGAAGAACCCCTTGAAATTAAAGTAAATAGATTCTTCCTACATTTCCTGCCGTTTGTAATCACAGACATTACTAGTGGAAAGCCGTGAAATGACCAGCAAACTGATAATATTTACAACTCTGGGCACTTTAGGGAGCGTTTTCACTTGAATTTGCTTTCAAATATTAGGAATTCTTGTTTATACAGCTCATAATTTTTGTAGAAAGCCTGTAAGTGAGGTTTAAACTGCGTATATTTACAATTGAGTCCCCATTACTCTGGCGACTATTGTATGACTCTGTTAAAATCCTTACGGTTCCAGTACATATTTGTAAGAAAACTCTCTAGTTGTGGTAAAACTCCTAAAATACGCAATTAGAGTTTCCAGAAATGATTTAAATCTTGGAAGAACCCCTTGAAATTAAAGTAAATAGATTCTTCCTACATTTCCTGCCGTTTGTAATCACAGACATTACCAATGGAAAGCCGTGAAATGACCAGCAAACTGATAATATTTAAAACTCCGGGCACTTTAGGGAGCGTTTTCACTTGAATTTGCTATCAAATATTAGGAATTCTTGTTTATACAGCTGAAAATTTGTGTAGAAAGCCTGTACGTGAGGTCTAAACTGCGTATGTTTACAATTGAGGCCCCATTACTCTGGCGACTTTTGAATGACTCTGTTAAAATCCTTATGGTTCCAGTACATATTTGTAAGAAAACTCTCTAGTTGTGGTAAAACTCTTAAAATACGTAATTAGAGTTTCCAGAAGTGATTAAAACCTTGGAAGAACCCCTTGAAATTAAATTAAATAGATTCTTCCTACATTTCCTGCCGTTTTTAATCACAGACATTACCAGTGGAAAGCCGTGAAATGACCAGCAAACTGATAATATTTACAACTCCGGGCACTTTACGGAGCGTTTTCACTTGAATTTGCTTTCAAATATTAGGAATTCTTGTTTATACAGCTCAAAATTTGTGCAGAAAGCCTCTAAGTGAGGACTGTACTGCTTATGTTTACAATTGAGGTCGCATTACTCTGGCGACTTTTCTATGACTCTGTTAAAATCCTGACGGTTCCAGTACAAATTTGTAAGAAAACTCTCTAGTTGTGGTAAAACTCTTAAAATACGTAATTAGAGTTTCCAGAAATGATTAAAACCTTGGAAGAACCCCTTGAAATTAAAGTAAATAGATTCTTCCTACATTTCCTGCCGTTTGTAATCACAGACATTACCAGTGGAAAGCCGTGAAATGACCAGCAAACTGATAATATTTACAACTCTGGCACTTTAGGGAGCGTTTTCACTTGAATTTGCTTTCAAATATTAGGAATTCTTGTTTCTACAGCTCATAATTTTTGTAGAAAGCCTGTAAGTGAGGTTTAAACTGCGTATGTTTACAATTGAGGCCCCATTACTCTGGCGACTATTGTATGACTCTGTTAAAATCCTTACGGTTCCAGTACATATTTGTAAGAAAACTCTCTAGTTGTGGTAAAACTCTGAAAATACGCAATTAGAGTTTCCAGAAATGATTAAAATCTTGGAAGAACCCCTTGAAATTAAAGTAAATAGATTCTTCCTACATTTCCTGCCGTTTGTTATCACAGACATTACCAATGGAAAGCCGTGAAATGACCAGCAAACTGATAATATTTAAAACTCCGGGCACTTTAGGGAGCGTTTTCACTTGAATTTGCTTTCAAATATTAGGAATTCTTGTTTATACGGCTCAAAATTTGTGTAGAAAGCCTGTAAGTGAGGACTGTACTGCTTATGTTTACAATTGAGGCCGCATTACTCTGGCGACTTTTGTATGACTCTGTTAAAATCCTGACGGTTCCAGTACATATTTGTAAGAAAACTCTCTAGTTGTGGTAAAACTCTTAAAATACGCAATTAGAGTTTCCAGAAGTGATTAAAACCTTGGAAGAACCCCTTGAAATTAAAGTAAATAAATTCTTCCTACATTTCCTGCCGTTTGTAATCGCAGACATTACCAGTGGAAAGCCGTGAAATGACCAGCAAACTGATAATATTTACAACTCTGGGCACTTGAGGGAGCGTTTTCACTTGAATTTGCTTTCAAATATTAGGAATTCTTGTTTATACAGCTCAAAATTTGTGTAGAAAGCCTGTAAGTGAGGACTGTACTGCTTATGTTTACAATTGAGACTGCATTACTCTGGCGACTTTTGTATGACTCTGTTAAAATCCTGACGGTTCCAGTACATATTTGTAAGAAAACTCTCTAGTTGTGGTAAAACTCTTAAAATACGTAATTAGAGTTTCCAGAAATGATTAAAACCTTGGAAGAACCCCTTGAAATTAAAGTAAATAGATTCTTCCTACATTTCCTGCCGTTTGTAATCACAGACATTACTAGTGGAAAGCCGTGAAATGACCAGCAAACTGATAATATTTACAACTCTGGGCACTTTAGGGAGCGTTTTCACTTGAATTTGCTTTCAAATATTAGGAATTCTTGTTTATACAGCTCATAATTTTTGTAGAAAGCCTGTAAGTGAGGTTTAAACTGCGTATATTTACAATTGAGGCCCCATTACTCTGGCGACTATTGTATGACTCTGTTAAAATCCTTACGGTTCCAGTACATATTTGTAAGAAAACTCTCTAGTTGTGGTAAAACTCCTAAAATACGCAATTAGAGTTTCCAGAAATGACTTAAATCTTGGAAGAACCCCTTGAATTTAAAGTAAATAGATTCTTCCTACATTTCCTGCCGTTTGTAATCACAGACATTACCAATGGAAAGCCGTGAAATGACCAGCAAACTGATAATATTTAAAACTCCGTGCACTTTAGGGAGCGTTTTCACTTGAATTTGCTTTCAAATATTAGCAATTCTTGTTTATACAGCTCAACATTTGTGTAGAAAGCCTGTGAGTGAGGTCTAAACTGCGTATGTTTACAATTGAGGCCCCATTACTCTGGCGACTTTTGAATGACTCTGTTAAAATCCTTACGGTTCCAGTACATATTTGTAAGAAAACTCTCTAGTTGTGGTAAAACTCTTAAAATACGTAATTAGAGTTTCCAGAAGTGATTAAAACCTTGGAAGAACCCCTTGAAATTAAAGTAAATAGATTCTTCCTACATTTCCTGCCATTTGTAATCACAGACATTACCAGTGGAAAGCCGTGAAATGACCAGCAAACTGATAATATTTACAACTCCGGGCACTTTAGGGAGCGTTTTCACTTGAATTTGCTTTCAAATATTAGGAATTCTTGTTTATACAGCTCAAAATTTGTGCAGAAAGCCTCTAAGTGAGGACTGTACTGCTTATGTTTACAATTGAGGTCGCATTACTCTGGCGACTTTTCTATGACTCTGTTAAAATCCTGACGGTTCCAGTACAAATTTGTAAGAAAACTCTCTAGTTGTGGTAAAACTCTTAAAATACGTAATTAGAGTTTCCAGAAATGATTAAAACCTTGGAAGAACCCCTTGAAATTAAAGTAAATAGATTCTTCCTACATTTCCTGCCGTTTGTAATCACAGACATTACCAGTGGAAAGCCGGGAAATGACCAGCAAACTGATAATATTTACAACTCTGGGCACTTTAGGGAGCGTTTTCACTTGAATTTGCTTTCAAATATTAGGAATTCTTGTTTATACAGCTCATAATTTTTGTAGAAAGCCTGTAAGTGAGGTTTAAACTGCGTATGTTTACAATTGAGGCCCCATTACTCTGGCGACTATTGTATGACTCTGTTAAAATCCTTACGGTTCCAGTACATATTTGTAAGAAAACTCTCTAGTTGAGTAAAACTCTTAAAATACGCAATTAGAGTTTCCAGAAATGATTAAAATCTTGGAAGAACCCCTTGAAATTAAAGTAAATAGATTCTTCCTACATTTCCTGCCGTTTGTAATCACAGACATTACCAATGGAAAGCCGTGAAATGACCAGCAAACTGATAATATTTAAAACTCCGGGCACTTTAGGGAGCGTTTTCACTTGAATTTGCTTTCAAATATTAGGAATTCTTGTTTATACGGCTCAAAATTTGTGTAGAAAGCCTGTAAGTGAGGACTGTACTGCTTATGTTTACAATTGAGGCCGCATTACTCTGGCGACTTTTGTATGACTCTGTTAAAATCCTGACGGTTCCAGTACATATTTGTAAGAAAACTCTCTAGTTGTGGTAAAACTCTTAAAATACGCAATTAGAGTTTCCAGAAGTGATTAAAACCTTGGAAGAACCCCTTGAAATTAAAGTAAATAGATTCTTCCTACATTTCCTGCCGTTTGTAATCGCAGACATTACCAGTGGAAAGCCATGAAATGACCAGCAAACTGATAATATTTACAACTCTGGGCACTTTAGGGAGCGTTTTCACTTGAATTTGCTTTCAAATATTAGGAATTCTTGATTATACAGCTCAAAATTTGTGTAGAAAGCCTGTAAGTGAGGACTGTACTGCTTATGTTTACAATTGAGACTGCATTACTCTGGCGACTTTTGTATGACTCTGTTAAAATCCTTACGGTTCCAGTACATATTTGTAAGAAAACTCTCTAGTTGTGGTAAAACTCTTAAAATACGTAATTAGAGTTTCCAGAAGTGATTAAAACCTTGGAAGAACCCCTTGAAATTAAAGTAAATAGATTCTTCCTACATTTCCTGCCATTTGTAATCACAGACATTACCAGTGGAAAGCCGTGAAATGACCAGCAAACTGATAATATTTACAACTCCGGGCACTTTAGGGAGCGTTTTCACTTGAATTTGCTTTCAAATATTAGGAATTCTTGTTTATACAGCTCAAAATTTGTGCAGAAAGCCTCTAAGTGAGGACTGTACTGCTTATGTTTACAATTGAGGTCGCATTACTCTGGCGACTTTTCTATGACTCTGTTAAAATCCTGACGGTTCCAGTACAAATTTGTAAGAAAACTCTCTAGTTGTGGTAAAACTCTTAAAATACGTAATTAGAGTTTCCAGAAATGATTAAAACCTTGGAAGAACCCCTTGAAATTAAAGTAAATAGATTCTTCCTACATTTCCTGCCGTTTGTAATCACAGACATTACCAGTGGAAAGCCGGGAAATGACCAGCAAACTGATAATATTTACAACTCTGGGCACTTTAGGGAGCGTTTTCACTTGAATTTGCTTTCAAATATTAGGAATTCTTGTTTATACAGCTCATAATTTTTGTAGAAAGCCTGTAAGTGAGGTTTAAACTGCGTATGTTTACAATTGAGGCCCCATTACTCTGGCGACTATTGTATGACTCTGTTAAAATCCTTACGGTTCCAGTACATATTTGTAAGAAAACTCTCTAGTTGAGTAAAACTCTTAAAATACGCAATTAGAGTTTCCAGAAATGATTAAAATCTTGGAAGAACCCCTTGAAATTAAAGTAAATAGATTCTTCCTACATTTCCTGCCGTTTGTAATCACAGACATTACCAATGGAAAGCCGTGAAATGACCAGCAAACTGATAATATTTAAAACTCCGGGCACTTTAGGGAGCGTTTTCACTTGAATTTGCTTTCAAATATTAGGAATTCTTGTTTATACGGCTCAAAATTTGTGTAGAAAGCCTGTAAGTGAGGACTGTACTGCTTATGTTTACAATTGAGGCCGCATTACTCTGGCGACTTTTGTATGACTCTGTTAAAATCCTGACGGTTCCAGTACATATTTGTAAGAAAACTCTCTAGTTGTGGTAAAACTCTTAAAATACGCAATTAGAGTTTCCAGAAGTGATTAAAACCTTGGAAGAACCCCTTGAAATTAAAGTAAATAGATTCTTCCTACATTTCCTGCCGTTTGTAATCGCAGACATTACCAGTGGAAAGCCATGAAATGACCAGCAAACTGATAATATTTACAACTCTGGGCACTTTAGGGAGCGTTTTCACTTGAATTTGCTTTCAAATATTAGGAATTCTTGATTATACAGCTCAAAATTTGTGTAGAAAGCCTGTAAGTGAGGACTGTACTGCTTATGTTTACAATTGAGACTGCATTACTCTGGCGACTTTTGTATGACTCTGTTAAAATCCTTACGGTTCCAGTACATATTTGTAAGAAAACTCTCTAGTTGTGGTAAAACTCTTAAAATACGTAATTAGAGTTTCCAGAAGTGATTAAAACCTTGGAAGAACCCCTTGAAATTAAAGTAAATAGATTCTTCCTACATTTCCTGCCGTTTGTTATCACAGACATTACCAGTGGAAAGCCGTGAAATGACCAGCAAACTGATAATATTTACAACTCCGGGCACTTTAGGGAGCGTTTTCACTTGAATTTGCTTTCAAATATTAGGAATTCTTGTTTATACAGCTCAAAATTTGTGCAGAAAGCCTCTAAGTGAGGACTGTACTGCTTATGTTTACAATTGAGGTCGCATTACTCTGGCGACTTTTCTATGACTCTGTTAAAATCCTGACGGTTCCAGTACAAATTTGTAAGAAAACTCTCTAGTTGTGGTAAAACTCTTAAAATACGTAATTTGAGTTTCCAGAAATGATTAAAACCTTGGAAGAACCCCTTGAAATTAAAGTAAATAGATTCTTCCTACATTTCCTGCCGTTTGAAATCACAGACATTACCAGTGGAAAGCCGTGAAATGACCAGCAAACTGATAATATTTACAACTCTGGGCACTTTAGGGAGCGTTTTCACTTGAATTTGCTTTCAAATATTAGGAATTCTTGTTTATACAGCTCAAAATTTTTGTAGAAAGCCTGTAAGTGAGGTTTAAACTGCGTATGTTTACAATTGAGGCCCCATTACTCTGGCGACTATTGTATGACTCTGTTAAAATCCTTACGGTTCCAGTACATATTTGTAAGAAAACTCTCTAGTTGTGGTAAAACTCTTAAAATACGCAATTAGAGTTTCCAGAAATGATTAAAATCTTGGAAGAACCCCTTGAAATTAAAGTAAATAGATTCTTCCTACATTTCCTGCCGTTTGTTATCACAGACATTACCAATGGAAAGCCGTGAAATGATCAGCAAACTGATAATATTTAAAACTCCGGGCACTTTAGGGAGCGTTTTCACTTGAATTTGCTTTCAAATATTAGGAATTCTTGTTTATACGGCTCAAAATTTGTGTAGAAAGCCTGTAAGTGAGGACTGTACTGCTTATGTTTACAATTGAGGCTGCATTACTCTGGCGACTTTTGTATGACTCTGTTAAAATCCTGACGGTTCCAGTACATATTTGTAAGAAAACTCTCTAGTTGTGGTAAAACTCTTAAAATACGCAATTAGAGTTTCCAGAAGTGATTAAAACCTTGGAAGAACCCCTTGAAATTAAAGTAAATAGATTCTTCCTACATTTCCTGCCGTTTGTAATCGCAGACATTACCAGTGGAAAGCCGTGAAATGACCAGCAAACTGATAATATTTACAACTCTGGGCACTTGAGGGAGCGTTTTCACTTGAATTTGCTTTCAAATATCAGGAATTCTTGTTTATACAGCTCAAAATTTGTGTAGAAAGCCTGTAAGTGAGGACTGTACTGCTTATGTTTACAATTGAGACTGCATTACTCTGGCGACTTTTGTATGACTCTGTTAAAATCATGATCGTTCCAGTACATATTTGTAAGAAAACACTCTAGTTGTGGTAAAACTCTTAAAATACGTAATTAGAGTTTCCAGAAATGATTTAAATCTTGGAAGAACCCCTTGAAATTAAAGTAAATAGATTCTTCCTACATTTCCTGCCGTTTGTAATCACAGACATTACCAATGGAAAGCCGTAAAATGACCAGCAAACTGATAATATTTAAAACTCCGGGCACTTTAGGGAGCGTTTTCACTTGAATTTGCTTTCAAATATTAGGAATTCTTGTTTATACAGCTCAAAATTTGTGCAGAAAGCCTCTAAGTGAGGACTGTACTGCTTATGTTTACAATTGAGGTCGCATTACTCTGGCGACTTTTCTATGACTCTGTTAAAATCCTGACGTTTCCAGTACAAATTTGTAAGAAAACTCTCTAGTTGTGGTAAAACTCTTAAAATACGCAATTAGAGTTTCCAGAAATGATTAAAATCTTGGAAGAACCCCTTGAAATTAAAGTAAATAGATTCTTCCTACATTTCCTGCCGTTTGTTATCACAGACATTACCAATGGAAAGCCGTGAAATGACCAGCAAACTGATAATATTTAAAACTCCGGGCACTTTAGGGAGAGTTTTCACTTGAATTTGCTTTCAAATATTAGGAATTCTTGTTTATACGGCTCAAAATTTGTGTAGAAAGCCTGTAAGTGAGGACTGTACTGCGTATGTTTACAATTGAGGTCGCATTACTCTGGCGACTTTTGAATGACTCTGTTAAAATCCTTACGGTTCCAGTACAAATTTGTAAGAAAACTCTCTAGTTGTGGTAAAACTCTTAAAATACGTAATTAGAGTTTCCAGAAATGATTAAAACCTTGGAAGAACCCCTTGAAATTAAAGTAAATAGATTCTTCCTACATTTCCTGCCGTTTGTAATCACAGACATTACCAGTGGAAAGCCGGGAAATGACCAGCAAACTGATAATATTTACAACTCTGGGCACTTTAGGGAGCGTTTTCACTTGAATTTGCTTTCAAATATTAGGAATTCTTGTTTATACAGCTCATAATTTTTGTAGAAAGCCTGTAAGTGAGGTTTAAACTGCGTATGTTTACAATTGAGGCCCCATTACTCTGGCGGCTATTGTATGACTCTGTTAAAATCCTTACGGTTCCAGTACATATTTGTAAGAAAACTCTCTAGTTGTGGTAAAACTCTTAAAATACGCAATTAGAGTTTCCAGAAATGATTAAAATCTTGGAAGAACCCCTTGAAATTAAAGTAAATAGATTCTTCCTACATTTCCTGCCGTTTGTAATCACAGACATTACCAATGGAAAGCCGTGAAATGACCAGCAAACTGATAATATTTAAAACTCCGGGCACTTTAGGGAGCGTTTTCACTTGAATTTGCTTTCAAATATTAGGAATTCTTGTTTATACGGCTCAAAATTTGTGTAGAAAGCCTGTAAGTGAGGACTGTACTGCTTATGTTTACAATTGAGGCCGCATTACTCTGGCGACTTTTGTATGACTCTGTTAAAATCCTGACGGTTCCAGTACATATTTGTAAGAAAACTCTCTAGTTGTGGTAAAACTCTTAAAATACGCAATTAGAGTTTCCAGAAGTGATTAAAACCTTGGAAGAACCCCTTGAAATTAAAGTAAATAGATTCTTCCTACATTTCCTGCCGTTTGTAATCGCAGACATTACCAGTGGAAAGCCGTGAAATGACCAGCAAACTGATAATATTTACAACTCTGGGCACTTTAGGGAGCGTTTTCACTTGAATTTGCTTTCAAATATTAGGAATTCTTGATTATACAGCTCAAAATTTGTGTAGAAAGCCTGTAAGTGAGGACTGTACTGCTTATGTTTACAATTGAGACTGCATTACTCTGGCGACTTTTGTATGACTCTGTTAAAATCCTTACGGTTCCAGTACATATTTGTAAGAAAACTCTCTAGTTGTGGTAAAACTCTAAAAATACGTAATTAGAGTTTCCAGAAGTGATTAAAACCTTGGAAGAACCCCTTGAAATTAAAGTAAATAGATTCTTCCTACATTTCCTGCCGTTTGTTATCACAGACATTACCAGTGGAAAGCCGTGAAATGACCAGCAAACTGATAATATTTACAACTCCGGGCACTTTAGGGAGCGTTTTCACTTGAATTTGCTTTCAAATATTAGGAATTCTTGTTTATACAGCTCAAAATTTGTGCAGAAAGCCTCTAAGTGAGGACTGTACTGCTTATGTTTACAATTGAGGTCGCATTACTCTGGCGACTTTTGTATGACTCTGTTAAAATCCTGACGGTTCCAGTACATATTTGTAAGAAAACTCTCTAGTTGTGGTAAAACTCTTAAAATACGTAATTAGAGTTTCCAGAAATGATTAAAACCTTGGAAGAACCCCTTGAAATTAAAGTAAATAGATTCTTCCTACATTTCCTGCCGTTTGAAATCACAGACATTACCAGTGGAAAGCCGTGAAATGACCAGCAAACTGATAATATTTACAACTCTGGGCACTTTAGGGAGCGTTTTCACTTGAATTTGCTTTCAAATATTAGGAATTCTTGTTTATACAGCTCAAAATTTTTGTAGAAAGCCTGTAAGTGAGGTTTAAACTGCGTATGTTTACAATTGAGGCCCCATTACTCTGGCGACTATTGTATGACTCTGTTAAAATCCTTACGGTCCCAGTACATATTTGTAAGAAAACTCTCTAGTTGTGGTAAAACTCTTAAAATACGCAATTAGAGTTTCCAGAAATGATTAAAATCTTGGAAGAACCCCTTGAAATTAAAGTAAATAGATTCTTCCTACATTTCCTGCCGTTTGTTATCACAGACATTATCAGTGGAAAGCCGTGAAATGACCAGCAAACTGATAATATTTACAACTCCGGGCACTTTAGGGAGAGTTTTCACTTGAATTTGCTTTCAAATATTAGGAATTCTTGTTTATACGGCTCAAAATTTGTGTAGAAAGCCTGTAAGTGAGGACTGTACTGCTTATGTTTACAATTGAGGCCGCATTACTCTGGCGACTTTTGTATGACTCTGTTAAAATCCTGACGGTTCCAGTACATATTTGTAAGAAAACTCTCTAGTTGTGGTAAAACTCTTAAAATACGTAATTAGAGTTTCCAGAAATGATTAAAACCTTGGAAGAACCCCTTGAAATTAAAGTAAATAGATTCTTCCTACATTTCCTGCCGTTTGTAATCACAGACAATACCAGTGGAAAGCCGTGAAATGACCAGCAAACTCATAATATTTACAACTCTGAGTACTTTAGGGAGCGTTTTCACTTGAATTTGCTTTCAAATATTAGGAATTCTTGTTTATACAGCTCAAAATTTGTGTAGAAAGCCTGTAAGTGAGGACTGTACTGCTTATGTTTACAATTGAGGTCTCATTACTCTGGCGACTTTTGTATGGCTCTGTTAAAATCCTGACGGTTCCAGTACATATTTGTAAGAAAACTCTCTAGTTGTCGTAAAACTCTTAAAATACGTAATTAGAGTTTCCAGAAATGATTAAAACCTTGGAAGAACCCCTTGAAATTAAAGTAAATAGATTCTTCCTACATTTCCTGCCGTTTGTAATCACAGACATTACCAGTGGAAAGCCGTGAAATGACAAGCAAACTGATAATATTTACAACTCTGAGTACTTTAGGGAGCGTTTTCACTTGAATTTGCTTTCAAATATTAGGAATTCTTGTTTATACAGCTCAAAATTTGTGTAGAAAGCCTGTAAGTGAGGACTGTACTGATTATGTTTACAATTGAGGTCTCATTACTCTGGCGACTTTTGTATGACTCTGTTAAAATCCTGACGGTTCCTGTACAAATTTGTAAGAAAACTCTCTAGTTGTGGTAAAACTCTTAAAATACGCAATTAGAGTTTCCAGAAGTGATTAAAACCTTGGAAGAACCCCTTGAAATTAAAGTAAATAGATTCTTCCTACATTTCCTCCCGTTTGTAATCGCAGACATTACCAGTGGAAAGCCGTGAAATGACCAGCAAACTGATAATATTTACAACTCTGGGCACTTGAGGGAGCGTTTTCACTTGAATTTGCTTTCAAATATTAGGAATTCTCTTTTATACAGCTCAAAATTTGTGTAGAAAGCCTGTAAGTGAGGACTGTACTGCTTATGTTTTCAATTGAGGCCACATTACTCTGGCGACTTTTGTATGACTCTGTTAAAATCATGACGGTTCCAGTACATATTTGTAAGAAAACTCTCTAGTTGTGGTAAAACTCTTAAAATACGCAATTAGAGTTTCCAGAAGTGATTAAAACCTTGGAAGAACCCCTTGAAATTAAAGTAAATAGATTCTTCCTACATTTCCTGCCGTTTGTAATCGCAGACATTACCAGTGGAAAGCCGTGAAATGACCAGCAAACTGATAATATTTACAACTCTGGGCACTTGAGGGAGCGTTTTCACTTGAATTTGCTTTCAAATATTAGGAATTCTTGTTTATACAGCTCAAAATTTGTGTAGAAAGCCTGTAAGTGAGGACTGTACTGCTTATGTTTACAATTGAGACTGCATTACTCTGGCGACTTTTGTATGACTCTGTTAAAATCATGACGGTTCCATTACATATTTGTAAGAAAACTCTCTAGTTGTGGTAAAACTCTTAAAATACGTAATTAGAGTTTCCAGAAATGATTTAAATCTTGGAAGAACCCCTTGAAATTAAAGTAAATAGATTCTTCCTACATTTCCTGCCGTTTGTAATCACAGACATTACCAATGGAAAGCCGTAAAATGACCAGCAAACTGATAATATTTAAAACTCCGGGCACTTTAGGGAGCGTTTTCACTTGAATTTGCTTTCAAATATTAGGAATTCTTGTTTATACAGCTCATAATTTTTGTAGAAAGCCTGTAAGTGAGGTTTAAACTGCGTATATTTACAATTGAGGCCCCATTACTCTGGCGACTATTGTATGACTCTGTTAAAATCCTTACGGTTCCAGTACATATTTGTAAGAAAACTCTCTAGTTGTGGTAAAACTCCTAAAATACGCAATTAGAGTTTCCAGAAATGATTTAAATCTTGGAAGAACCCCTTGAAATTAAAGTAAATAGATTCTTCCTACATTTCCTGCCGTTTGTAATCACAGACATTACCAATGGAAAGCCGTGAAATGACCAGCAAACTGATAATATTTACAACTCTGGGCACTTGAGGGAGCGTTTTCACTTGAATTTGCTTTCAAATATTAGGAATTCTTGTTTATACAGCTCAAAATTTGTGTAGAAAGCCTGTAAGTGAGGACTGTACTGCTTATGTTTACAATTGAGACTGCATTACTCTGGCGACTTTTGTATGACTTTGTTAAAATCATGACGGTTCCAGTACATATTTGTAAGAAAACTCTCTAGTTGTGGTAAAACTCTTAAAATACGTAATTAGAGTTTCCAGAAATGATTAAAACCTTGGAAGAACCCCTTGAAATTAAAGTAAATAGATTCTTCCTACATTTCCTGCCGTTTGTAATCACAGACATTACCAGTGGAAAGCCGTGAAATGACAAGCAAACTGATAATATTTACAACTCTGGGCACTTTAGGGAGCGTTTTCACTTGAATTTGCTTTCAAATATTAGGAATTCTTGTTTATACAGCTCATAATTTTTGTAGAAAGCCTGTAAGTGAGGTTTAAACTGCGTATATTTACAATTGAGGCCCCATTACTCTGGCGACTATTGTATGACTCTGTTAAAATCCTTACGGTTCCAGTACATATTTGTAAGAAAACTCTCTAGTTGTGGTAAAACTCTTAAAATACGTAATTAGAGTTTCCAGAAATGATTTAAATCTTGGAAGAACCCCTTGAAATTAAAGTAAATAGATTCTTCCTACATTTCCTGCCTTTTGTAATCACAGACATTACCAATGGAAAGCCGTAAAATGACCAGCAAACTGATAATATTTAAAACTCCGGGCACTTTAGGGAGCGTTTTCACTTGAATTTGCTTTCAAATATTAGGAATTCTTGTTTATACAGCTCAAAATTTGTGTAGAAAGCCTGTAAGTGAGGTCTAAACTGCGTATGTTTACAATTGAGGCCCCATTACTCTGGCGACTTTTGAATGACTCTGTTAAAATCCTTACGGTTCCAGTACATATTTGTAAGAAAACTCTCTAGTTGTGGTAAAACTCTTAAAATACGTAATTAGAGTTTCCAGAAGTGATTAAAACCTTGGAAGAACCCCTTGAAATTAAAGTAAATAGATTCTTCCTACATTTCCTGCCGTTTGTAATCACAGACATTACCAGTGGAAAGCCGTGAAATGACCAGCAAACTGATAATATTTACAACTCTGGGCACTTTAGGGAGCGTTTTCACTTGAATTTGCTTTCAAATATTAGGAATTCTTGTTTATACAGCTCAAAATTTGTGCAGAAAGCCTCTAAGTGAGGACTGTACTGCTTATGTTTACAATTGAGGTCGCATTACTCTGGCGACTTTTCTATGACTCTGTTAAAATCCTGACGGTTCCAGTACAAATTTGTAAGAAAACTCTCTAGTTGTGGTAAAACTCTTAAAATACGTAATTAGAGTTTCCAGAAATGATTAAAACCTTGGAAGAACCCCTTGAAATTAAAGTAAATAGATTCTTCCTACATTTCCTGCCGTTTGTAATCACAGACATTACCAGTGGAAAGCCGTGAAATGACCAGCAAACTGATAATATTTACAACTCTGGGCACTTTAGGGAGAGTTTTCACTTGAATTTGCTTTCAAATATTAGGAATTCTTGTTTATACGGCTCAAAATTTGTGTAGAAAGCCTGTAAGTGAGGACTGTACTGCTTATGTTTACAATTGAGGCCGCATTACTCTGGCGACTTTTGTATGACTCTGTTAAAATCCTGACGGTTCCAGTACATATTTGTAAGAAAACTCTCTAGTAGTGGTAAAACTCTTAAAATACGTAATTAGAGTTTCCAGAAATGATTAAAACCTTGGAAGAACCCCTTGAAATTAAGGTAAATAGATTCTTCCTACATTTCCTGCCGTTTGTAATCACAGACATTACCAGTGGAAAGCCGTGAAATGACCAGCAAACTGATAATATTTACAACTCTGAGTACTTTAGGGAGCGTTTTCACTTGAATTTGCTTTCAAATATTAGGAATTCTTGTTTATACAGCTCAAAATTTGTGTAGAAAGCCTGTAATGAGGACTGTACTGCTTATGTTTACAATTGAGGTCTCATTACTCTGGCGACTTTTGTATGACTCTGTTAAAATCATGACGGTTCCAGTACATATTTGTAAGAAAACTCTCTAGTTGTGGTAAAACTCTTAAAATACGTAATTAGAGTTTCCAGAAGTGATTAAAAACTTGGAAGAACCCCTTGAAATTAAAGTAAATATATTCTTCCTACATTTCCTGCCGTTTGTAATCGCAGACATTACCAGTGGAAAGCCGTGAAATGACCAGCAAACTGATAATATTTACAACTCCGGGCACTTTAGGGAGCGTTTTCACTTGAATTTGCTTTCAAATATTAGGAATTCTTGTTTATACAGCTGAAAATTTGTGCAGAAAGCCTGTAAGTGAGGACTGAACTGCTTATGTTTACAATTGAGGCCGCATTACTCTGGCGACTTTTGTATGACTCTGTTAAAATCCTGACGGTTCCAGTACAAATTTGTAAGAAAACTCTCTAGGTGTGGTAAAACTCTTAAAATACGTAATTAGAGTTTCCAGAAATGATTTAAATCTTGGAAGAACCCCTTGAAATTAAAGTAAATAGATTCTTCCTACATTTCCTGCCGTTTGTTATCACAGACATTACCAGTGGAAAGCCGTGAAATGACCAGCAAACTGATAATATTTACAACTCTGGGCACTTGAGGGAGCGTTTTCACTTGAATTTGCTTTCAAATATTAGGAATTCTTGTTTATACAGCTCAAAATTTGTGTAGAAAGCCTGTAAGTGAGGACTGTACTGCTTATGTTTACAATTGAGACTGCATTACTCTGGCGACTTTTGTATGACTCTGTTAAAATCATGACGATTCCAGTACATATTTGTAAGAAAACTCTCTAGTTGTGGTAAAACTCTTAAAATACGTAATTAGAGTTTCCAGAAATGATTAAAACCTTGGAAGAACCCCTTGAAATTAAAGTAAATAGATTCTTCCTACATTTCTTGCCGTTTGTAATCACAGACATTACCAGTGGAAAGCCGTGAAATGACCAGCAAACTGATAATATTTAAAACTCCGCGCACTTTAGGGAGCGTTTTCACTTGAATTTGCTTTCAAATATTAGGAATTCTTGTTTATACAGCTCATAATTTTTGTAGAAAGCCTGTAAGTGAGGTTTAAACTGCGTATATTTACAATTGAGGCGCCATTACTCTGGCGACTATTGTATGACTCTGTTAAAATCCTTACGGTTCCAGTACATATTTGTAAGAAAACTCTCTAGTTGTGGTAAAACTCCTAAAATACGCAATTAGAGTTTCCAGAAATGATTTAAATCTTGGAAGAACCCCTTGAAATTAAAGTAAATAGATTCTTCCTACATTTCCTGCCGTTTGTAATCACAGACATTACCAATGGAAAGCCGTGAAATGACCAGTAAACTGATAATATTTACAACTCCGGGCACTTTAGGGAGAGTTTTCACTTGAATTTGCTTTCAAATATTAGGAATTCTTGTTTATACGGCTCAAAATTTGTGTAGAAAGCCTGTAAGTGAGGACTGTACTGCTTATGTTTACAATTGAGGCCGCATTACTCTGGCGACTTTTGTATGACTCTGTTAAAATCCTGACGGTTCCAGTACATATTTGTAAGAAAACTCTCTAGGTGTGGTAAAATTCTTAAAATACGTAATTAGAGTTTCAAGAAATGATTTAAATCTTGGAAGAACCCCTTGAAATTAAAGTAAATAGATTCTTCCTACATTTCCTGCCGTTTGTTATCACAGACATTACCAGTGGAAAGCCGTGAAATGACCAGCAAACTGATAATATTTACAACTCGGGGCACTTGAGGGAGCGTTTTCACTTGAATTTGCTTTCAAATATTAGGAATTCTTGTTTATACAGCTCAAAATTTGTGTAGAAAGCCTGTAAGTGAGGACTGTACTGCTTATGTTTACAATTGAGACTGCATTACTCTGGCGACTTTTGTATGACTCTGTTAAAATCATGACGGTTCCAGTACATATTTGTAAGAAAACTCTCTAGTTGTGGTAAAACTCTTAAAATACGTAATTAGAGTTTCCAGAAATGATTAAAACCTTGGAAGAACCCCTTGAAATTAAAGTAAATAGATTCTTCCTACATTTCCTGCCGTTTGTAATCACAGACATTACCAGTGGAAAGCCGTGAAATGACCAGCAAACTGATAATATTTACAACTCTGGGCACTTTAGGGAGCGTTTTCACTTGAATTTGCTTTCAAATATTAGGAATTCTTGTTTATACAGCTCATAATTTTTGTAGAAAGCCTGTAAGTGAGGTTTAAACTGCGTATATTTACAATTGAGGCCCCATTACTCTGGCGACTATTGTATGACTCTGTTAAAATCCTTACGGTTCCAGTACATATTTGTAAGAAAACTCTCTAGTTGTGGTAAAACTCCTAAAATACGCAATTAGAGTTTCCAGAAATGATTTAAATCTTGGAAGAACCCCTTGAAATTAAAGTAAATAGATTCTTCCTACATTTCCTGCCGTTTGTAATCACAGACATTACCAATGGAAAGCCGTGAAATGACCAGCAAACTGATAATATTTACAACTCTGGGCACTTGAGGGAGCGTTTTCACTTGAATTTGCTTTCAAATATTAGGAATTCTTGTTTATACAGCTCAAAATTTGTGTAGAAAGCCTGTAAGTGAGGACTGTACTGCTTATGTTTACAATTGAGACTGCATTACTCTGGCGACTTTTGTATGACTTTGTTAAAATCATGACGGTTCCAGTACATATTTGTAAGAAAACTCTCTAGTTGTGGTAAAACTCTTAAAATACGTAATTAGAGTTTCCAGAAATGATTAAAACCTTGGAAGAACCCCTTGAAATTAAAGTAAATAGATTCTTCCTACATTTCCTGCCGTTTGTAATCACAGACATTACCAGTGGAAAGCCGTGAAATGACAAGCAAACTGATAATATTTACAACTCTGGGCACTTTAGGGAGCGTTTTCACTTGAATTTGCTTTCAAATATTAGGAATTCTTGTTTATACAGCTCATAATTTTTGTAGAAAGCCTGTAAGTGAGGTTTAAACTGCGTATATTTACAATTGAGGCCCCATTACTCTGGCGACTATTGTATGACTCTGTTAAAATCCTTACGGTTCCAGTACATATTTGTAAGAAAACTCTCTAGTTGTGGTAAAACTCTTAAAATACGTAATTAGAGTTTCCAGAAATGATTTAAATCTTGGAAGAACCCCTTGAAATTAAAGTAAATAGATTCTTCCTACATTTCCTGCCTTTTGTAATCACAGACATTACCAATGGAAAGCCGTAAAATGACCAGCAAACTGATAATATTTAAAACTCCGGGCACTTTAGGGAGCGTTTTCACTTGAATTTGCTTTCAAATATTAGGAATTCTTGTTTATACAGCTCAAAATTTGTGTAGAAAGCCTGTAAGTGAGGTCTAAACTGCGTATGTTTACAATTGAGGCCCCATTACTCTGGCGACTTTTGAATGACTCTGTTAAAATCCTTACGGTTCCAGTACATATTTGTAAGAAAACTCTCTAGTTGTGGTAAAACTCTTAAAATACGTAATTAGAGTTTCCAGAAGTGATTAAAACCTTGGAAGAACCCCTTGAAATTAAAGTAAATAGATTCTTCCTACATTTCCTGCCGTTTGTAATCACAGACATTACCAGTGGAAAGCCGTGAAATGACCAGCAAACTGATAATATTTACAACTCTGGGCACTTTAGGGAGCGTTTTCACTTGAATTTGCTTTCAAATATTAGGAATTCTTGTTTATACAGCTCAAAATTTGTGCAGAAAGCCTCTAAGTGAGGACTGTACTGCTTATGTTTACAATTGAGGTCGCATTACTCTGGCGACTTTTCTATGACTCTGTTAAAATCCTGACGGTTCCAGTACAAATTTGTAAGAAAACTCTCTAGTTGTGGTAAAACTCTTAAAATACGTAATTAGAGTTTCCAGAAATGATTAAAACCTTGGAAGAACCCCTTGAAATTAAAGTAAATAGATTCTTCCTACATTTCCTGCCGTTTGTAATCACAGACATTACCAGTGGAAAGCCGTGAAATGACCAGCAAACTGATAATATTTACAACTCTGGGCACTTTAGGGAGAGTTTTCACTTGAATTTGCTTTCAAATATTAGGAATTCTTGTTTATACGGCTCAAAATTTGTGTAGAAAGCCTGTAAGTGAGGACTGTACTGCTTATGTTTACAATTGAGGCCGCATTACTCTGGCGACTTTTGTATGACTCTGTTAAAATCCTGACGGTTCCAGTACATATTTGTAAGAAAACTCTCTAGTAGTGGTAAAACTCTTAAAATACGTAATTAGAGTTTCCAGAAATGATTAAAACCTTGGAAGAACCCCTTGAAATTAAGGTAAATAGATTCTTCCTACATTTCCTGCCGTTTGTAATCACAGACATTACCAGTGGAAAGCCGTGAAATGACCAGCAAACTGATAATATTTACAACTCTGAGTACTTTAGGGAGCGTTTTCACTTGAATTTGCTTTCAAATATTAGGAATTCTTGTTTATACAGCTCAAAATTTGTGTAGAAAGCCTGTAATGAGGACTGTACTGCTTATGTTTACAATTGAGGTCTCATTACTCTGGCGACTTTTGTATGACTCTGTTAAAATCATGACGGTTCCAGTACATATTTGTAAGAAAACTCTCTAGTTGTGGTAAAACTCTTAAAATACGTAATTAGAGTTTCCAGAAGTGATTAAAAACTTGGAAGAACCCCTTGAAATTAAAGTAAATATATTCTTCCTACATTTCCTGCCGTTTGTAATCGCAGACATTACCAGTGGAAAGCCGTGAAATGACCAGCAAACTGATAATATTTACAACTCCGGGCACTTTAGGGAGCGTTTTCACTTGAATTTGCTTTCAAATATTAGGAATTCTTGTTTATACAGCTGAAAATTTGTGCAGAAAGCCTGTAAGTGAGGACTGAACTGCTTATGTTTACAATTGAGGCCGCATTACTCTGGCGACTTTTGTATGACTCTGTTAAAATCCTGACGGTTCCAGTACAAATTTGTAAGAAAACTCTCTAGGTGTGGTAAAACTCTTAAAATACGTAATTAGAGTTTCCAGAAATGATTTAAATCTTGGAAGAACCCCTTGAAATTAAAGTAAATAGATTCTTCCTACATTTCCTGCCGTTTGTTATCACAGACATTACCAGTGGAAAGCCGTGAAATGACCAGCAAACTGATAATATTTACAACTCTGGGCACTTGAGGGAGCGTTTTCACTTGAATTTGCTTTCAAATATTAGGAATTCTTGTTTATACAGCTCAAAATTTGTGTAGAAAGCCTGTAAGTGAGGACTGTACTGCTTATGTTTACAATTGAGACTGCATTACTCTGGCGACTTTTGTATGACTCTGTTAAAATCATGACGATTCCAGTACATATTTGTAAGAAAACTCTCTAGTTGTGGTAAAACTCTTAAAATACGTAATTAGAGTTTCCAGAAATGATTAAAACCTTGGAAGAACCCCTTGAAATTAAAGTAAATAGATTCTTCCTACATTTCTTGCCGTTTGTAATCACAGACATTACCAGTGGAAAGCCGTGAAATGACCAGCAAACTGATAATATTTAAAACTCCGCGCACTTTAGGGAGCGTTTTCACTTGAATTTGCTTTCAAATATTAGGAATTCTTGTTTATACAGCTCATAATTTTTGTAGAAAGCCTGTAAGTGAGGTTTAAACTGCGTATATTTACAATTGAGGCGCCATTACTCTGGCGACTATTGTATGACTCTGTTAAAATCCTTACGGTTCCAGTACATATTTGTAAGAAAACTCTCTAGTTGTGGTAAAACTCCTAAAATACGCAATTAGAGTTTCCAGAAATGATTTAAATCTTGGAAGAACCCCTTGAAATTAAAGTAAATAGATTCTTCCTACATTTCCTGCCGTTTGTAATCACAGACATTACCAATGGAAAGCCGTGAAATGACCAGTAAACTGATAATATTTACAACTCCGGGCACTTTAGGGAGAGTTTTCACTTGAATTTGCTTTCAAATATTAGGAATTCTTGTTTATACGGCTCAAAATTTGTGTAGAAAGCCTGTAAGTGAGGACTGTACTGCTTATGTTTACAATTGAGGCCGCATTACTCTGGCGACTTTTGTATGACTCTGTTAAAATCCTGACGGTTCCAGTACATATTTGTAAGAAAACTCTCTAGGTGTGGTAAAATTCTTAAAATACGTAATTAGAGTTTCAAGAAATGATTTAAATCTTGGAAGAACCCCTTGAAATTAAAGTAAATAGATTCTTCCTACATTTCCTGCCGTTTGTTATCACAGACATTACCAGTGGAAAGCCGTGAAATGACCAGCAAACTGATAATATTTACAACTCGGGGCACTTGAGGGAGCGTTTTCACTTGAATTTGCTTTCAAATATTAGGAATTCTTGTTTATACAGCTCAAAATTTGTGTAGAAAGCCTGTAAGTGAGGACTGTACTGCTTATGTTTACAATTGAGACTGCATTACTCTGGCGACTTTTGTATGACTCTGTTAAAATCATGACGGTTCCAGTACATATTTGTAAGAAAACTCTCTAGTTGTGGTAAAACTCTTAAAATACGTAATTAGAGTTTCCAGAAATGATTAAAACCTTGGAAGAACCCCTTGAAATTAAAGTAAATAGATTCTTCCTACATTTCCTGCCGTTTGTAATCACAGACATTACCAGTGGAAAGCCGTGAAATGACCAGCAAACTGATAATATTTACAACTCTGGGCACTTTAGGGAGCGTTTTCACTTGAATTTGCTTTCAAATATTAGGAATTCTTGTTTATACAGCTCATAATTTTTGTAGAAAGCCTGTAAGTGAGGTTTAAACTGCGTATATTTACAATTGAGGCCCCATTACTCTGGCGACTATTGTATGACTCTGTTAAAATCCTTACGGTTCCAGTACATATTTGTAAGAAAACTCTCTAGTTGTGGTAAAACTCCTAAAATACGCAATTAGAGTTTCCAGAAATGATTTAAATCTTGGAAGAACCCCTTGAAATTAAAGTAAATAGATTCTTCCTACATTTCCTGCCGTTTGTAATCACAGACATTACCAATGGAAAGCCGTGAAATGACCAGCAAACTGATAATATTTAAAACTCTGGGCACTTTAGGGAGCGTTTTCACTTGAATTTGCTTTCAAATATTAGGAATTCTTGTTTATACAGCTCAAAATTTGTGTAGAAAGACTGTAAGTGAGGTCTAAACTGCGTATGTTTACAATTTGGGCCCCATTACTCTGGCGACTTTTGAATGACTCTGATAAAATCCTTACGGTTCCAGTACATATTTGTAAGAAAACTCTCTAGTTGTGGTAAAACTCTTAAAATACGCAATTAGAGTTTCCAGAAATGATTAAAAACTTTGAAGAACCCCTTGAAATTAAAGTAAATAGATTCTTCCTACATTTCCTGCCTTTTGTAATCACAGACATTACCAGTGGAAAGCCGGGAAATGACCAGCAAACTGATAATATTTACAACTCTGGGCACTTGAGGGAGCGTTTTCATTTGAATTTGCTTTCAAATATTAGGAATTCTTGTTTATACAGCTCAAAATTTGTGCAGAAAGCCTCTAAGTGAGGACTGTACTGCTTATGTTTACAATTGAGACTGCATTACTCTGGCGACTTTTGTATGACTCTGTTAAAATCATGACGGTTCCAGTACATATTTGTAAGAAAACTCTCTAGTTGTGGTAAAACTCTTTAAATACGTAATTAGAGTTTTCAGAAATGATTAAAACATTGGAAGAACCCCTTGAAATTAAAGTAAATAGATTCTTCCTACATTTCCTGCCGTTTGTAATCACAGACATTACTAGTGGAAAGCCGTGAAATGACCAGCAAACTGATAATATTTACAACTCTGGGCACTTTAGGGAGCGTTTTCACTTGAATTTGCTTTCAAATATTAGGAATTCTTGTTTATACAGCTCATAATTTTTGTAGAAAGCCTGTAAGTGAGGTTTAAACTGCGTATATTTACAATTGAGGCCCCATTACTCTGGCGACTATTGTATGACTCTGTTAAAATCCTTACGGTTCCAGTACATATTTGTAAGAAAACTCTCTAGTTGTGGTAAAACTCCTAAAATACGGAATTAGAGTTTCCAGAAATGATTTAAATCTTGGAAGAACCCCTTGAAATTAAAGTAAATAGATTCTTCCTACATTTCCTGCCGTTTGTAATCAAAGACATTACCAATGGAAAGCCGTGAAATGACCAGCAAACTGATAATATTTACAACTCCGGGCACTTTAGGGAGCGTTTTCACTTGAATTTGCTTTCAAATATTAGGAATTCTTGTTTATACAGCTCAAAATTTGTGTAGAAAGCCTGTACGTGAGGTCTAAACTGCGTATGTTTACAATTGAGGCCCCATTACTCTGGCGACTTTTGAATGACTCTGTTAAAATCCTGACGGTTCCAGTACATATTTGTAAGAAAACTCTCTAGTTGTGGTAAAACTCTTAAAATACGTAATTAGAGTTTCCAGAAATGATTAAAACCTTGGAAGAACCCCTTGAAATTAAAGTAAATAGATTCTTCCTACATTTCCTGCCGTTTGTAATCACAGACATTACCAGTGGAAAGCCGTGAAATGACCAGCAAACTGATAATATTTACAACTCCGGGCATTTAGGGAGCGTTTTCACTTGAATTTGCTTTCAAATATTAGGAATTCTTGTTTATACAGCTCAAAATTTGTGCAGAAAGCCTCTAAGTGAGGACTGTACTGCTTATGTTTACAATTGAGGTCGCATTACTCTGGCGACTTTTCTATGACTCTGTTAAAATCCTGACGGTTCCAGTACAAATTTGTAAGAAAACTCTCTAGTTGTGGTAAAACTCTTAAAATACGTAATTAGAGTTTCCAGAAATGATTAAAACCTTGGAACAACCCCTTGAAATTAAAGTAAATAGATTCTTCCTACATTTCCTGCCGTTTGTAATCACAGACATTACCAGTGGAAAGCCGTGAAATGACCAGCAAACTGATAATATTTACAACTCTGGGCACTTTAGGGAGCGTTTTCACTTGAATTTGCTTTCAAATATTAGGAATTCTTGTTTATACAGCTCATAATTTTTGTAGAAAGCCTGTAAGTGAGGTTTAAACTGCGTATGTTTACAATTGAGGCCCCATTACTCTGGCGACTATTGTATGACTCTGTTAAAATCCTTATGGTTCCAGTACATATTTGTAAGAAAACTCTCTAGTTGTGGTAAAACTCTTAAAATACGCAATTAGAGTTTCCAGAAATGATTAAAACCTTGGAAGAAACCCTTGAAATTAAAGTAAATAGATTCTTCCTACATTTCCTGCCGTTTCTTATCACAGACATTACCAATGGAAAGCCGTGAAATGACCAGCAAACTGATAATATTTACAACTCTGGGCACTTTAGGGAGCGTTTTCACTTGAATTTGCTTTCAAATATTAGGAATTCTTGTTTATACGGCTCAAAATTTGTGTAGAAAGCCTGTAAGTGAGGACTGTACTGCTTATGTTTACAATTGAGGCCGCATTACTCTGGCGACTTTTGTATGACTCTGTTAAAATCCTGACGGTTCCAGTACATATTTGTAAGAAAACTCTCTAGTTGTGGTAAAACTCTTAAAATACGTAATTAGAGTTTCCAGAAATGATTAAAACCTTGGAAGAACCCCTTGAAATTAAAGTAAATAGATTCTTCCTACATTTCCTGCCCTTTGTAATCACAGACATTACCAGTGGAAAGCCGTGAAATGACAAGCAAACTGATAATATTTACAACTCTGAGTACTTTAGGGAGCGTTTTCACTTGAATTTGCTTTCAAATATTAGGAATTCTTGTTTATACAGCTCAAAATTTGTGTAGAAAGCCTGTAAGTGAGGACTGTACTGCTTATGTTTACAATTGAGGTCTCATTACTCTGGCGACTTTTGTATGACTCTGTTAAAATCCTGACGGTTCCTGTACAAATTTGTAAGAAAACTCTCTAGTTGTGGTAAAACTCTTAAAATACGCAATTAGAGTTTCCAGAAGTGATTAAAACCTTGGATGAACCCCTTGAAATTAAAGTAAATAGATTCTTCCTACATTTCCTGCCGTTTGTAATCGCAGACATTACCAGTGGAAAGCCGTGAAATGACCAGCAAACTGATAATATTTAAAACTCCGGGCACTTTAGGGAGCGTTTTCACTTGAATTTGCTTTCAAATATTAGGAATTCTTGTTTATACAGCTCAAAATTTGTGCAGAAAGCCTCTAAGTGAGGACTGTACTGCTTATGTTTACAATTGAGGTCGCATTACTCTGGCGACTTTTGAATGACTCTGATAAAATCCTTAAGGTTCCAGTACATATTTGTAAGAAAACTCTCTAGTTGTGGTAAAACTCTTAAAATACGCAATTAGAGTTTCCAGAAATGATTAAAAACTTTCAAGAACCCCTTGAAATTAAAGTAAATAGATTCTCCCTACATTTCCTGCCTGTTGTAATCACAGACATTACCAGTGGAAAGCCGTGAAATGACCAGCAAACTGATAATATTTACAACTCTGGGCACTTTAGGGAGCGTTTTCACTTGAATTTGCTTTCAAATATTAGGAATTCTTGTTTATACAGCTCAAAATTTGTGTAGAAAGCCTGTACGTGAGGTCTAAACTGCGTATGTTTACAATTGAGGCCCCATTACTCTGGCGACTTTTGAATGACTCTGTTAAAATCCTGACGGTTCCAGTACATATTTGTAAGAAAACTCTCTAGTTGTGGTAAAACTCTTAAAATACGTAATTAGAGTTTCCAGAAGTGATTAAAACCTTGGAAGAACCCCTTGAAATTAAAGTAAATAGATTCTTCCTACATTTCCTGCCGTTTGTAATCACAGACATTACCAGTGGAAAGCCGTGAAATGACCAGCAAACTGATAATATTTACAACTCCGGGCACTTTAGGGAGCGTTTTCACTTGAATTTGCTTTCAAATATTAGGAATTCTTGTTTATACAGCTCAAAATTTGTGCAGAAAGCCTCTAAGTGAGGACTGTACTGCTTATGTTTACAATTGAAGTCGCATTACTCTGGCGACTTTTCTATGACTCTGTTAAAATCCTGACGGTTCCAGTACAAATTTGTAAGAAAACTCTCTAGTTGTGGTAAAACTCTTAAAATACGTAATTAGAGTTTCCAGAAATGATTAAAACCTTGGAACAACCCCTTGAAATTAAAGTAAATAGATTCTTCCTACATTTCCTGCCGTTTGTAATCACAGACATTACCAGTGGAAAGCCGTGAAATGACCAGCAAACTGATAATATTTACAACTCTGGGCACTTTAGGGAGCGTTTTCACTTGAATTTGCTTTCAAATATTAGGAATTCTTGTTTATACAGCTCATAATTTTTGTAGAAAGCCTGTAAGTGAGGTTTAAACTGCGTATGTTTACAATTGAGGCCCCATTACTCTGGCGACTATTGTATGACTCTGTTAAAATCCTTATGGTTCCAGTACATATTTGTAAGAAAACTCTCTAGTTGTGGTAAAACTCTTAAAATACGCAATTAGAGTTTCCAGAAATGATTAAAACCTTGGAAGAAACCCTTGAAATTAAAGTAAATAGATTCTTCCTACATTTCCTGCCGTTTCTTATCACAGACATTACCAATGGAAAGCCGTGAAATGACCAGCAAACTGATAATATTTACAACTCTGGGCACTTTAGGGAGCGTTTTCACTTGAATTTGCTTTCAAATATTAGGAATTCTTGTTTATACGGCTCAAAATTTGTGTAGAAAGCCTGTAAGTGAGGACTGTACTGCTTATGTTTACAATTGAGGCCGCATTACTCTGGCGACTTTTGTATGACTCTGTTAAAATCCTGACGGTTCCAGTACATATTTGTAAGAAAACTCTCTAGTTGTGGTAAAACTCTTAAAATACGTAATTAGAGTTTCCAGAAATGATTAAAACCTTGGAAGAACCCCTTGAAATTAAAGTAAATAGATTCTTCCTACATTTCCTGCCCTTTGTAATCACAGACATTACCAGTGGAAAGCCGTGAAATGACAAGCAAACTGATAATATTTACAACTCTGAGTACTTTAGGGAGCGTTTTCACTTGAATTTGCTTTCAAATATTAGGAATTCTTGTTTATACAGCTCAAAATTTGTGTAGAAAGCCTGTAAGTGAGGACTGTACTGCTTATGTTTACAATTGAGGTCGCATTACTCTGGCGACTTTTGAATGACTCTGATAAAATCCTTAAGGTTCCAGTACATATTTGTAAGAAAACTCTCTAGTTGTGGTAAAACTCTTAAAATACGCAATTAGAGTTTCCAGAAATGATTAAAAACTTTCAAGAACCCCTTGAAATTAAAGTAAATAGATTCTCCCTACATTTCCTGCCTTTTGAAATCACAGACATTACCAGTGGAAAGCCGGGAAATGACCAGCAAACTGATAATATTTACAACTCTGGGCACTTGAGGGAGCGTTTTCACTTGAATTTGCTTTCACATATTAGGAATTCTTGTTTATACAGCTCAAAATTTGTGTAGAAAGCCTGTAAGTGAGGACTGTACTGCTTATGTTTACAATTGAGACTGCATTACTCTGGCGACTTTTGTATGACTCTGTTAAAATCATGACGGTTCCAGTACATATTTGTAAGAAAACTCTCTAGTTGTGGTAAAACTCTTAAAATACGTAATTATAGTGTCCAGAAATGATTAAAACCTTGGAAGAACCCCTTGAAATTAAAGTAAGTAGATTCTTCCTACATTTCCTGCCGTTTGTTATCACAGACATTACCAGTGGAAAGCCGTGAAATGACCAGCAAACTGATAATATTTACAACTCCGGGCACTTTAGGGAGCGTTTTCACTTGAATTTGCTTTCAAATATTAGGAATTCTTGTTTATACAGCTCAAAATTTGTGTAGAAAGCCTGTAAGTGAGCACTGTACTGCTTATGTTTACAATTGAGGCCGCATTACTCTGGCGACTTTTGTATGACTCTGTTAAAATCCTGACGGTTCCAGTACATATTTGTAAGAAAACTCTCTAGTTGTGGTAAAACTCCTAAAATACGCAATTAGAGTTTCCAGAAATGATTTAAATCTTGGAAGAACCCCTTGAAATTAAAGTAAATAGATTCTTCCTACATTTCCTGCCGTTTGTAATCACAGACATTACCAATGGAAAGCCGTGAAATGACCAGCAAACTGATAATATTTAAAACTCCGGGCACTTTAGGGAGCGTTTTCACTTGAATTTGCTTTCAAATATTAGGAATTCTTGTTTATACAGCTCAAAATTTGTGTAGAAAGCCTGTACGTGAGGTCTAAACTGCGTATGTTTACAATTGAGGCCCCATTACTCTGGCGACTTTTGAATGACTCTGTTAAAATCCTTACGGTTCCAGTACATATTTGTAAGAAAACTCTCTAGTTGTGGTAAAACTCTTAAAATACGTAGTTAGAGTTTCCAGAAGTGATTAAAACCTTGGAAGAACCCCTTGAAATTAAAGTAAATAGATTCTTCCTACATTTCCTGCCGTTTGTAATCACAGATATTACTAGTGGAAAGCCGTGAAATGACCAGCAAACTGATAATATTTACAACTCCGGGCACTTTAGGGAGCGTTTTCACTTGAATTTGCTTTCAAATATTAGGAATTCTTGTTTATACAGCTCAAAATTTGTGCAGAAAGCCTCTAAGTGAGGACTGTACTGCTTATGTTTACTATTGAGGTCGCATTACTCTGGCGACTTTTCGATGACTCTGTTAAAACCCTGACGGTTCCAGTACAAATTTGTAAGAAAACTCTCTAGTTGTGGTAAAACTCTTAAAATACGTAATTAGAGTTTCCAGAAATGATTAAAACCTTGGAAGAACCCCTTGAAATTAAAGTAAATAGATTCTTCCTACATTTCCTGCCGTTTCTTATCACAGACATTACCAGTGGAAAGCCGTGAAATGACCAGCAAACTGATAATATTTACAACTCTGGGCACTTTAGGGAGCGTTTTCACTTGAATTTGCTTTCAAATATTAGGAATTCTTGTTTATACAGCTCATAATTTTTGTAGAAAGCCTGTAAGTGAGGTTTAAACTGCGTATGTTTACAATTGAGGCCCCATTACTCTGGCGACTATTTTATGACTCTGTTAAAATCCTTACGGTTCCAGTACATATTTGTAAGAAAACTCTCTAGTTGTGGTAAAACTCTTAAAGTAAGCAATTAGAGTTTCCAGAAATGATTAAAATCTTGGAAGAACCCCTTGAAATTAAAGTAAATAGATTCTTCCTACATTTCCTGCCGTTTGTTATCACAGACATTACCAATGGAAAGCCGTGAAATGACCAGCAAACTGATAATATTTAAAACTCCGGGCACTTTAGGGAGCGTTTTCACTTGAATTTGCTTTCAAATATTAGGAATTCTTGTTTATACGGCTCAAAATTTGTGTAGAAAGCCTGTAAGTGAGGACTGTACTGCTTATGTTTACAATTGAGGCCGCATTACTCTGGCGACTTTTGTATGACTCTGTTAAAATCCTGACGGTTCCAGTACATATTTGTAAGAAAACTCTCTAGTTGTGGTAAAACTCTTAAAATACGCAATTAGAGTTTCCAGAAGTGATTAAAACCTTGGAAGAACCCCTTGAAATTAAAGTAAATAGATTCTTCCTACATTTCCTGCTGTTTGTAATCGCAGACATTACCAGTGGAAAGCCGTGAAATGACCAGCAAACTGATAATATTTAAAACTCCGCGCACTTTAGGGAGCGTTTTCACTTGAATTTGCTTTCAAATATTAGGAATTCTTGTTTATACAGCTCAAAATTTGTGTAGAAAGCCTGTACGTGAGGTCTAAACTGCGTATGTTTACAATTGAGGCCCCATTACTCTGGCGACTTTTGAATGACTCTGTTAAAATCCTTACGGTTCCAGTACATATTTGTAAGAAAACTCTCTAGTTGTGGTAAAACTCTTAAAATACGTAATTAGAGTTTCCAGAAGTGATTAAAACCTTGGAAGAACCCCTTGAAATTAAAGTAAATAGATTCTTCCTACATTTCCTGCCGTTTGTAATCACAGACATTACCAGTGGAAAGCCGTGAAATGACCAGCAAACTGATAATATTTACAACTCCGGGCACTTTAGGGAGCGTTTTCACTTGAATTTGCTTTCAAATATTAGGAATTCTTGTTTATACAGCTCAAAATTTGTGCAGAAAGCCTCTAAGTGAGGACTGTACTGCTTATGTTTACAATTGAGGTCGCATTACTCTGGCGACTTTTCTATGACTCTGTTAAAATCTGACGGTTCCAGTACAAATTTGTAAGAAAACTCTCTAGTTGTGGTAAAACTCTTAAAATACGTAATTAGAGTTTCCAGAAGTGATTAAAACCTTGGAAGAACCCCTTGAAATTAAAGTAAATAGATTCTTCCTACATTTCCTGCCGTTTGTAATCACAGACATTACCAGTGGAAAGCCGTGAAATGACCAGCAAACTGATAATATTTACAACTCTGGGCACTTTAGGGAGCGTTTTCACTTGAATTTGCTTTCAAATATTAGGAATTCTTGTTTATACAGCTCATAATTTTTGTAGAAAGCCTGTAAGTGAGGTTTAAACTGCGTATGTTTACAATTGAGGCCCCATTACTCTGGCGACTATTGTATGACTCTGTTAAAATCCTTACGGTTCCAGTACATAATTGTAAGAAAACTCTCTAGTTGTGGTAAAACTCTTAAAATACGCAATTAGAGTTTCCAGAAATGATTAAAATCTTGGACGAACCCCTTGAAATTAAAGTAAATAGATTCTTCCTACATTTCCTGCCGTTTGTTATCACAGACATTACCAATGGAAAGCCATGAAATGACCAGCAAACTGATAATATTTAAAACTCCGGGCACTTTAGGGAGCGTTTTCACTTGAATTTGCTTTCAAATATTAGGAATTCTTGTTTATACGGCTCAAAATTTGTGTAGAAAGCCTGTAAGTGAGGACTGTACTGCTTATGTTTACAATTGTGCCGCATTACTCTGGCGACTTTTGTATGACTCTGTTAAAATCCTGACGGTTCCAGTACATATTTGTAAGAAAACACTCTAGTTGTGGTAAAACTCTTAAGATACGCAATTAGAGTTTCCAGAAGTGATTAAAACCTTGGAAGAACCCCTTGAAATTAAAGTAAATAGATTCTTCCTACATTTCCTGCCGTTTGTAATCGCAGACATTACCAGTGGAAAGCCGTGATATGACCAGCAAACTGATAATATTTACAACTCTGGGCACTTTAGGGAGCGTTTTCACTTGAATTTGCTTTCAAATATTAGGAATTCTTGTTTATACAGCTCATAATTTTTGTAGAAAGCCTGTAAGTGAGGTTTAAACTGCGTATGTTTACAATTGAGGCCCCATTACTCTGGCGACTATTTTATGACTCTGTTAAAATCCTTACGGTTCCAGTACATATTTGTAAGAAAACTCTCTAGTTGTGGTAAAACTCTTAAAGTAAGCAATTAGAGTTTCCAGAAATGATTAAAATCTTGGAAGAACCCCTTGAAATTAAAGTAAATAGATTCTTCCTACATTTCCTGCCGTTTGTTATCACAGACATTACCAATGGAAAGCCGTGAAATGACCAGCAAACTGATAATATTTAAAACTCCGGGCACTTTAGGGAGCGTTTTCACTTGAATTTGCTTTCAAATATTAGGAATTCTTGTTTATACGGCTCAAAATTTGTGTAGAAAGCCTGTAAGTGAGGACTGTACTGCTTATGTTTACAATTGAGGCCGCATTACTCTGGCGACTTTTGTATGACTCTGTTAAAATCCTGACGGTTCCAGTACATATTTGTAAGAAAACTCTCTAGTTGTGGTAAAACTCTTAAAATACGCAATTAGAGTTTCCAGAAGTGATTAAAACCTTGGAAGAACCCCTTGAAATTAAAGTAAATAGATTCTTCCTACATTTCCTGCTGTTTGTAATCGCAGACATTACCAGTGGAAAGCCGTGAAATGACCAGCAAACTGATAATATTTAAAACTCCGCGCACTTTAGGGAGCGTTTTCACTTGAATTTGCTTTCAAATATTAGGAATTCTTGTTTATACAGCTCAAAATTTGTGTAGAAAGCCTGTAGGTGAGGTCTAAACTGCGTATGTTTACAATTGAGGCCCCATTACTCTGGCGACTTTTGAATGACTCTGTTAAAATCCTGACGGTTCCAGTACATATTTGTAAGAAAACTCTCTAGTTGTGGTAAAACTCTTAAAATACGTAATTAGAGTTTCCAGAAGTGATTAAAACCTTGGAAGAACCCCTTGAAATTAAAGTAAATAGATTCTTCCTACATTTCCTGCCGTTTGTAATCACAGACATTACCAGTGGAAAGCCGTGAAATGACCAGCAAACTGATAATATTTACAACTCCGGGCACTTTAGGGAGCGTTTTCACTTGAATTTGCTTTCAAATATTAGGAATTCTTGTTTATACAGCTCAAAATTTGTGCAGAAAGCCTCTAAGTGAGGACTGTACTGCTTATGTTTACAATTGAGGTCGCATTACTCTGGCGACTTTTCTATGACTCTGTTAAAATCTGACGGTTCCAGTACAAATTTGTAAGAAAACTCTCTAGTTGTGGTAAAACTCTTAAAATACGTAATTAGAGTTTCCAGAAGTGATTAAAACCTTGGAAGAACCCCTTGAAATTAAAGTAAATAGATTCTTCCTACATTTCCTGCCGTTTGTAATCACAGACATTACCAGTGGAAAGCCGTGAAATGACCAGCAAACTGATAATATTTACAACTCTGGGCACTTTAGGGAGCGTTTTCACTTGAATTTGCTTTCAAATATTAGGAATTCTTGTTTATACAGCTCATAATTTTTGTAGAAAGCCTGTAAGTGAGGTTTAAACTGCGTATGTTTACAATTGAGGCCCCATTACTCTGGCGACTATTGTATGACTCTGTTAAAATCCTTACGGTTCCAGTACATAATTGTAAGAAAACTCTCTAGTTGTGGTAAAACTCTTAAAATACGCAATTAGAGTTTCCAGAAATGATTAAAATCTTGGACGAACCCCTTGAAATTAAAGTAAATAGATTCTTCCTACATTTCCTGCCGTTTGTTATCACAGACATTACCAATGGAAAGCCATGAAATGACCAGCAAACTGATAATATTTAAAACTCCGGGCACTTTAGGGAGCGTTTTCACTTGAATTTGCTTTTAAATATTAGGAATTCTTGTTTATACGGCTCAAAATTTGTGTAGAAAGCCTGTAAGTGAGGACTGTACTGCTTATGTTTACAATTGAGGCCGCATTACTCTGGCGACTTTTGTATGACTCTGTTAAAATCCTGACGGTTCCAGTACATATTTGTAAGAAAACTCTCTAGTTTTGGTAAAACTCTTAAGATACGCAATTAGAGTTTCCAGAAGTGATTAAAACCTTGGAAGAACCCCTTGAAATTAAAGTAAATAGATTCTTCCTACATTTCCTGCCGTTTGTAATCGCAGACATTACCAGTGGAAAGCCGTGATATGACCAGCAAACTGATAATATTTACAACTCTGGGCACTTGAGGGAGCGTTTTCACTTGAATTTGCTTTCAAATACTAGGAATTCTTGTTTATACAGCTCAAAATTTGTGTAGAAAGCCTGTAAGTGAGGACTGTACTGCTTATGTTTACAATTGAGACTGCATTACTCTGGCGACTTTTGTATGACTCTGTTAAAATCATGATGGTTCTAGTACATATTTGTAAGAAAACACTCTAGTTGTGGTAAAACTCTTAAAATACGTAATTAGAGTTTCCAGAAATGATTTAAATCTTGGAAGAACCCCTTGAAATTAAAGTAAATAGATTCTTCCTACATTTCCTGCCGTTTGTAATCACAGACATTACCAATGGAAAGCCGTAAAATGACCAGCAAACTGATAATATTTAAAACTCCGGGCACTTTAGGGAGCGTTTTCACTTGAATTTGCTTTCAAATATTAGGAATTCTTGTTTATACAGCTCAAAATTTGTGTAGAAAGCCTGTAAGTGAGGTCTAAACTGCGTATGTTTACAATTGAGGCCCCATTACTCTGGCGACTTTTGAATGACTCTGTTCATATCCTTACGGTTCCAGTACATATTTGTAAGAAAACTCTCTAGTTGTGGTAAAACTCTTAAAATACGTAATTAGAGTTTCTAGAAGTGATTAAAACCTTGGAAGAACCCCTTGAAATTAAAGTAAATAGATTCTTCCTACATTTCCTGCCGTTTGTAATCACAGACATTACCAGTGGAAAGCCGTGAAATGACCAGCAAACTGATAATATTTACAACTCTGGGCACTTTAGGTAGCGTTTTCACTTGAATTTGCTTTCAAATATTAGGAATTCTTGTTTATACAGCTCAAAATTTGTGCAGAAAGCCTCTTAGTGACGACTGTACTGCTTATGTTTACAATTGAGGTCGCATTACTCTGGCGACTTTTCTATGACTCTGTTAAAATCCTGATGTTTCCAGTACAAATTTGTAAGAAAACTCTCTAGTTGTGGTAAAACTCTTAAACTACGTAATTAGAGTTTCCAGAAATGATTAAAACCTTGGAAGAACCCCTTGAAATTAAAGTAAATAGATTCTTCCTACATTTCCTGCCGTTTGTAATCACAGACATTACCAGTGGAAAGCCGTGAAATGACCAGCAAACTGATAATATTTACAACTCTGGGCACTTTAGGGAGCGTTTTCACTTGAATTTGCTTTCAAATATTAGGAATTCTTGTTTATACAGCTCATAATTTTTGTAGAAAGCCTGTAAGTGAGGTTTAAACTGCGTATGTTTACAACTGAGGCCCCATTACTCTGGCGACTATTGTATGACTCTGTTAAAATCATGACGGTTCCAGTACATATTTGTAAGAAAACTCTCTAGTTGTGGTAAAACTCTTAAAATACGCAATTAGAGTTTCCAGAAATGATTAAAACCTTGGAAGAACCCCTTGAAATTAAAGTAAATAGATTCTTCCTACATTTCCTGCCGTTTGTTATCACAGACATTACCAATGGAAAGCCGTGAAATGACCAGCAAACTGATAATATTTAACACTCCGGGCACTTTAGGGAGAGTTTTCACTTGAATTTGCTTTCAAATATTAGGAATTCTTGTTTATACGGCTCAAAATTTGTGTAGAAAGCCTGTAAGTGAGGACTGTACTGCTTATGTTTACAATTGAGGCCGCATTACTCTGGCGACTTTTGTATGACTCTGTTAAAATCCTGACGGTTCCAGTACATATTTGTAAGAAAACTCTCTAGTTGTGGTAAAACTCTTAAAATACGTAATTAGAGTTTCCAGAAATGATTAAAACCTTGGAAGAACCCCTTGAAATTAAAGAAAATAGATTCTTCCTACATTTCCTGCCGTTTGTAATCACAGACATTACCAGTGGAAAGCCGTGAAATGACCAGCAAACTGATAATATTTACAACTCTGAGTACTTTAGGGAGCGTTTTCACTTGAATTTGCTTTCAAATATTAGGAATTCTTGTTTATACAGCTCAAAATTTGTGTAGAAAGCCTGTAAGTGAGGACTGTACTGCTTATGTTTACAATTGAGGTCTCATTACTCTGGCGACTTTTGTATGACTCTGTTAAAATCCTGACGGTTCCAGTACATATTGGTAAGAAAACTCTCTAGTTGTGGTAAAACTCTTAAAATACGTAATTAGAGTTTCCAGAAATGATTAAAACCTTGGAAGAACCCCTTGAAATTAAAGTAAATAGATTCTTCCTACATTTCCTGCCGTTTGTAATCACAGACATTACCAGTGGAAAGCCGTGAAATGACAAGCAAACTGATAATATTTACAACTCTGAGTACTTTAGGGAGCGTTTTCACTTGAATTTGCTTTCAAATATTAGGAATTCTTGTTTATACAGCTCAAAATTTGTGCAGAAAGTCTCTAAGTGAGGACTGTACTGCTTATGTTTACAATTGAGGTCGCATTACTCTGGCGACTTTTCTATGACTCTGATAAAATCCTGACGGTTCCATTACAAATTTGTAAGAAAACTCTCTAGTTGTGGTAAAACTTTTAAAATACGCAATTAGAGTTTCCAGAAATGATTAAAAACTTTGAAGAACCCCTTGAAATTAAAGTAAATAGATTCTTCCTACATTTCCTGCCTTTTGTAATCACAGACATTACCAGTGGAAAGCCGGGAAATGACCAGCAAACTGATAATATTTACAACTCTGGGCACTTGAGGGAGCGTTTTCACTTGAATTTGCTTTCAAATATAGGAATTCTTCTTTATACAGCTCAAAATTTTTGTAGAAAACCTGTAAGTGAGGACTGTACTGCTTATGTTTACAATTGAGACTGCATTACTCTGGCGACTTTTGTATGACTCTGTTAAAATCATGACGGTTCCAGTACATATTTGTAAGAAAACTCTCTAGTTGTGGTAAAACTCTTAAAATACATAATTAGAGTTTCCAGAAATGATTAAAACCTTGGAAGAACCCCTTGAAATTAAAGTAAATAGATTCTTCCTACATTTCCTGCCATTTGTAATCACAGACATTACTAGTGGAAAGCCGTGAAATGACCAGCAAACTGATAATATTTACAACTCTGGGCACTTTAGGGAGCGTTTTCACTTGAATTTGCTTTCAAATATTAGGAATTCTTGTTTATACAGCTCATAATTTTTGTAGAAAGCCTGTAAGTGAGGTTTAAACTGCGTATATTTACAATTGAGGCCCCATTACTCTGGCGACTATTGTATGACTCTGTTAAAATCCTTATGGTTCCAGTACATATTTTTAAGAAAACTCTCTAGTTGTGGTAAAACTCCTAAAATACGCAATTAGAGTTTCCAGAAATGATTTAAATCTTGGAAGAACCCCTTGAAATTAAAGTAAATAGATTCTTCCTACATTTCCTGCCGTTTGTAATCACAGACATTACCAATGGAAAGCCGTGAAATGACCAGCAAACTGATAATATTTAAAACTCCGGGCACTTTAGGGAGCGTTTTCACTTGAATTTGCTTTCAAATATTAGGAATTCTTGTTTATACAGCTCAAAATTTGTGTAGAAAGCCTGTAAGTGAGGTCTAAACTGCGTATGTTTACAATTGAGGCCCCATTACTCTGGCGACTTTTGAATGACTCTGTTAAAATCCTTATGGTTCCAGTACATATTTGTAAGAAAACTCTCTAGTTGTGGTAAAACTCTTAAAATACCCAATTAGAGTTTCCAGAAGTGATTAAAACCTTGGAAGAACCCCTTGAAATTAAAGTAAATAGATTCTTCCTACATTTCCTGCCGTTTGTAATCGCAGACATTACCAGTGGAAAGCCGTGAAATGACCAGCAAACTGATAATATTTACAACTCTGGGCACTTTAGGGAGCGTTTTCACTTGAATTTGCTTTCAAATATTAGGAATTCTTGTTTATACAGCTCAAAATTTGTGCAGAAAGCCTCTAAGTGAGGACTGTACTGCTTATTTTTACAATTGAGGTCGCATTACTCTGGGGACTTTTCTATGACTCTGTTAAAATCCTGACGGTTCCAGTACAAATTTGTAAGAAAACTCTCTAGTTGTGGTAAAACTCTTAAAATACGTAATTAGAGTTTCCAGAAATGATTAAAACCTTGGAAGAACCCCTTGAAATTAAAGTAAATAGATTCTTCCTACATTTCCTGCCGTTTGTAATCACAGACATTACCAGTGGAAAGCCGTGAAATGACCAGCAAACTGATAATATTTACAACTCTGGGCACTTTAGGGAGCGTTTTCACTTGAATTTGCTTTCAAATATTAGGAATTCTTGTTTATACAGCTCATAATTTTTGTAGAAAGCCTGTAAGTGAGGTTTAAACTGCGTATGTTTACAATTGAGGCCCCATTACTCTGGCGACTATTGTATGACTCTGTTAAAATCCTTACGGTCCCAGTACATATTTGTAAGAAAACTCTCTAGTTGTGGTAAAACTCTTAAAATACGCAATTAGAGTTTCCAGAAATGATTAAAATCTTGGAAGAACCCCTTGAAATTAAAGTAAATAGATTCTTCCTACATTTCCTGCCGTTTGTTATCACAGACATTACCAATGGAAAGCCGTGAAATGACCAGCAAACTGATAATATTTACAACTCCGGGCACTTTAGGGAGAGTTTTCACTTGAATTTGCTTTCAAATATTAGGAATTCTTGTTTATACGGCTCAAAATTTGTGTAGAAAGCCTGTAAGTGAGGACTGTACTGCTTATGTTTACAATTGAGGCCGCATTACTCTGGCGACTTTTGTATGACTCTGTTAAAATCCTGACGGTTCCAGTACATATTTGTAAGAAAACTCTCTAGTTGTGGTAAAACTCTTAAAATACGTAATTAGAGTTTCCAGAAATGATTAAAACCTTGGAAGAACCCCTTGAAATTAAAGTAAATAGATTCTTCCTACATTTCCTGCCGTTTGTAATCACAGACATTACCAGTGGAAAGCCGTGAAATGACCATCAAACTCATAATATTTACAACTCTGTGTACTTTAGGGAGCGTTTTCACTTGAATTTGCTTTCAAATATTAGGAATTCTTGTTTATACAGCTCAAAATTTGTGTAGAAAGCCTGTAAGTGAGGACTGTACTGCTTATGTTTACAATTGAGGTCTCATTACTCTGGCGACTTTTGTATGACTCTGTTAAAATCCTGACGGTTCCAGTACATATTTGTAAGAAAACTCTCTAGTTGTCGTAAAACTCTTAAAATATGTAATTAGAGTTTCCGGAAATGATTAAAACCTTGGAAGAACCCCTTGAAATTAAAGTAAATAGATTCTTCCTACATTTCCTGCCGTTTGTAATCACAGACATTACCAGTGGAAAGCCGTGAAATGACCAGCAAACTGATAATATTTACAACTCTGAGTACTTTAGGGAGCGTTTTCACTTGAATTTGCTTTCAAATATTAGGAATTCTTGTTTATACAGCTCAAAATTTGTGTAGAAAGCCTGTAAGTGAGGACTGTACTGCTTATGTTTACAATTGAGACTGCATTACTCTGGCGACCTTTGTATGACTCTGTTAAAATCATGACGGTTCCAGTACATATTTGTAAGAAAACTCTCTAGTTGTGGTAAAACTCTTAAAATACGTAATTAGAGTTTCCAGAAATGATTTAAATCTTGGAAGAACCCCTTGAAATTAAAGTAAATAGATTCTTCCTACATTTCCTGCCGTTTGTAATCACAGACATTACCAATGGAAAGCCGTAAAATGACCAGCAAACTGATAATATTTAAAACTCCGGGCACTTTAGGGAGCGTTTTCACTTGAATTTGCTTTCAAATATTAGGAATTCTTGTTTATACAGCTCAAAATTTGTGTAGAAAGCCTGTAAGTGAGGTCTAAACTGCGTATGTTTACAATTGAGGCCCCATTACTCTGGCGACTTTTGAATGACTCTGTTAAAATCCTTACGGTTCCAGTACATATTTGTAAGAAAACTCTCTAGTTGTGGTAAAACTCTTAAAATACGTAATTAGAGTTTCCAGAAGTGATTAAAACCTTGGAAGAACCCCTTGAAATTAAAGTAAATAGATTCTTCCTACATTTCCTGCCGTTTGTAATCACAGACATTACCAGTGGAAAGCCGTGAAATGACCAGCAAACTCATAATATTTACAACTCTGAGTACTTTAGGGAGCGTTTTCACTTGAATTTGCTTTCAGAAAATTAGGAATTCTTGTTTATACAGCTCAAAATTTGTGTAGAAAGCCTGTAAGTGAGGACTGTACTGCTTATGTTTACAATTGAGGTCGCATTACTCTGGCGACTTTTCTATGACTCTGTTAAAATCCTGACGGTTCCATTACAAATTTGTAAGAAAACTCTCTAGTTGTGGTAAAACTCTTAAAATACGCAATTAGAGTTTCCAGAAATGATTAAAAACTTTGAAGAACCCCTTGAAATTAAAGTAAATAGATTCTTCCTACATTTCCTGCCTTTTGTAATCACAGACATTACCAGTGGAAAGCCGTGAAATGACCAGCAAACTGATAATATTTACCACTCTGGGCACTTGAGGGAGCGTTTTCACTTGAATTTGCTTTCAAATATTAGGAATTCTTCTTTATACAGCTCAAAATTTGTGTAGAAAGCCTGTAAGTGAGGACTGTACTGCTTATGTTTACAATTGAGACTGCATTACTCTGGCGACTTTTGTAGGACTCTGTTAAAATCATGACGGTTCCAGTACATATTTGTAAGAAAACTCTCTAGTTGTGGTAAAACTCTTAAAATACATAATTAGAGTTTCCAGAAATGATTAAAACCTTGGAAGAACCCCTTGAAATTAAAGTAAATAGATTCTTCCTACATTTCCTGCCGTTTGTAATCACAGACATTACTAGTGGAAAGCCATGAAATGACCAGCAAACTGATAATATTTACAACTCTGGGCACTTTAGGGAGCGTTTTCACTTGAATTTGCTTTCAAATATTAGGAATTCTTGTTTATACAGCTCATAATTTTTGTAGACAGCCTGTAAGTGAGGTTTAAACTGCGTATATTTACAATTGAGGCCCCATTACTCTGGCGACTATTGTATGACTCTGTTAAAATCCTTACGGTTCCAGTACATATTTGTAAGAAAACTCTCTAGTTGTGGTAAAACTCCTAAAATACGCAATTAGAGTTTCCAGAAATGATTTAAATCTTGGAAGAACCCCTTGAAATTAAAGTAAATAGATTCTTCCTACATTTCCTGCCGTTTGTAATCACAGACATTACCAATGGAAAGCCGTGAAATGACCAGCAAACTGATAATATTTAAAACTCCGGGCACTTTAGGGAGCGTTTTCACTTGAATTTGCTTTCAAATATTAGGAATTCTTGTTTATACAGCTCAAAATTTGTGTAGAAAGCCTGTAAGTGAGGTCTAAACTGCGTATGTTTACAATTGAGGCCCCATTACTCTGGCGACTTTTGAATGACTCTGTTAAAATCCTTACGGTTCCAGTACATATTTGTAAGAAAACTCTCTAGTTGTGGTAAAACTCTTAAAATACGTAATTAGAGTTTCCAGAAGTGATTAAAACCTTGGAAGAACCCCTTGAAATTAAAGTAAATAGATTCTTCCTACATTTCCTGCCGTTTGTAATCACAGACATTACCAGTGGAAAGCCGTGAAATGACCAGCAAACTGATAATATTTACAACTCCGGGCACTTTAGGGAGCGTTTTCACTTCAATTTGCTTTCAAATATTAGGAATTCTTGTTTATACAGCTCAAAATTTGTGCAGAAAGCCTCTAAGTGAGGACTGTACTGCTTATGTTTACAATTGAGGTCTCATTACTCTGGCGACTTTTGTATGACTCTGTTAAAATCCTGACGGTTCCTGTACAAATTTGTAAGAAAACTCTCTAGTTGTGGTAAAACTCTTAAAATACCCAATTAGAGTTTCCAGAAGTGATTAAAACCTTGGAAGAACCCCTTGAAATTAAAGTAAATAGATTCTTCCTACATTTCCTGCCGTTTGTTATCACAGACATTACCAGTGGAAAGCCGTGAAATGACCAGAAAACTGATAATATTTACAACTCTGGGCACTTTAGGGAGCGTTTTCACTTGAATTTGCTTTCAAATATTAGGAATTCTTGTTTATACAGCTCAAAATTTGTGCAGAAAGCCTCTAAGTGAGGACTGTACTGCTTATTTTTACAATTGAGGTCGCATTACTCTGGGGACTTTTCTATGACTCTGTTAAAATCCTGACGGTTCCAGTACAAATTTGTAAGAAAACTCTCTAGTTGTGGTAAAACTCTTAAAATACGTAATTAGAGTTTCCAGAAATGATTAAAACCTTGGAAGAACCCCTTGAAATTAAAGTAAATAGATTCTTCCTACATTTCCTGCCGTTTGTAATCACAGACATTACCAGTGGAAAGCCGTGAAATGACCAGCAAACTGATAATATTTACAACTCTGGGCACTTTAGGGAGCGTTTTCACTTGAATTTGCTTTCAAATATTAGGAATTCTTGTTTATACAGCTCATAATTTTTGTAGAAAGCCTGTAAGTGAGGTTTAAACTGCGTATGTTTACAATTGAGGCCCCATTACTCTGGCGACTATTGTATGACTCTGTTAAAATCCTTACGGTCCCAGTACATATTTGTAAGAAAACTCTCTAGTTGTGGTAAAACTCTTAAAATACGCAATTAGAGTTTCCAGAAATGATTAAAATCTTGGAAGAACCCCTTGAAATTAAAGTAAATAGATTCTTCCTACATTTCCTGCCGTTTGTTATCACAGACATTACCAATGGAAAGCCGTGAAATGACCAGCAAACTGATAATATTTACAACTCTGGGCACTTTAGGGAGCGTTTTCACTTGAATTTGCTTTCAAATATTAGGAATTCTTGTTTATACAGCTCAAAATTTGTGCAGGAAGCCTCTAAGTGAGGACTGTACTGCTTATTTTTACAATTGAGGTCGCATTACTCTGGGGACTTTTCTATGACTCTGTTAAAATCCTGACGGTTCCAGTACAAATTTGTAAGAAAACTCTCTAGTTGTGGTAAAACTCTTAAAATACGTAATTAGAGTGTCCAGAAATGATTAAAACCTTGGAAGAACCCCTTGAAATTAAAGTAAATAGATTCTTCCTACATTTCCTGCCGTTTGTAATCACAGACATTACCAGTGGAAAGCCGTGAAATGACCAGCAAACTGATAATATTTACAACTCTGGGCACTTTAGGGAGCGTTTTCACTTGAATTTGCTTTCAAATATTAGGAATTCTTGTTTATACAGCTCATAATTTTTGTAGAAAGCCTGTAAGTGAGGTTTAAACTGCGTATGTTTACAATTGAGGCCCCATTACTCTGGCGACTATTGTATGACTCTGTTAAAATCCTTACGGTCCCAGTACATATTTGTAAGAAAACTCTCTAGTTGTGGTAAAACTCTTAAAATACGCAATTAGAGTTTCCAGAAATGATTAAAATCTTGGAAGAACCCCTTGAAATTAAAGTAAATAGATTCTTCCTACATTTCCTGCCGTTTGTTATCACAGACATTACCAATGGAAAGCCGTGAAATGACCAGCAAACTGATAATATTTACAACTCCGGGCACTTTAGGGAGAGTTTTCACTTGAATTTGCTTTCAAATATTAGGAATTCTTGTTTATACGGCTCAAAATTTGTGTAGAAAGCCTGTAAGTGAGGACTGTACTGCTTATGTTTACAATTGAGGCCGCATTACTCTGGCGACTTTTGTATGACTCTGTTAAAATCCTGACGGTTCCAGTACATATTTGTAAGAAAACTCTCTAGTTGTGGTAAAACTCTTAAAATACGTAATTAGAGTTTCCAGAAATGATTAAAACCTTGGAAGAACCCCTTGAAATTAAAGTAAATAGATTCTTCCTACATTTCCTGCCGTTTGTAATCACAGACATTACCAGTGGAAAGCCGTGAAATGACCAGCAAACTCATAATATTTACAACTCTGAGTACTTTAGGGAGCGTTTTCACTTGAATTTGCTTTCAAATATTAGGAATTCTTGTTTATACAGCTCAAAATTTGTGTAGAAAGCCTGTAAGTGAGGACTGTACTGCTTATGTTTACAATTGAGGTCTCATTACTCTGGCGACTTTTGTATGACTCTGTTAAAATCCTGACGGTTCCAGTACATATTTGTAAGAAAACTCTCTAGTTGTCGTAAAACTCTTAAAATATGTAATTAGAGTTTCCGGAAATGATTAAAACCTTGGAAGAACCCCTTGAAATTAAAGTAAATAGATTCTTCCTACATTTCCTGCCGTTTGTAATCGCAGACATTACCAGTGGAAAGCCGTGAAATGACCAGCAAACTCATAATATTTACAACTCTGAGTACTTTAGGGAGCGTTTTCACTTGAATTTGCTTTCAAATATTAGGAATTCTTGTTTATACAGCTCAAAATTTGTGTAGAAAGCCTGTAAGTGAGGACTGTACTGCTTATGTTTACAATTGAGGTCTCATTACTCTGGCGACTTTTGTATGACTCTGTTAAAATACTGACGGTTCCAGTACATATTTGTAAGAAAACTCTCTAGTTGTCGTAAAACTCTTAAAATACGTAATTAGAGTTTCCAGAAATGATTAAAACCTTGGAAGAACCCCTTGAAATTAAAGTAAATAGATTCTTCCTACATTTCCTGCCGTTTGTAATCGCAGACATTACCAGTGGAAAGCCGTGAAATGACCAGCAAACTGATAATATTTACAACTCTGGGCACTTGAGGGAGCGTTTTCACTTGAATTTGCTTTCAAATATTAGGAATTTTTGTTTATACAGCTCAAAATTTGTGTAGAAAGCCTGTAAGTGAGGACTGTACTGCTTATGTTTACAATTGAGACTGCATTACTCTGGCGACTTTTGTATGACTCTGTTAAAATCATGACGGTTCCAGTACATATTTGTAAGAAAATTCTCTAGTTGTGGTAAAACTCTTAAAATACGTAATTAGAGTTTCCAGAAATGATTTAAATCTTGGAAGAACCCCTTGAAATTAAAGTAAATAGATTCTTCCTACATTTCCTGCCGTTTGTAATCACAGACATTACCAATGGAAAGCCGTAAAATGACCAGCAAACTGATAATATTTAAAACTCCGGGCACTTTAGGGAGCGTTTTCACTTGAATTTGCTTTCAAATATTAGGAATTCTTGTTTATACAGCTCAAAATTTGTGTAGAAAGCCTGTAAGTGAGGTCTAAACTGCGTATGTTTACAATTGAGGCCCCATTACTCTGGCGACTTTTGAATGACTCTGTTAAAATCCTTACGGTTCCAGTACATATTTGTAAGAAAACTCTCTAGTTGTGGTAAAACTCTTAAAATACGTAATTAGAGTTTCCAGAAGTGATTAAAACCTTGGAAGAACCCCTTGAAATTAAAGTAAATAGATTCTTCCTACATTTCCTGCCGTTTGTAATCACAGACATTACTAGTGGAAAGCCATGAAATGACCAGCAAACTGATAATATTTACAACTCTGGGCACTTTAGGGAGCGTTTTCACTTGAATTTGCTTTCAAATATTAGGAATTCTTGTTTATACAGCTCATAATTTTTGTAGACAGCCTGTAAGTGAGGTTTAAACTGCGTATATTTACAATTGAGGCCCCATTACTCTGGCGACTATTGTATGACTCTGTTAAAATCCTTACGGTTCCAGTACATATTTGTAAGAAAACTCTCTAGTTGTGGTAAAACTCCTAAAATACGCAATTAGAGTTTCCAGAAATGATTTAAATCTTGGAAGAACCCCTTGAAATTAAAGTAAATAGATTCTTCCTACATTTCCTGCCGTTTGTAATCACAGACATTACCAATGGAAAGCCGTGAAATGACCAGCAAACTGATAATATTTAAAACTCCGGGCACTTTAGGGAGCGTTTTCACTTGAATTTGCTTTCAAATATTAGGAATTCTTGTTTATACAGCTCAAAATTTGTGTAGAAAGCCTGTAAGTGAGGTCTAAACTGCGTATGTTTACAATTGAGGCCCCATTACTCTGGCGACTTTTGAATGACTCTGTTAAAATCCTTACGGTTCCAGTACATATTTGTAAGAAAACTCTCTAGTTGTGGTAAAACTCTTAAAATACGTAATTAGAGTTTCCAGAAGTGATTAAAACCTTGGAAGAACCCCTTGAAATTAAAGTAAATAGATTCTTCCTACATTTCCTGCCGTTTGTAATCACAGACATTACCAGTGGAAAGCCGTGAAATGACCAGCAAACTGATAATATTTACAACTCCGGGCACTTTAGGGAGCGTTTTCACTTGAATTTGCTTTCAAATATTAGGAATTCTTGTTTATACAGCTCAAAATTTGTGCAGAAAGCCACTAAGTGAGGACTGTACTGCTTATGTTTACAATTGAGGTCGCATTACTCTGGCGACTTTTCTATGACTCTGTTAAAATCCTGACGGTTCCAGTACAAATTTGTAAGAAAACTCTCTAGTTGTGGTAAAACTCTTAAAATACGTAATTAGAGTTTCCAGAAATGATTAAAACCTTGGAACAACCCCTTGAAATTAAAGTAAATAGATTCTTCCTACATTTCCTGCCGTTTGTAATCACAGACATTACCAGTGGAAAGCCGTGAAATGACCAGCAAACTGATAATATTTACAACTCTGGGCACTTTAGGGAGCGTTTTCACTTGAATTTGCTTTCAAATATTAGGAATTCTTGTTTATACAGCTCATAATTTTTGTAGAAAGCCTGTAAGTGAGGTTTAAACTGCGTATGTTTACAATTGAGGCCCCATTACTCTGGCGACTATTGTATGACTCTGTTAAAATCCTTACGGTTCCAGTACATATTTGTAAGAAAACTCTCTAGTTGTGGTAAAACTCTTAAAATACGCAATTAGAGTTTCCAGTAATGATTAAAATCTTGGAAGAACCCCTTGAAATTAAAGTAAATAGATTCTTCCTACATTTCCTGCCGTTTGTTATCACAGACATTACCAATGGAAAGCCGTGAAATGACCAGCAAACTGACAATATTTAAAACTCCGGGCACTTTAGGGAGCGTTTTCACTTGAATTTGCTTTCAAATATTAGGAATTCTTGTTTATACGGCTCAAAATTTGTGTAGAAAGCCTGTAAGTGAGGACTGTACTGCTTATGTTTACAATTGAGGTCTCATTACTCTGGCGACTTTTGTATGACTCTGTTAAAATCCTGACGGTTCCTGTACAAATTTGTAAGAAAACTCTCTAGTTGTGGTAAAACTCTTAAAATACCCAATTAGAGTTTCCAGAAGTGATTAAAACCTTTAAGAACCCCTTGAAATTAAAGTAAATAGATTCTTCCTACATTTCCTGCCGTTTGTAATCGCAGACATTACCAGTGGAAAGCCGTGAAATGACCAGCAAACTGATAATATTTACAACTCCGGGCACTTTAGGGAGCGTTTTCACTTGAATTTGCTTTCAAATATTAGGAATTCTTGTTTATACAGCTCAAAATTTGTGCAGAAAGCCTCTAAGTGAGGACTGTACTGCTTATGTTTACAATTGAGGTCGCATTACTCTGGCGACTTTTCTATGACTCTGTTAAAACCCTGACGGTTCCAGTACAAATTTGTAAGAAAACTCTCTAGTTGTGGTAAAACTCTTAAAATACGTAATTAGAGTTTCCAGAAATGATTAAAACCTTGGAAGAACCCCTTGAAATTAAAGTAAATAGATTCTTCCTACATTTCCTGCCCTTTGTAATCACAGACATTACCAGTGGAAAGCCGTGAAATGACCAGCAAACTGATAATATTTACAACTCTGGGCACTTTAGGGAGCGTTTTCACTTGAATTTGCTTTCAAATATTAGGAATTCTTGTTTATACAGCTCATAATTTTTGTAGAAAGCCTGTAAGTGAGGTTTAAACTGCGTATGTTTACAATTGAGGCCCCATTACTCTGGCGACTATTGTATGACTCTGTTAAAATCCTTACGGTTCCAGTACATATTTGTAAGAAAACTCTCTAGTTGTGGTAAAACTCCTAAAATACGCAATTAGAGTTTCCAGAAATGATTTAAATCTTGGAAGAACCCCTTGAAATTTAAGTAAATAGATTCTTCCTACATTTCCTGCCGTTTGTAATCACAGACATTACCAATGGAAAGCCGTGAAATGACCAGCAAACTGATAATATTTAAAACTCCGGGCACTTTAGGGAGCGTTTTCACTTGAATTTGCTTTCAAATATTAGGAATTCTTGTTTATACAGCTCAAAATTTGTGTAGAAAGCCTCTAAGTGAGGACTGTACTGCTTATGTTTACAATTGAGGCCGCATTACTCTGGCGACTTTTCTATGACTCTGTTAAAATCCTGACGGTTCCAGTACATATTTGTAAGAAAACTCTCTAGTTGTGGTAAAACTCTTAAGATACGCAATTAGAGTTTCCAGAAGTGATTAAAACCTTGGAAGAACCCCTTGAAATTAAAGTAAATAGATTCTTCCTACATTTCCTGCCGTTTGTAATCGCAGACATTACCAGTGGAAAGCCGTGATATGACTAGCAAACTGATAATATTTACAACTCTGGGCACTTGAGGGAGCGTTTTCACTTGAATTTGCTTTCAAATATTAGGAATTCTTGTTTATACAGCTCAAAATTTGTGTAGAAAGCCTGTAAGTGAGGACTGTACTGCTTATGTTTACAATTGAGACTGCATTACTCTGGCGACTTTTGTATGACTCTGTTAAAATCATGATGGTTCCAGTACATATTTGTAAGAAAACACTCTAGTTGTGGTAAAACTCTTAAAATACGTAATTAGAGTTTCCAGAAATGATTTAAATCTTGGAAGAACCCCTTGAAATTAAAGTAAATAGATTCTTCCTACATTTCCTGCCGTTTGTAATCACAGACATTACCAATGGAAAGCCGTAAAATGACCAGCAAACTGATAATATTTAAAACTCCGGGCACTTTAGGGAGCGTTTTCACTTGAATTTGCTTTCAAATATTAGGAATTCTTGTTTATACAGCTCAAAATTTGTGTAGAAAGCCTGTAAGTGAGGTCTAAACTGCGTATGTTTACAATTGAGGCCCCATTACTCTGGCGACTTTTGAATGACTCTATTAAAATCCTTACGGTTCCAGTACATATTTGTAAGAAAACTCTCTAGTTGTGGTAAAACTCTTAAAATACGTAATTAGAGTTTCTAGAAGTGATTAAAACCTTGGAAGAACCCCTTGAAATTAAAGTAAATAGATTCTTCCTAAATTTCCTGCCGTTTGTAATCACAGACATTACCAGTGGAAAGCCGTGAAATGACCAGCAAACTGATAATATTTACAACTCTGGGCACTTTAGGTAGCGTTTTCACTTGAATTTGCTTTCAAATATTAGGAATTCTTGTTTATACAGCTCAAAATTTGTGCAGAAAGCCTCTTAGTGACGACTGTACTGCTTATGTTTACAATTGAGGTCGCATTACTCTGGCGACTTTTCTATGACTCTGTTAAAATCCTGACGTTTCCAGTACAAATTTGTAAGAAAACTCTCTAGTTGTGGTAAAACTCTTAAAATACGTAATTAGAGTTTCCAGAAATGATTAAAACCTTGGAAGAACCCCTTGAAATTAAAGTAAATAGATTCTTCCTACATTTCCTGCCGTTTGTAATCACAGCCGTGAAATGACCAGCAAACTGATAATATTTACAACTCTGGGCACTTTACGGAGCGTTTTCACTTGAATTTGCTTTCAAATATTAGGAATTCTTGTTTATACAGCTCATAATTTTTGTAGAAAGCCTGTAAGTGAGGTTTAAACTGCGTATGTTTACAATTGAGGCCCCATTACTCTGGCGACTATTGTATGACTCTGTTAAAATCCTTACGGTCCCAGTACATATTTGTAAGAAAACTCTCTAGTTGTGGTAAAACTCTTAAAATACGCAATTAGAGTTTCCAGAAATGATTAAAACCTTGGAAGAACCCCTTGAAATTAAAGTAAATAGATTCTTCCTACATTTCCTGCCGTTTGTTATCACAGACATTACCAATGGAAATCCGTGAAATGACCAGCAAACTGATAATATTTAAAACTCCGGGCACTTTAGGGAGAGTTTTCACTTGAATTTGCTTTCAAATATTAGGAATTCTTGTTTATACGGCTCAAAATTTGTGTAGAAAGCCTGTAAGTGAGGACTGTACTGCTTATGTTTTCAATTGAGGCCACATTACTCTGGCGACTTTTGTATGACTCTGTTAAAATCATGACGGTTCCAGTACATATTTGTAAGAAAACTCTCTAGTTGTGGTAAAACTCTTAAAATACGTAATTAGAGTTTCCAGAAATGATTAAAACCTTGGAAGAACCCCTTGAAATTAAAGTAAATAGATTCTTCCTACATTTCCTGCCGTTTGTAATCACAGACATTACCAGTGGAAAGCCGTGAAATGACCAGCAAACTGATAATATTTACAACTCTGAGTACTTTAGGGAGCATTTTCACTTGAATTTGCTTTCAAATATTAGGAATTCTTGTTTATACAGCTCAAAATTTGTGTAGAAAGCCTGTAAGTGAGGACTGTACTGCTTATGTTTACAATTGAGGTCTCATTACTCTGGCGACTTTTGTATGACTCTGTTAAAATCCTGACGGTTCCAGTACATATTTGTAAGAAAACTCTCTAGTTGTGGTAAAACTCTTAAAATACGTAATTAGAGTTTCCAGAAATGATTAAAACCTTGGAAGAACCCCTTGAAATTAAAGTAAATAGATTCTTCCTACATTTCCTGCCTTTTGTAATCACAGACATTACCAGTGGAAAGCCGTGAAATGACCAGCAAACTGATGATATTTACAACTCCGGGCACTTTAGGGAGCGTTTTCACTTGAATTTGCTTTCAAATATTAGGAATTCTTGTTTATACAGCTCAAAATTTGTGCAGAAAGCCTCTAAGTGAGGACTGTACTGCTTATGTTTACAATTGAGGTCTCATTACTCTGGCGACTTTTGTATGACTCTGTTAAAATCCTGACGGTTCATGTACAAATTTGTAAGAAAACTCTCTAGTTGTGGTAAAACTCTTAAAATACGCAATTAGAGTTTCCAGAAATGATTAAAAACTTTGAAGAACCCCTTGAAATTAAAGTAAATAGATTCTTCCTACATTTCCTGCCTTTTGTAATCACAGACATTACCAGTGGAAAGCCGGGAAATGACCAGCAAACTGATAATATTTACAACTCTGGGCACTTGAGGGAGCGTTTTCACTTGAATTTGCTTTCAAATATTAGGAATTCTTCTTTATGCAGCTCAAAATTTGTGTAGAAAGCCTGTAAGTGAGGACTGTACTGCTTATGTTTACAATTGAGACTGCATTACTCTGGCGACTTTTGTATGACTCTGTTAAAATCATGACGGTTCCAGTACATATTTGTAAGAAAACTCTCTAGTTGTGGTAAAACTCTTAAAATACATAATTAGAGTTTCCAGAAATGATTAAAACCTTGGAAGAACCCCTTGAAATTAAAGTAAATAGATTCTTCCTACATTTCCTGCCGTTTGTTATCACAGACATTACCAATGGAAAGCCGTGAAATGACCAGCAAACTGATAATATTTACAACTCTGGGCACTTTAGGGAGCATTTTCATTGAATTTGCTTTCAAATATTAGGAATTCTTGTTTATACAGCTCATAATTTTTGTAGAAAGCCTGTAAGTGAGGTTTAAACTGCGTATATTTACAATTGAGGCCCCATTACTCTGGCGACTATTGTATGACTCTATTAAAATCCTTATGGTTCCAGTACATATTTGTAAGAAAACTCTCTAGTTGTGGTAAAACTCCTAAAATACGCAATTAGAGTTTCCAGAAATGATTTAAATCTTGGAAGAACCCCTTGAAATTAAAGTAAATAGATTCTTCCTACATTTCCTGCCGTTTGTAATCACAGACATTACCAATGGAAAGCCGTGAAATGACCAGCAAACTGATAATATTTAAAACTCCGGGCACTTTAGGGAGCGTTTTCACTTGAATTTGCTTTCAAATATTAGGAATTCTTGTTTATACAGCTCAAAATTTGTGTAGAAAGCCTGTAAGTGAGGTCTAAACTGCGTATGTTTACAATTGAGGCCCCATTACTCTGGCGACTTTTGAATGACTCTGTTAAAATCCTTACGGTTCCAGTACATATTTGTAAGAAAACTCTCTAGTTGTGGTAAAACTCTTAAAATACGTAATTAGAGTTTCCAGAAGTGATTAAAACCTTGGAAGAACCCCTTGAAATTAAAGTAAATAGATTCTTCCTACATTTCCTGCCGTTTGTAATCACAGACATTACCAGTGGAAAGCCGTGAAATGACCAGCAAACTGATGATATTTACAACTCCGGGCACTTTAGGGAGCGTTTTCACTTGAATTTGCTTTCAAATATTAGGAATTCTTGTTTATACAGCTCAAAATTTGTGCAGAAAGCCTCTAAGTGAGGACTGTACTGCTTATGTTTACAATTGAGGTCTCATTACTCTGGCGACTTTTGTATGACTCTGTTAAAATCCTGACGGTTCCTGTACAAATTTGTAAGAAAACTCTCTAGTTGTGGTAAAACTCTTAAAATACGCAATTAGAGTTTCCAGAAGTGATTAAAACCTTGGAAGAACCCCTTGAAATTAAAGTAAATAGATTCTTCCTACATTTCCTGCCGTTTGTAATCGCAGACATTACCAGTGGAAAGCCGTGAAATGACCAGCAAACTGATAATATTTACAACTGTGGGCACTTTAGGGAGCGTTTTCACTTGAATTTGCTTTCAAATATTAGGAATTCTTGTTTATACAGCTCAAAATTTGTGCAGAAAGCCTCTAAGTGAGGACTGTACTGCTTATTTTTACAATTGAGGTCGCATTACTCTGGCGACTTTTCTATGACTCTGTTAAAATCCTGACGGTTCCAGTACAAATTTGTAAGAAAACTCTCTAGTTGTGGTAAAACTCTTAAAATACGTAATTAGAGTTTCCAGAAATGATTAAAACCTTGGAAGAACCCCTTGAAATTAAAGTAAATAGATTCTTCCTACATTTCCTGCCGTTTGTAATCACAGACATTACCAGTGGAAAGCCGTGAAATGACCAGCAAACTGATAATATTTACAACTCTGGGCACTTGAGGGAGCGTTTTCACTTGAATTTGCTTTCAAATATTAGGAATTCCTGTTTATACAGCTCAAAATTTGTGTAGAAAGCCTGTAAGTGAGGACTGTACCGCTTATGTTTACAATTGAGGCCGCATTACTCTGGCGACTTTTGTATGACTCTGTTAAAATCCTGACGGTTCCTGTACAAATTTGGAAGAAAACTCTCTAGTTGTGGTAAAACTCTTAAAATACGCAATTAGAGTTTCCAGAAGTGATTAAAACCTTGGAAGAACCCCTTGAAATTAAAGTAAATAGATTCTTCCTACATTTCCTGCCATTTGTAATCGCAGACATTACCAGTGGAAAGCCGTGAAATGACCAGCAAACTGATAATATTTACAACTCTGGGCACTTGAGGGAGCGTTTTCACTTGAATTTGCTTTCAAATATTAGGAATTCTTGTTTATACAGCTCAAAATTTGTGTAGAAAGCCTGTAAGTGAGGACTGTACTGCTTATGTTTACAATTGAGGCCGCATTACTCTGGCGACTTTTGTATGACTCTGTTAAAATCCTGACGGTTCCTGTACAAATTTGTAAGAAAACTCTCTAGTTGTGGTAAAACTCTTAAAATACGCAATTAGAGTTTCCAGAAGTGATTAAAACCTTGGAAGAACCCCTTGAAATTAAAGTAAATAGATTCTTCCTACATTTCCTGCCGTTTGTAATCACAGACATTACCAGTGGAAAGCCGTGAAATGACCAGCAAACTGATAATATTTACAACTCTGGGCACTTTAGGGAGCGTTTTCACTTGAATTTGCTTTCAAATATTAGGAATTCTTGTTTATACAGCTCATAATTTTTGTAGAAAACCTGTAAGTGAGGTTTATACTGCGTATATTTACAATTGAGGCCCCATTACTCTGGCGACTATTGTATGACTCTGTTAAAATCCTTACGGTTCCAGTACATATTTGTAAGAAAACTCTCTAGTTGTGGTAAAACTCTTAAAATACGCAATTAGAGTTTCCAGAAATGATTAAAAACTTTGAAGAACCCCTTGAAATTAAAGTAAATAGATTCTTCCTACATTTCCTGCCGTTTGTAATCACAGACATTACCAGTGGAAAGCCGGGAAATGACCAGCAAACTGATAATATTTACAACTCTGGGCACTTGAGGGAGCGTTTTCACTTGAATTTGCTTTCAAATATTAGGAATTCTTGTTTATACAGCTCAAAATTTGTGTAGAAAGCCTGTAAGTGAGGACTGTACTGCTTATGTTTACAATTGAGACTGCATTACTCTGGCGACTTTTGTATGACTCTGTTAAAATCATGACGGTTCCAGTACATATTTGTAAGAAAACTCTCTAGTTGTGGTAAAACTCTTAAAATACGTAATTAGAGTTTCCAGAAATGATTAAAACCTTGGAAGAACCCCTTGAAATTAAAGTAAATAGATTCTTCCTACATTTCCTGCCGTTTGTAATCACAGACATTACCAGTGGAAAGCCGTGAAATGACCAGCAAACTGATAATATTTACAACTCTGGGCACTTTAGGGAGCGTTTTCACTTGAATTTGCTTTCAAATATTAGGAATTCTTGTTTATACAGCTCATAATTTTTGTAGAAAGCCTGTAAGTGAGGTTTAAACTGCGTATATTTACAATTGAGGCCCCATTACTCTGGCGACTATTGTATGACTCTGTTAAAATCCTTACGGTTCCAGTACATATTTGTAAGAAAACTCTCTAGTTGTGGTAAAACTCTTAAAATACGCAATTAGAGTTTCCAGAAGTGATTAAAACCTTGGAAGAACCCCTTGAAATTAAAGTAAATAGATTCTTCCTACATTTCCTGCCGTTTGTAATCACAGACATTACCAGTGGAAAGCCGTGAAATGACCAGCAAACTGATAATATTTACAACTCTGGGCACTTGAGGGAGCGTTTTCACTTGAATTTGCTTTCAAATATTAGGAATTCCTGTTTATACAGCTCAAAATTTGTGTAGAAAGCCTGTAAGTGAGGACTGTACCGCTTATGTTTACAATTGAGGCCGCATTACTCTGGCGACTTTTGTATGACTCTGTTAAAATCCTGACGGTTCCTGTACAAATTTGGAAGAAAACTCTCTAGTTGTGGTAAAACTCTTAAAATACGCAATTAGAGTTTCCAGAAGTGATTAAAACCTTGGAAGAACCCCTTGAAATTAAAGTAAATAGATTCTTCCTACATTTCCTGCCGTTTGTAATCACAGACATTACCAGTGGAAAGCCGTGAAATGACCAGCAAACTGATGATATTTACAACTCCGGGCACTTTAGGGAGCGTTTTCACTTGAATTTGCTTTCAAATATTAGGAATTCTTGTTTATACAGCTCAAAATTTGTGCAGAAAGCCTCTAAGTGAGGACTGTACTGCTTATGTTTACAATTGAGGTCTCATTACTCTGGCGACTTTTGTATGACTCTGTTAAAATCCTGACGGTTCATGTACAAATTTGTAAGAAAACTCTCTAGTTGTGGTAAAACTCTTAAAATACGCAATTAGAGTTTCCAGAAATGATTAAAAACTTTGAAGAACCCCTTGAAATTAAAGTAAATAGATTCTTCCTACATTTCCTGCCTTTTGTAATCACAGACATTACCAGTGGAAAGCCGGGAAATGACCAGCAAACTGATAATATTTACAACTCTGGGCACTTGAGGGAGCGTTTTCACTTGAATTTGCTTTCAAATATTAGGAATTCTTCTTTATGCAGCTCAAAATTTGTGTAGAAAGCCTGTAAGTGAGGACTGTACTGCTTATGTTTACAATTGAGACTGCATTACTCTGGCGACTTTTGTATGACTCTGTTAAAATCATGACGGTTCCAGTACATATTTGTAAGAAAACTCTCTAGTTGTGGTAAAACTCTTAAAATACATAATTAGAGTTTCCAGAAATGATTAAAACCTTGGAAGAACCCCTTGAAATTAAAGTAAATAGATTCTTCCTACATTTCCTGCCGTTTGTAATCACAGACATTACTAGTGGAAAGCCGTGAAATGACCAGCAAACTGATAATATTTACAACTCTGGGCACTTTAGGGAGCATTTTCATTGAATTTGCTTTCAAATATTAGGAATTCTTGTTTATACAGCTCATAATTTTTGTAGAAAGCCTGTAAGTGAGGTTTAAACTGCGTATATTTACAATTGAGGCCCCATTACTCTGGCGACTATTGTATGACTCTATTAAAATCCTTATGGTTCCAGTACATATTTGTAAGAAAACTCTCTAGTTGTGGTAAAACTCCTAAAATACGCAATTAGAGTTTCTAGAAATGATTTAAATCTTGGAAGAACCCCTTGAAATTAAAGTAAATAGATTCTTCCTACATTTCCTGCCGTTTGTAATCACAGACATTACCAATGGAAAGCCGTGAAATGACCAGCAAACTGATAATATTTAAAACTCCGGGCACTTTAGGGAGCGTTTTCACTTGAATTTGCTTTCAAATATTAGGAATTCTTGTTTATACAGCTCAAAATTTGTGTAGAAAGCCTGTAAGTGAGGTCTAAACTGCGTATGTTTACAATTGAGGCCCCATTACTCTGGCGACTTTTGAATGACTCTGTTAAAATCCTTACGGTTCCAGTACATATTTGTAAGAAAACTCTCTAGTTGTGGTAAAACTCTTAAAATACGTAATTAGAGTTTCCAGAAGTGATTAAAACCTTGGAAGAACCCCTTGAAATTAAAGTAAATAGATTCTTCCTACATTTCCTGCCGTTTGTAATCACAGACATTACCAGTGGAAAGCCGTGAAATGACCAGCAAACTGATGATATTTACAACTCCGGGCACTTTAGGGAGCGTTTTCACTTGAATTTGCTTTCAAATATTAGGAATTCTTGTTTATACAGCTCAAAATTTGTGCAGAAAGCCTCTAAGTGAGGACTGTACTGCTTATGTTTACAATTGAGGTCTCATTACTCTGGCGACTTTTGTATGACTCTGTTAAAATCCTGACGGTTCCTGTACAAATTTGTAAGAAAACTCTCTAGTTGTGGTAAAACTCTTAAAATACGCAATTAGAGTTTCCAGAAGTGATTAAAACCTTGGAAGAACCCCTTGAAATTAAAGTAAATAGATTCTTCCTACATTTCCTGCCGTTTGTAATCGCAGACATTACCAGTGGAAAGCCGTGAAATGACCAGCAAACTGATAATATTTACAATTCTGGGCACTTTAGGGAGCGTTTTCACTTGAATTTGCTTTCAAATATTAGGAATTCTTGTTTATACAGCTCAAAATTTGTGCAGAAAGCCTCTAAGTGAGGACTGTACTGCTTATTTTTACAATTGAGGTCGCATTACTCTGGCGACTTTTCTATGACTCTGTTAAAATCCTGACGGTTCCAGTACAAATTTGTAAGAAAACTCTCTAGTTGTGGTAAAACTCTTAAAATACGTAATTAGAGTTTCCAGAAATGATTAAAACCTTGGAAGAACCCCTTGAAATTAAAGTAAATAGATTCTTCCTACATTTCCTGCCGTTTGTAATCACAGACATTACCAGTGGAAAGCCGTGAAATGACCAGCAAACTGATAATATTTACAACTCTGGGCACTTTAGGGAGCGTTTTCACTTGAATTTGCTTTCAAATATTAGGAATTCTTGTTTATACAGCTCATAATTTTTGTAGAAAGCCTGTAAGTGAGGTTTAAACTGCGTATGTTTACAATTGAGGCCCCATTACTCTGGCGACTATTGTATGACTCTGTTAAAATCCTTACGGTCCCAGATCATATTTGTAAGAAAACTCTCTAGTTGTGGTAAAACTCTTAAAATACGCAATTAGAGTTTCCAGAAATGATTAAAATCTTGGAAGAACCCCTTGAAATTAAAGTAAATAGATTCTTCCTACATTTCCTGCCGTTTGTTATCACAGACATTACCAGTGGAAAGCCGTGAAATGACCAGCAAACTCATAATATTTACAACTCTGAGTACTTTAGGGAGCGTTTTCACTTGAATTTGCTTTCAAATATTAGGAATTCTTGTTTATACAGCTCAAAATTTGTGTAGAAAGCCTGTAAGTGAGGACTGTACTGCTTATGTTTACAATTGAAGTCTCATTACTCTGGCGACTTTTGTATGACTCTGTTAAAATCCTGACGGTTCCAGTACATATTTGTAAGAAAACTCTCTAGTTGTGGTAAAACTCTTAAAATACGTAATTAGAGTTTCCAGAAATGATTAAAACCTTGGAAGAACCCCTTGAAATTAAAGTAAATAGATTCTTCCTACATTTCCTGCCGTTTGTAATCACAGACATTACCAGTGGAAAGCCGTGAAATGACAAGCAAACTGATAATATTTACAACTCTGAGTACTTTAGGGAGCGTTTTCACTTGAATTTGCTTTCAAATATTAGGAATTCTTGTTTATACAGCTCAAAATTTGTGTAGAAAGCCTGTAAGTGAGGACTGTACTGCTTATGTTTACAATTGAGGCCGCATTACTCTGGCGACTTTTGTATGACTCTGTTAAAATCCTGACGGTTCCTGTACAAATTTGTAAGAAAACTCTCTAGTTGTGGTAAAACTCTTAAAATACGCAATTAGAGTTTCCAGAAGTGATTAAAACCTTGGAAGAACCCCTTGAAATTAAAGTAAATAGATTCTTCCTACATTTCCTGCCGTTTGTAATCACAGACATTACCAGTGGAAAGCCGTGAAATGACCAGCAAACTGATAATATTTACAACTCTGGGCACTTTAGGGAGCGTTTTCACTTGAATTTGCTTTCAAATATTAGGAATTCTTGTTTATACAGCTCATAATTTTTGTAGAAAACCTGTAAGTGAGGTTTATACTGCGTATATTTACAATTGAGGCCCCATTACTCTGGCGACTATTGTATGACTCTGTTAAAATCCTGACGGTTCCAGTACATATTTGTAAGAAAACTCTCTAGTTGTGGTAAAACTCTTAAAATACGCAATTAGAGTTTCCAGAAATGATTAAAAACTTTGAAGAACCCCTTGAAATTAAAGTAAATAGATTCTTCCTACATTTCCTGCCGTTTGTAATCACAGACATTACCAGTGGAAAGCCGTGAAATGACCAGCAAACTGATAATATTTACAACTCTGGGCACTTGAGGGAGCGTTTTCACTTGAATTTGCTTTCAAATATTAGGAATTCCTGTTTATACAGCTCAAAATTTGTGTAGAAAGCCTGTAAGTGAGGACTGTACCGCTTATGTTTACAATTGAGGCCGCATTACTCTGGCGACTTTTGTATGACTCTGTTAAAATCCTGACGGTTCCTGTACAAATTTGGAAGAAAACTCTCTAGTTGTGGTAAAACTCTTAAAATACGCAATTAGAGTTTCCAGAAGTGATTAAAACCTTGGAAGAACCCCTTGAAATTAAAGTAAATAGATTCTTCCTACATTTCCTGCCATTTGTAATCGCAGACATTACCAGTGGAAAGCCGTGAAATGACCAGCAAACTGATAATATTTACAACTCTGGGCACTTGAGGGAGCGTTTTCACTTGAATTTGCTTTCAAATATTAGGAATTCTTGTTTATACAGCTCAAAATTTGTGTAGAAAGCCTGTAAGTGAGGACTGTACTGCTTATGTTTACAATTGAGACTGCATTACTCTGGCGACTTTTGTATGACTCTGTTAAAATCATGACGGTTCCAGTACATATTTGTAAGAAAACTCTCTAGTTGTGGTAAAACTCTTAAAATACGTAATTAGAGTTTCCAGAAATGATTAAAACCTTGGAAGAACCCCTTGAAATTAAAGTAAATAGATTCTTCCTACATTTCCTGCCGTTTGTAATCACAGACATTACCAGTGGAAAGCCGTGAAATGACCAGCAAACTGATAATATTTACAACTCTGGGCACTTTAGGGAGCGTTTTCACTTGAATTTGCTTTCAAATATTAGGAATTCTTGTTTATACAGCTCATAATTTTTGTAGAAAGCCTGTAAGTGAGGTTTAAACTGCGTATATTTACAATTGAGGCCCCATTACTCTGGCGACCATTGTATGACTCTGTTAAAATCCTACGGTTCCAGTACATATTTGTAAGAAAACTCTCTAGTTGTGGTAAAACTCCTAAAATACGCAATTAGAGTTTCCAGAAATGATTTAAATCTTGGAAGAACCCCTTGAATTAAAGTAAATAGATTCTTCCTACATTTCCTGCCGTTTTTAATCGCAGACATTACCAGTGGAAAGCCGTGAAATGACCAGCAAACTGATAATATTTACAACTCTGGGCACTTGAGGGAGCGTTTTCACTTGAATTTGCTTTCAAATATTAGGAATTCTTGTTTATACAGCTCAAAATTTGTGTAGAAAGCCTGTAAGTGAGGACTGTACTGCTTATGTTTTCAATTGAGGCCACATTACTCTGGCGACTTTTGTATGACTCTGTTAAAATCATGACGGTTCCAGTACATATTTGTAAGAAAACTCTCTAGTTGTGGTAAAATTCTTAAAATACCTAATTAGAGTTTCCAGAAGTGATTAAAAACTTGGAAGAACCCCTTGAAATTAAAGTAAATAGATTCTTCCTACATTTCCTGCCGTTTGTAATCACAGACATTACCAGTGGAAAGCCGGGAAATGACCAGCAAACTGATAATATTTACAACTCTGGGCACTTGAGGGAGCGTTTTCACTTGAATTTGCTTTCAAATATTAGGAATTCTTGTTTATACAGCTCAAAATTTGTGTAGAAAGCCTGTAAGTGAGGACTGTACTGCTTATGTTTACAATTGAGACTGCATTACTCTGGCGACTTTTGTATGACTCTGTTAAAATCCTGACGGTTCCAGTACATATTTGTAAGAAAACTCTCTAGTTGTGGTAAAACTCTTAAAATACGCAATTAGAGTTTCCAGAAATGATTAAAACCTTGGAAGAACCCCTTGAAATTAAAGTAAATAGATTCTTCCTACATTTCCTGCCGTTTGTAATCACAGACATTACCAGTGGAAAGCCGTGAAATGACCAGCAAACTGATAATATTTACAACTCTGGGCACTTTAGGGAGCGTTTTCACTTGAATTTGCTTTCAAATATTAGGAATTCTTGTTTATACAGCTCATAATTTTTGTAGAAAGCCTGTAAGTGAGGTTTAAACTGCGTATATTTACAATTGAGGCCCCATTACTCTGGCGACTATTGTATGACTCTGTTAAAATCCTTACGGTTCCAGTACATATTTGTAAGAAAACTCTCTAGTTGTGGTAAAACTCCTAAAATACGCAATTAGAGTTTCCAGAAATGATTTAAATCTTGGAAGAACCCCTTGAAATTAAAGTAAATAGATTCTTCCTACATTTACTGCCGTTTGTTATCACAGACATTACCAGTGGAAAGCCGTGAAATGACCAGCAAACTGATAATATTTACAACTCCGGGCACTTTAGGGAGCGTTTTCACTTGAATTTGCTTTCAAATATTAGGAATTCTTGTTTATACAGCTCAAAATTTGTGTAGAAAGCCTGTAAGTGAGCACTGTACTGCTTATGTTTACAATTGAGGCCGCATTACTCTGGCGACTTTTTATGACTCTGTTAAAATCCTGACGGTTCCAGTACATATTTGTAAGAAAACTCTCTACTTGTGGTAAAACTCTTAAAATACGTAATTAGAGTTTCCAGAAATGATTAAAACCTTGGAAGAACCCCTTGAAATTAAAGTAAATAGATTCTTCCTACATTTCCTGCCGTTTGTAATCACAGACATTACCAGTGGAAAGCCGTGAAATGACCAGCAAACTGATAATATTTAAAACTCTGGGCACTTTAGGGAGCGTTTTCACTTGAATTTGCTTTCAAATATTAGGAATTCTTGTTTATACAGCTCAAAATTTCTGCAGAAAGCCTGTAAGTGAGGACTGTACTGCTTATGTTTACAATTGAGGCCGCATTACTCTGGCGACTTTTGTATGACTCTGTTAAAATCCTGACGGTTCCAGTACATATTTGTAAGAAAACTCTCTAGTTGTGGTAAAACTCTTAAAATACGTAATTAGAGTTTCCAGAAATGATTAAAACCTTGGAAGAACCCTTTGAAATTAAAGTAAATAGATTCTTCCTACATTTCCTGCCGTTTGGAATCACAGACATTACCAGTGGAAAGCCGTGAAATGACCAGCAAACTGATAATATTTACAACTCTGGGCACTTTAGGGAGCGTTTTCACTTGAATTTGCTTTCAAATATTAGGAATTCTTGTTTATACAGCTCAAAATTTGTGCAGAAAGCCTGTAAGTGAGGACTGTACCGCTTATGTTTACAATTGAGGCCGCATTACTCTGGAGACTTTTGTATGACTCTGTTAAAATCCTGACGGTTCCTGTACAAATTTGTAAGAAAACTCTCTAGTTGTGGTAAAACTCTTAAAATACGCAATTAGAGTTTCCAGAAGTGATTAAAACCTTGGAAGAACCCCTTGAAATTAAAGTAAATAGATTCTTCCTACATTTCCTGCCATTTGTAATCGCAGACATTACCAGTGGAAAGCCGTGAAATGACCAGCAAACTGATAATATTTACAACTCTGGGCACTTGAGGGAGCGTTTTCACTTGAATTTGCTTTCAAATATTAGGAATTCTTGTTTATACAGCTCAAAATTTGTGTAGAAAGCCTGTAAGTGAGGACTGTACTGCTTATGTTTACAATTGAGACTGCATTACTCTGGCGACTTTTGTATGACTCTGTTAAAATCATGACGGTTCCAGTACATATTTGTAAGAAAACTCTCTAGTTGTGGTAAAACTCTTAAAATACGTAATTAGAGTTTCCAGAAATGATTAAAACCTTGGAAGAACCCCTTGAAATTAAAGTAAATAGATTCTTCCTACATTTCCTGCCGTTTGTAATCACAGACATTACCAGTGGAAAGCCGTGAAATGACCAGCAAACTGATAATATTTACAACTCTGGGCACTTTAGGGAGCGTTTTCACTTGAATTTGCTTTCAAATATTAGGAATTCTTGTTTATACAGCTCATAATTTTTGTAGAAAGCCTGTAAGTGAGGTTTAAACTGCGTATATTTACAATTGAGGCCCCATTACTCTGGCGACTATTGTATGACTCTGTTAAAATCCTTACGGTTCCAGTACATATTTGTAAGAAAACTCTCTAGTTGTGGTAAAACTCCTAAAATACGCAATTAGAGTTTCCAGAAATGATTTAAATCTTGGAAGAACCCCTTGAAATTAAAGTAAATAGATTCTTCCTACATTTCCTGCCGTTTGTAATCACAGACATTACCAATGGAAAGCCGAGAAATGACCAGCAAACAGATAATATTTAAAACTCTGGGCACTTTAGGGAGCGTTTTCACTTGAATTTGCTTTCAAATATTAGGAATTCTTGTTTATACAGCTCAAAATTTGTGTAGAAAGCCTGTAAGTGAGTGCTAAACTGCGTATGTTTACAATTGAGGCCCCATTACTCTGGCGACTTTTGAATGACTCTGATAAAATCCTTACGGTTCCAGTACATATTTGTAAGAAAACTCTCTAGTTGTGGTAAAACTCTTAAAATACGCAATTAGAGTTTCCAGAAATGATTAAAAACTTTGAAGAACCCCTTGAAATTAAAGTAAATAGATTCTTCCTACATTTCCTGCCGTTTGTAATCACAGACATTACCAGTGGAAAGCCGGGAAATGACCAGCAAACTGATAATATTTACAACTCTGGGCACTTGAGGGAGCGTTTTCACTTGAATTTGCTTTCAAATATTAGGAATTCTTGTTTATACAGCTCAAAATTTGTGTAGAAAGCCTGTAAGTGAGGACTGTACTGCTTATGTTTACAATTGAGACTGCATTACTCTGGCGACTTTTGTATGACTCTGTTAAAATCCTGACGGTTCCAGTACATATTTGTAAGAAAACTCTCTAGTTGTGGTAAAACTCTTAAAATACGTAATTAGAGTTTCCAGAAATGATTAAAACCTTGGAAGAACCCCTTGAAATTAAAGTAAATAGATTCTTCCTACATTTCCTGCCGTTTGTAATCACAGACATTACCAGTGGAAAGCCGTGAAATGACCAGCAAACTGATAATATTTACAACTCTGGGCACTTTAGGGAGCGTTTTCACTTGAATTTGCTTTCAAATATTAGGAATTCTTGTTTATACAGCTCATAATTTTTGTAGAAAGCCTGTAAGTGAGGTTTAAACTGCGTATATTTACAATTGAGGCCCCATTACTCTGGCGACTATTGTATGACTCTGTTAAAATCCTTACGGTTCCAGTACATATTTGTAAGAAAACTCTCTAGTTGTGGTAAAACTCTTAAAATACGCAATTAGAGTTTCCAGAAGTGATTAAAACCTTGGAAGAACCCCTCGAAATTAAAGTAAATAGATTCTTCCTACATTTCCTGCCCTTTGTAATCACAGACATTACCAGTGGAAAGCCGTGAAATGACCAGCAAACTGATAATATTTACAACTCTGGGCACTTGAGGGAGCGTTTTCACTTGAATTTGCTTTCAAATATTAGGAATTCCTGTTTATACAGCTCAAAATTTGTGTAGAAAGCCTGTACGTGAGGACTGTACCGCTTATGTTTACAATTGAGGCCGCATTACTCTGGCGACTTTTGTATGACTCTGTTAAAATCCTGACGGTTCCTGTACAAATTTGTAAGAAAACTCTCTAGTTGTGGTAAAACTCTTAAAATACGCAATTAGAGTTTCCAGAAGTGATTAAAACCTTGGAAGAACCCCTTGAAATTAAAGTAAATAGATTCTTCCTACATTTCCTGCCATTTGTAATCGCAGACATTACCAGTGGAAAGCCGTGAAATGACCAGCAAACTGATAATATTTACAACTCTGGGCACTTGAGGGAGCGTTTTCACTTGAATTTGCTTTCAAATATTAGGAATTCTTGTTTATACAGCTCAAAATTTGTGTAGAAAGCCTGTAAGTGAGGACTGTACTGCTTATGTTTACAATTGAGACTGCATTACTCTGGCGACTTTTGTATGACTCTGTTAAAATCATGACGGTTCCAGTACATATTTGTAAGAAAACTCTCTAGTTGTGGTAAAACTCTTAAAATACGTAATTAGAGTTTCCAGAAATGATTAAAACCTTGGAAGAACCCCTTGAAATTAAAGTAAATAGATTCTTCCTACATTTCCTGCCGTTTGTAATCACAGACATTACCAGTGGAAAGCCGTGAAATGACCAGCAAACTGATAATATTTACAACTCTGGGCACTTTAGGGAGCGTTTTCACTTGAATTTGCTTTCAAATATTAGGAATTCTTGTTTATACAGCTCATAATTTTTGTAGAAAGCCTGTAAGTGAGGTTTAAACTGCGTATATTTACAATTGAGGCCCCATTACTCTGGCGACTATTGTATGACTCTGTTAAAATCCTTACGGTTCCAGTACATATTTGTAAGAAAACTCTCTAGTTGTGGTAAAACTCCTAAAATACGCAATTAGAGTTTCCAGAAATGATTTAAATCTTGGAAGAACCCCTTGAATTAAAGTAAATAGATTCTTCCTACATTTCCTGCCGTTTTTAATCGCAGACATTACCAGTGGAAAGCCGTGAAATGACCAGCAAACTGATAATATTTACAACTCTGGGCACTTTAGGGAGCGTTTTCACTTGAATTTGCTTTCAAATATTAGGAATTCTTGTTTATACAGCTCAAAATTTGTGTAGAAAGCCTGTAAGTGAGGACTGTACTGCTTATGTTTTCAATTGAGGCCACATTACTCTGGCGACTTTTGTATGACTCTGTTAAAATCATGACGGTTCCAGTACATATTTGTAAGAAAACTCTCTAGTTGTGGTAAAATTCTTAAAATACGTAATTAGAGTTTCCAGAAGTGATTAAAAACTTGGAAGAACCCCTTGAAATTAAAGTAAATAGATTCTTCCTACATTTCCTGCCGTTTGTAATCACAGACATTACCAGTGGAAAGCCGGGAAATGACCAGCAAACTGATAATATTTACAACTCTGGGCACTTGAGGGAGCGTTTTCACTTGAATTTGCTTTCAAATATTAGGAATTCTTGTTTATACAGCTCAAAATTTGTGTAGAAAGCCTGTAAGTGAGGACTGTACTGCTTATGTTTACAATTGAGACTGCATTACTCTGGCGACTTTTGTATGACTCTGTTAAAATCCTTACGGTTCCAGTACATATTTGTAAGAAAACTCTCTAGTTGTGGTAAAACTCTTAAAATACGTAATTAGAGTTTCCAGAAATGATTAAAACCTTGGAAGAACCCCTTGAAATTAAAGTAAATAGATTCTTCCTACATTTCCTGCCGTTTGTAATCACAGACATTACCAGTGGAAAGCCGTGAAATGACCAGCAAACTGATAATATTTACAACTCTGGGCACTTTAGGGAGCGTTTTCACTTGAATTTGCTTTCAAATATTAGGAATTCTTGTTTATACAGCTCATAATTTTTGTAGAAAGCCTGTAAGTGAGGTTTAAACTGCGTATATTTACAATTGAGGCCCCATTACTCTGGCGACTATTGTATGACTCTGTTAAAATCCTTACGGTTCCAGTACATATTTGTAAGAAAACTCTCTAGTTGCGGTAAAACTCCTAAAATACGCAATTAGAGTTTCCAGAAATGATTTAAATCTTGGAAGAACCCCTTGAAATTAAAGTAAATAGATTCTTCCTACATTTACTGCCGTTTGTTATCACAGACATTACCAGTGGAAAGCCGTGAAATGACCAGCAAACTGATAATATTTACAACTCCGGGCACTTTAGGGAGCGTTTTCACTTGAATTTGCTTTCAAATATTAGGAATTCTTGTTTATACAGCTCAAAATTTGTGTAGAAAGCCTGTAAGTGAGCACTGTACTGCTTATGTTTACAATTGAGGCCGCATTACTCTGGCGACTTTTGTATGACTCTGTTAAAATCCTGACGGTTCCTGTACAAATTTGTAAGAACACTCTCTAGTTGTGGTAAAACTCTTAAAATACGCAATTAGAGTTTCCAGAAGTGATTAAAACCTTGGAAGAACCCCTTGAAATTAAAGTAAATAGATTCTTCCTACATTTCCTGCCATTTGTAATCGCAGACATTACCAGTGGACAGCCGTGAAATGACCAGCAAACTGATAATATTTACAACTCTGGGCACTTGAGGGAGCGTTTTCACTTGAATTTGCTTTCAAATATTAGGAATTCTTGTTTATACAGCTCAAAATTTGTGTAGAAAGCCTTTAAGTGAGGACTGTACTGCTTATGTTTACAATTGAGACTGCATTACTCTGGCGACTTTTGTATGACTCTGTTAAAATCATGACGGTTCCAGTACATATTTGTAAGAAAACCCTCTAGTTGTGGTAAAACTCTTAAAATACGTAATTAGAGTTTCCAGAAATGATTAAAACCTTGGAAGAACCCCTTGAAATTAAAGTAAATAGATTCTTCCTACATTTCCTGCCGTTTGTAATCACAGACATTACCAGTGGAAAGCCGTGAAATGACCAGCAAACTGATAATATTTACAACTCTGGGCACTTTAGGGAGCGTTTTCACTTGAACTTGCTTTCAAATATTAGGAATTCTTGTTTATACAGCTCATAATTTTTGTAGAAAGCCTGTAAGTGAGGTTTAAACTGCGTATATTTACAATTGAGGCCCCATTACTCTGGCGACTATTGTATGACTCTGTTAAAATCGTTACGGTTCCAGTACATATTTGTAAGAAAACTCTCTAGTTGTGGTAAAACTCCTAAAATACGCAATTAGAGTTTCCAGAAATGATTTAAATCTTGGAAGAACCCCTTTAATTAAAGTAAATAGATTCTTCCTACATTTCCTGCCGTTTTTAATCGCAGACATTACCAGTGGAAAGCCGTGAAATGACCAGCAAACTGATAATATTTACAACTCTGGGCACTTGAGGGAGCGTTTTCACTTGAATTTGCTTTCAAATATTAGGAATTCTTGTTTATACAGCTCAAAATTTGTGTAGAAAGCCTGTAAGTGAGGACTGTACTGCTTATGTTTTCAATTGAGGCCACATTACTCTGGCGACTTTTGTATGACTCTGTTAAAATCATGACGGTTCCAGTACATATTTGTAAGAAAACTCTCTAGTTGTGGTAAAACTCTTAAAATACGTAATTAGAGTTTCCAGAAATGATTAAAACCTTGGAAGAACCCCTTGAAATTAAAGTAAATAGATTCTTCCTACATTTCCTGCCGTTTGTAATCACAGACATTACCAGTGGAAATCCGTGAAATGACCAGCAAACTGATAATATTTACAACTCTGGGCACTTTAGGGAGCGTTTTCACTTGAATTTGCTTTCAAATATTAGGAATTCTTGTTTATACAGCTCATAATTTTTGTAGAAAGCCTGTAAGTGAGGTTTAAACTGCGTATATTTACAATTGAGGCCCCATTACTCTGGCGACTATTGTATGACTCTGTTAAAATCCTTACGGTTCCAGTACATATTTGTAAGAAAACTCTCTAGTTGCGGTAAAACTCCTAAAATACGCAATTAGAGTTTCCAGAAATGATTTAAATCTTGGAAGAACCCCTTGAAATTAAAGTAAGTAGATTCTTCCTACATTTCCTGCCGTTTGTTATCACAGACATTACCAGTGGAAAGCCATGAAATGACCAGCAAACTGATAATATTTACAACTCCGGGCACTTTAGGGAGCGTTTTCACTTGAATTTGCTTTCAAATATTAGGAATTCTTGTTTATACAGCTCAAAATTTGTGTAGAAAGCCTGTAAGTGAGGACTGTACTGCTTATGTTTACAATTGAGACTGCATTACTCTTGCGACTTTTGTATGACTCTGTTAAAATCATGACGGTTCCAGTACATATTTGTAAGAAAACTCTCTAGTTGTGGTAAAACTCTTAAAATACGTAATTAGAGTTTCCAGAAATGATTAAAACCTTGGAAGAACCCCTTGAAATTAAAGTAAATAGATTCTTCCTACATTTCCTGCCGTTTGTAATCACAGACATTACCAGTGGAAAGCCGGGAAATGACCAGCAAACTGATAATATTTACAACTCTGGGCACTTTAGGGAGCGTTTTCACTTGAATTTGCTTTCAAATATTAGGAATTCTTGTTTATACAGCTCATTATTTTTGTAGAAAGCCTGTAAGTGAGGTTTAAACTGCGTATATTTACAATTGAGGCCCCATTACTCTGGCGACTATTGTATGACTCTGTTAAAATCCTTACGGTTCCAGTACATATTTGTAAGAAAACTCTCTAGTTGTGGTAAAACTCCTAAAATACGCAATTAGAGTTTCCAGAAATGATTTAAATCTTGGAAGAACCCCTTGAATTAAAGTAAATAGATTCTTCCTACATTTCCTGCCGTTTTTAATCGCAGACATTACCAGTGGAAAGCCGTGAAATGACCAGCAAACTGATAATATTTACAACTCTGGGCACTTGAGGGAGCGTTTTCACTTGAATTTGCTTTCAAATATTAGGAATTCTTGTTTATACAGCTCAAAATTTGTGTAGAAAGCCTGTAAGTGAGGACTGTACTGCTTATGTTTTCAATTGAGGCCACATTACTCTGGCGACTTTTGTATGACTCTGTTAAAATCATGACGGTTCCAGTACATATTTGTAAGAAAACTCTCTAGTTGTGGTAAAACTCTTAAAATACGTAATTAGAGTTTCCAGAAGTGATTAAAAACTTGGAAGAACCCCTTGAAATTAAAGTAAATAGATTCTTCCTTCATTTCCTGCCGTTTGTAATCACAGACATTACCAGTGAAAGCCGGGAAATGACCAGCAAACTGATAATATTTACAACTCTGGGCACTTGAGGGAGCGTTTTCACTTGAATTTGCTTTCAAATATTAGGAATTCTTGTTTATACAGCTCAAAATTTGTGTAGAAAGCCTGTAAGTGAGGACTGTACTGCTTATGTTTACAATTGAGACTGCATTACTCTGGCGACTTTTGTATGACTCTGTTAAAATCATGACGGTTCCAGTACATATTTGTAAGAAAACTCTCTAGTTGCGGTAAAACTCCTAAAATACGCAATTAGAGTTTCCAGAAATGATTTAAATCTTGGAAGAACCCCTTGAAATTAAAGTAAGTAGATTCTTCCTACATTTCCTGCCGTTTGTAATCACAGACATTACCAGTGGAAAGCCGTGAAATGACCAGCAAACTGATAATATTTACAACTCTGGGCACTTTAGGGAGCGTTTTCACTTGAATTTGCTTTCAAATATTAGGAATTCTTGTTTATACAGCTCATAATTTTTGTAGAAAGCCTGTAAGTGAGGTTTAAACTGCGTATATTTACAATTGAGGCCCCATTACTCTGGCGACTATTGTATGACTCTGTTAAAATCCTTACGGTTCCAGTACATATTTGTAAGAAAACTCTCTAGTTGCGGTAAAACTCCTAAAATACGCAATTAGAGTTTCCAGAAAAGATTTAAATCTTGGAAGAACCCCTTGAAATTAAAGTAAGTAGATTCTTCCTACATTTCCTGCCGTTTGTTATCACAGACATTACCAGTGGAAAGCCGTGAAATGACCAGCAAACTGATAATATTTACAACTCCGGGCACTTTAGGGAGCGTTTTCACTTGAATTTGCTTTCAAATATTAGGAATTCTTGTTTATACAGCTCAAAATTTGTGTAGAAAGCCTGTAAGTGAGCACTGTACTGCTTATGTTTACAATTGAGGCCGCATTACTCTGGCGACTTTTGTATGACTCTGTTAAAATCCTGACGGTTCCAGTACGTATTTGTAAGAAAACTCTCTAGTTGTGGTAAAACTCTTAAAATACGTAATTAGAGTTTCCAGAAATGATTAAAACCTTGGAAGAACCCCTTGAAATTAAAGTAAATAGATTCTTCCTACATTTCCTGCCGTTTGGAATCACAGACATTACCAGTGGAAAGCCGTGAAATGACCAGCAAACTGATAATATTTACAACTCTGGGCACTTTAGGGAGCGTTTTCACTTGAATTTGCTTTCAAATATTAGGAATTCTTGTTTATACAGCTCAAAATTTGTGCAGAAAGCCTGTAAGTGAGGACTGTACCGCTTATGTTTACAATTGAGGCCGCATTACTCTGGCGACTTTTGTATGACTCTGTTAAAATCCTGACGGTTCCTGTACAAATTTGTAAGAAAACTCTCTAGTTGTGGTAAAACTCTTAAAATACGCAATTAGAGTTTCCAGAAGTGATTAAAACCTTGGAAGAACCCCTTGAAATTAAAGTAAATAGATTCTTCCTACATTTCCTGCCATTTGTAATCGCAGACATTACCAGTGGAAAGCCGTGAAATGACCAGCAAACTGATAATATTTACAACTCTGGGCACTTGAGGGAGCGTTTTCACTTGAATTTGCTTTCAAATATTAGGAATTCTTGTTTATACAGCTCAAAATATGTGTAGAAAGCCTGTAAGTGAGGACTGTACTGCTTATGTTTACAATTGAGACTGCATTACTCTGGCGACTTTTGTATGACTCTGTTAAAATCATGACGGTTCCAGTACATATTTGTAAGAAAACTCTATAGTTGTGGTAAAACTCTTAAAATACGTAATTAGAGTTTCCAGAAATGATTAAAACCTTGGAAGAACCCCTTGAAATTAAAGTAAATAGATTCTTCCTACATTTCCTGCCGTTTGTAATCACAGACATTACCAGTGGAAAGCCGTGAAATGACCAGCAAACTGATAATATTTACAACTCTGGGCACTTTAGGGAGCGTTTTCACTTGAATTTGCTTTCAAATATTAGGAATTCTTGTTTATACAGCTCATAATTTTTGTAGAAAGCCTGTAAGTGAGGTTTAAACTGCGTATATTTACAATTGAGGCCCCATTACTCTGGCGACTATTGTATGACTCTGTTAAAATCCTTACGGTTCCAGTACATATTTGTAAGAAAACTCTCTAGTTGTGGTAAAACTCCTAAAATACGCAATTAGAGTTTCCAGAAATGATTTAAATCTTGGAAGAACCCCTTGAATTAAAGTAAATAGATTCTTCCTACATTTCCTGCCGTTTTTAATCGCAGACATTACCAGTGGAAAGCCGTGAAATGACCAGCAAACTGATAATATTTACAACTCTGGGCACTTGAGGGAGCGTTTTCACTTGAATTTGCTTTCAAATATTAGGAATTCTTGTTTATACAGCTCAAAATTTGTGTAGAAAGCCTGTAAGTGAGGACTGTACTGCTTATGTTTTCAATTGAGGCCACATTACTCTGGCGACTTTTGTATGACTCTGTTAAAATCATGACGGTTCCAGTACATATTTGTAAGAAAACTCTCTAGTTGTGGTAAAATTCTTAAAATACGTAATTAGAGTTTCCAGAAGTGATTAAAAACTTTGAAGAACCCCTTGAAATTAAAGTAAATAGATTCTTCCTACATTTCCTGCCGTTTGTAATCACAGACATTACCAGTGGAAAGCCGGGAAATGACCAGCAAACTGATAATATTTACAACTCTGGGCACTTGAGGGAGCGTTTTCACTTGAATTTGCTTTCAAATATTAGGAATTCTTGTTTATACAGCTCAAAATTTGTGTAGAAAGCCTGTAAGTGAGGACTGTACTGCTTATGTTTACAATTGAGACTGCATTACTCTGGCGACTTTTGTATGACTCTGTTAAAATCCTGACGGTTCCAGTACATATTTGTAAGAAAACTCTCTAGTTGTGGTAAAACTCTTAAAATACGTAATTAGAGTTTCCAGAAATGATTAAAACCTTGGAAGAACCCCTTGAAATTAAAGTAAATAGATTCTTCCTACATTTCCTGCCCTTTGTAATCACAGACATTACCAGTGGAAAGCCGTGAAATGACCAGCAAACTGATAATATTTACAACTCTGGGCACTTTAGGGAGCGTTTTCACTTGAATTTGCTTTCAAATATTAGGAATTCTTGTTTATACAGCTCATAATTTTTGTAGAAAGCCTGTAAGTGAGGTTTAAACTGCGTATATTTACAATTGAGGCCCCATTACTCTGGCGACTATTGTATGACTCTGTTAAAATCCTTACGGTTCCAGTACATATTTGTAAGAAAACTCTCTAGTTGCGGTAAAACTCCTAAAATACGCAATTAGAGTTTCCAGAAATGATTTAAATCTTGGAAGAACCCCTTGAAATTAAAGTAAATAGATTCTTCCTACATTTCCTGCCGTTTGTTATCACAGACATTACCAGTGGAAAGCCGTGAAATGACCAGCAAACTGATAATATTTACAACTCCGGGCACTTTAGGGAGCGTTTTCACTTGAATTTGCTTTCAAATATTAGGAATTCTTGTTTATACAGCTCAAAATTTGTGTAGAAAGCCTGTAAGTGAGGACTGTACTGCTTATGTTTACAATTGAGACTGCATTACTCTGGCGACTTTTGTATGACTCTGTTAAAATCATGACGGTTCCAGTACATATTTGTAAGAAAACTCTCTAGTTGTGGTAAAACTCTTAAAATACGTAATTAGAGTTTCCAGAAATGATTAAAACCTTGGAAGAACCCCTTGAAATTAAAGTAAATAGATTCTTCCTACATTTCCTGCCGTTTGTAATCACAGACATTACCAGTGGAAAGCCGTGAAATGACCAGCAAACTGATAATATTTACAACTCTGGGCACTTTAGGGAGCGTTTTCACTTGAATTTGCTTTCAAATATTAGGAATTCTTGTTTATACAGCTCATAATTTTTGTAGAAAGCCTGTAAGTGAGGTTTAAACTGCGTATATTTACAATTGAGGCCCCATTACTCTGGCGACCATTGTATGACTCTGTTAAAATCCTTACGGTTCCAGTACATATTTGTAAGAAAACTCTCTAGTTGTGGTAAAACTCCTAAAATACGCAATTAGAGTTTTCAGAAATGATTTAAATCTTGGAAGAACCCCTTGAATTAAAGTAAATAGATTCTTCCTACATTTCCTGCCGTTTTTAATCGCAGACATTACCAGTGGAAAGCCGTGAAATGACCAGCAAACTGATAATATTTACAACTCTGGGCACTTGAGGGAGCGTTTTCACTTGAATTTGCTTTCAAATATTAGGAATTCTTGTTTATACAGCTCAAAATTTGTGTAGAAAGCCTGTAAGTGAGGACTGTACTGCTTATGTTTACAATTGAGACTGCATTACTCTGGCGACTTTTGTATGACTCTGTTAAAATCCTTACGGTTCCAGTACATATTTGTAAGAAAACTCTCTAGTTGTGGTAAAACTCTTAAAATACGTAATTAGAGTTTCCAGAAATGATTAAAACCTTGGAAGAACCCCTTGAAATTAAAGTAAATAGATTCTTCCTACATTTCCTGCCGTTTGTAATCACAGACATTACCAGTGGAAAGCCGTGAAATGACCAGCAAACTGATAATATTTACAACTCTGGGCACTTTAGGGAGCGTTTTCACTTGAATTTGCTTTCAAATATTAGGAATTCTTGTTTATACAGCTCATAATTTTTGTAGAAAGCCTGTAAGTGAGGTTTAAACTGCGTATATTTACAATTGAGGCCCCATTACTCTGGCGACTATTGTATGACTCTGTTAAAATCCTTACGGTTCCAGTACATATTTGTAAGAAAACTCTCTAGGTGCGGTATAACTCCTAAAATACGCAATTAGAGTTTCCAGAAATGATTTAAATCTTGGAAGAACCCCTTGAAATTAAAGTAAATAGATTCTTCCTACATTTACTGCCGTTTGTTATCACAGACATTACCAGTGGAAAGCCGTGAAATGACCAGCAAACTGATAATATTTACAACTCCGGGCACTTTAGGGAGCGTTTTCACTTGAATTTGCTTTCAAATATTAGGAATTCTTGTTTATACAGCTCAAAATTTGTGTAGAAAGCCTGTAAGTGAGGACTGTACTGCTTATGTTTTCAATTGAGGCCCCATTACTCTGGCGACTTTTGTATGACTCTGTTAAAATCATGACGGTTCCAGTACATATTTGTAAGAAAACTCTCTAGTTGTGGTAAAATTCTTAAAATACGTAATTAGAGTTTCCAGAAGTGATTAAAAACTTGGAAGAACCCCTTGAAATTAAAGTAAATAGATTCTTCCTACATTTCCTGCCGTTTGTAATCACAGACATTACCAGTGGAAAGCCGGGAAATGACCAGCAAACTGATAATATTTACAACTCTGGGCACTTGAGGGAGCGTTTTCACTTGAATTTGCTTTCAAATATTAGGAATTCTTGTTTATACAGCTCAAAATTTGTGTAGAAAGCCTGTAAGTGAGGACTGTACTGCTTATGTTTACAATTGAGACTGCATTACTCTGGCGACTTTTGTATGACTCTGTTAAAATCCTGACGGTTCCAGTACATATTTGTAAGAAAACTCTCTAGTTGTGGTAAAACTCTTAAAATACGTAATTAGAGTTTCCAGAAATGATTAAAACCTTGGAAGAACCCCTTGAAATTAAAGTAAATAGATTCTTCCTACATTTCCTGCCGTTTGTAATCACAGACATTACCAGTGGAAAGCCGTGAAATGACCAGCAAACTGATAATATTTACAACTCTGGGCACTTTAGGGAGCGTTTTCACTTGAATTTGCTTTCAAATATTAGGAATTCTTGTTTATACAGCTCATAATTTTTGTAGAAAGCCTGTAAGTGAGGTTTAAACTGCGTATATTTACAATTGAGGCCCCATTACTCTGGCGACTATTGTATGACTCTGTTAAAATCCTTACGGTTCCAGTACATATTTGTAAGAAAACTCTCTAGTTGCGGTAAAACTCCTAAAATACGCAATTAGAGTTTCCAGAAATGATTTAAATCTTGGAAGAACCCCTTGAAATTAAAGTAAATAGATTCTTCCTACATTTCCTGCCGTTTGTTATCAGAGACATTACCAGTGGAAAGCCGTGAAATGACCAGCAAACTGATAATATTTACAACTCCGGGCACTTTAGGGAGCGTTTTCACTTGAATTTGCTTTCAAATATTAGGAATTCTTGTTTATACAGCTCAAAATTTGTGTAGAAAGCCTGTAAGTGAGGTTTAAACTGTGTATGTTTACAATTGAGGCCCCATTACTCTGGCGACTTTTGTATGACTCTGTTAAAATCCTGACGGTTCCAGTACAAATTTGTAAGAAAACTCTCTAGTTGTGGTAAAACTCTTAAAATACGCAATTAGAGTTTCCAGAAATGATTAAAAACTTTGAAGAACCCCTTGAAATTAAAGTAAATAGATTCTTCCTACATTTCCTGCCGTTTGTAATCACAGACATTACCAGTGGAAAGCCGGGAAATGACCAGCAAACTGATAATATTTACAACTCTGGGCACTTGAGGGAGCGTTTTCACTTGAATTTGCTTTCAAATATTAGGAATTCTTGTTTATACAGCTCAAAATTTGTGTAGAAAGCCTGTAAGTGAGGACTGTACTGCTTATGTTTACAATTGAGACTGCATTACTCTGGCGACTTTTGTATGACTCTGTTAAAATCCTGACGGTTCCAGTACATATTTGTAAGAAAACTCTCTAGTTGTGGTAAAACTCTTAAAATACGTAATTAGAGTTTCCAGAAATGATTAAAACCTTGGAAGAACCCCTTGAAATTAAAGTAAATAGATTCTTCCTACATTTCCTGCCCTTTGTAATCACAGACATTACCAGTGGAAAGCCGTGAAATGACCAGCAAACTGATAATATTTACAACTCTGGGCACTTTAGGGAGCGTTTTCACTTGAATTTGCTTTCAAATATTAGGAATTCTTGTTTATACAGCTCATAATTTTTGTAGAAAGCCTGTAAGTGAGGTTTAAACTGCGTATATTTACAATTGAGGCCCCATTACTCTGGCGACTATTGTATGACTCTGTTAAAATCCTTACGGTTCCAGTACATATTTGTAAGAAAACTCTCTAGTTGCGGTAAAACTCCTAAAATACGCAATTAGAGTTTCCAGAAATGATTTAAATCTTGGAAGAACCCCTTGAAATTAAAGTAAATAGATTCTTCCTACATTTCCTGCCGTTTGTTATCACAGACATTACCAGTGGAAAGCCGTGAAATGACCAGCAAACTGATAATATTTACAACTCCGGGCACTTTAGGGAGCGTTTTCACTTGAATTTGCTTTCAAATATTAGGAATTCTTGTTTATACAGCTCAAAATTTGTGTAGAAAGCCTGTAAGTGAGGACTGTACTGCTTATGTTTACAATTGAGACTGCATTACTCTGGCGACTTTTGTATGACTCTGTTAAAATCATGACGGTTCCAGTACATATTTGTAAGAAAACTCTCTAGTTGTGGTAAAACTCTTAAAATACGTAATTAGAGTTTCCAGAAATGATTAAAACCTTGGAAGAACCCCTTGAAATTAAAGTAAATAGATTCTTCCTACATTTCCTGCCGTTTGTAATCACAGACATTACCAGTGGAAAGCCGTGAAATGACCAGCAAACTGATAATATTTACAACTCTGGGCACTTTAGGGAGCGTTTTCACTTGAATTTGCTTTCAAATATTAGGAATTCTTGTTTATACAGCTCATAATTTTTGTAGAAAGCCTGTAAGTGAGGTTTAAACTGCGTATATTTACAATTGAGGCCCCATTACTCTGGCGACCATTGTATGACTCTGTTAAAATCCTTACGGTTCCAGTACATATTTGTAAGAAAACTCTCTAGTTGTGGTAAAACTCCTAAAATACGCAATTAGAGTTTTCAGAAATGATTTAAATCTTGGAAGAACCCCTTGAATTAAAGTAAATAGATTCTTCCTACATTTCCTGCCGTTTTTAATCGCAGACATTACCAGTGGAAAGCCGTGAAATGACCAGCAAACTGATAATATTTACAACTCTGGGCACTTGAGGGAGCGTTTTCACTTGAATTTGCTTTCAAATATTAGGAATTCTTGTTTATACAGCTCAAAATTTGTGTAGAAAGCCTGTAAGTGAGGACTGTACTGCTTATGTTTACAATTGAGACTGCATTACTCTGGCGACTTTTGTATGACTCTGTTAAAATCCTTACGGTTCCAGTACATATTTGTAAGAAAACTCTCTAGTTGTGGTAAAACTCTTAAAATACGTAATTAGAGTTTCCAGAAATGATTAAAACCTTGGAAGAACCCCTTGAAATTAAAGTAAATAGATTCTTCCTACATTTCCTGCCGTTTGTAATCACAGACATTACCAGTGGAAAGCCGTGAAATGACCAGCAAACTGATAATATTTACAACTCTGGGCACTTTAGGGAGCGTTTTCACTTGAATTTGCTTTCAAATATTAGGAATTCTTGTTTATACAGCTCATAATTTTTGTAGAAAGCCTGTAAGTGAGGTTTAAACTGCGTATATTTACAATTGAGGCCCCATTACTCTGGCGACTATTGTATGACTCTGTTAAAATCCTTACGGTTCCAGTACATATTTGTAAGAAAACTCTCTAGGTGCGGTAAAACTCCTAAAATACGCAATTAGAGTTTCCAGAAATGATTTAAATCTTGGAAGAACCCCTTGAAATTAAAGTAAATAGATTCTTCCTACATTTACTGCCGTTTGTTATCACAGACATTACCAGTGGAAAGCCGTGAAATGACCAGCAAACTGATAATATTTACAACTCCGGCACTTTAGGGAGCGTTTTCACTTGAATTTGCTTTCAAATATTAGGAATTCTTGTTTATACAGCTCAAAATTTGTGTAGAAAGCCTGTAAGTGAGCACTGTACTGCTTATGTTTACAATTGAGGCCGCATTACTCTGGCGACTTTTTATGACTCTGTTAAAATCCTGACGGTTCCAGTACATATTTGTAAGAAAACTCTCTAGTTGTGGTAAAACTCTTAAAATACGTAATTAGAGTTTCCAGAAATGATTAAAACCTTGGAAGAACCCCTTGAAATTAAAGTAAATAGATTCTTCCTACATTTCCTGCCGTTTGTAATCACAGACATTACCAGTGGAAAGCCGTGAAATGACCAGCAAACTGATAATATTTAAAACTCTGGGCACTTTAGGGAGCGTTTTCACTTGAATTTGCTTTCAAATATTAGGAATTCTTGTTTATAGAGCTCAAAATTTCTGCAGAAAGCCTGTAAGTGAGGACTGTACTGCTTATGTTTACAATTGAGGCCGCATTACTCTGGCGACTTTTGTATGACTCTGTTAAAATCCTGACGGTTCCAGTACATATTTGTAAGAAAACTCTCTAGTTGTGGTAAAACTCCTAAAATACGCAATTAGAGTTTCCAGAAATGATTTAAATCTTGGAAGAACCCCTTGAATTAAAGTAAATAGATTCTTCCTACATTTCCTGCCGTTTTTAATCGCAGACATTACCAGTGGAAAGCCGTGAAATGACCAGCAAACTGATAATATTTACAACTCTGGGCACTTGAGGGAGCGTTTTCACTTGAATTTGCTTTCAAATATTAGGAATTCTTGTTTATACAGCTCAAAATTTGTGCAGAAAGCCTGTAAGTGAGGACTGTACCGCTTATGTTTACAATTGAGGCCGCATTACTCTGGCGACTTTTGTATGACTCTGTTAAAATCCTGACGGTTCCTGTACAAATTTGTAAGAAAACTCTCTAGTTGTGGTAAAACTCTTAAAATACGCAATTAGAGTTTCCAGAAGTGATTAAAACCTTGGAAGAACCCCTTGAAATTAAAGTAAATAGATTCTTCCTACATTTCCTGCCATTTGTAATCGCAGACATTACCAGTGGAAAGCCGTGAAATGACCAGCAAACTGATAATATTTACAACTCTGGGCACTTGAGGGAGCGTTTTCACTTGAATTTGCTTTCAAATATTAGGAATTCTTGTTTATACAGCTCAAAATATGTGTAGAAAGCCTGTAAGTGAGGACTGTACTGCTTATGTTTACAATTGAGACTGCATTACTCTGGCGACTTTTGTATGACTCTGTTAAAATCATGACGGTTCCAGTACATATTTGTAAGAAAACTCTATAGTTGTGGTAAAACTCTTAAAATACGTAATTAGAGTTTCCAGAAATGATTAAAACCTTGGAAGAACCCCTTGAAATTAAAGTAAATAGATTCTTCCTACATTTCCTGCCGTTTGTAATCACAGACATTACCAGTGGAAAGCCGTGAAATGACCAGCAAACTGATAATATTTACAACTCTGGGCACTTTAGGGAGCGTTTTCACTTGAATTTGCTTTCAAATATTAGGAATTCTTGTTTATACAGCTCATAATTTTTGTAGAAAGCCTGTAAGTGAGGTTTAAACTGCGTATATTTACAATTGAGGCCCCATTACTCTGGCGACTATTGTATGACTCTGTTAAAATCCTTACGGTTCCAGTACATATTTGTAAGAAAACTCTCTAGTTGTGGTAAAACTCCTAAAATACGCAATTAGAGTTTCCAGAAATGATTTAAATCTTGGAAGAACCCCTTGAATTAAAGTAAATAGATTCTTCCTACATTTCCTGCCGTTTTTAATCGCAGACATTACCAGTGGAAAGCCGTGAAATGACCAGCAAACTGATAATATTTACAACTCTGGGCACTTGAGGGAGCGTTTTCACTTGAATTTGCTTTCAAATATTAGGAATTCTTGTTTATACAGCTCAAAATTTGTGTAGAAAGCCTGTAAGTGAGGACTGTACTGCTTATGTTTTCAATTGAGGCCACATTACTCTGGCGACTTTTGTATGACTCTGTTAAAATCATGACGGTTCCAGTACATATTTGTAAGAAAACTCTCTAGTTGTGGTAAAATTCTTAAAATACGTAATTAGAGTTTCCAGAAGTGATTAAAAACTTTGAAGAACCCCTTGAAATTAAAGTAAATAGATTCTTCCTACATTTCCTGCCGTTTGTAATCACAGACATTACCAGTGGAAAGCCGGGAAATGACCAGCAAACTGATAATATTTACAACTCTGGGCACTTGAGGGAGCGTTTTCACTTGAATTTGCTTTCAAATATTAGGAATTCTTGTTTATACAGCTCAAAATTTGTGTAGAAAGCCTGTAAGTGAGGACTGTACTGCTTATGTTTACAATTGAGACTGCATTACTCTGGCGACTTTTGTATGACTCTGTTAAAATCCTGACGGTTCCAGTACATATTTGTAAGAAAACTCTCTAGTTGTGGTAAAACTCTTAAAATACGTAATTAGAGTTTCCAGAAATGATTAAAACCTTGGAAGAACCCCTTGAAATTAAAGTAAATAGATTCTTCCTACATTTCCTGCCCTTTGTAATCACAGACATTACCAGTGGAAAGCCGTGAAATGACCAGCAAACTGATAATATTTACAACTCTGGGCACTTTAGGGAGCGTTTTCACTTGAATTTGCTTTCAAATATTAGGAATTCTTGTTTATACAGCTCATAATTTTTGTAGAAAGCCTGTAAGTGAGGTTTAAACTGCGTATATTTACAATTGAGGCCCCATTACTCTGGCGACTATTGTATGACTCTGTTAAAATCCTTACGGTTCCAGTACATATTTGTAAGAAAACTCTCTAGTTGCGGTAAAACTCCTAAAATACGCAATTAGAGTTTCCAGAAATGATTTAAATCTTGGAAGAACCCCTTGAAATTAAAGTAAATAGATTCTTCCTACATTTCCTGCCGTTTGTTATCACAGACATTACCAGTGGAAAGCCGTGAAATGACCAGCAAACTGATAATATTTACAACTCCGGGCACTTTAGGGAGCGTTTTCACTTGAATTTGCTTTCAAATATTAGGAATTCTTGTTTATACAGCTCAAAATTTGTGTAGAAAGCCTGTAAGTGAGGACTGTACTGCTTATGTTTACAATTGAGACTGCATTACTCTGGCGACTTTTGTATGACTCTGTTAAAATCATGACGGTTCCAGTACATATTTGTAAGAAAACTCTCTAGTTGTGGTAAAACTCTTAAAATACGTAATTAGAGTTTCCAGAAATGATTAAAACCTTGGAAGAACCCCTTGAAATTAAAGTAAATAGATTCTTCCTACATTTCCTGCCGTTTGTAATCACAGACATTACCAGTGGAAAGCCGTGAAATGACCAGCAAACTGATAATATTTACAACTCTGGGCACTTTAGGGAGCGTTTTCACTTGAATTTGCTTTCAAATATTAGGAATTCTTGTTTATACAGCTCATAATTTTTGTAGAAAGCCTGTAAGTGAGGTTTAAACTGCGTATATTTACAATTGAGGCCCCATTACTCTGGCGACCATTGTATGACTCTGTTAAAATCCTTACGGTTCCAGTACATATTTGTAAGAAAACTCTCTAGTTGTGGTAAAACTCCTAAAATACGCAATTAGAGTTTTCAGAAATGATTTAAATCTTGGAAGAACCCCTTGAATTAAAGTAAATAGATTCTTCCTACATTTCCTGCCGTTTTTAATCGCAGACATTACCAGTGGAAAGCCGTGAAATGACCAGCAAACTGATAATATTTACAACTCTGGGCACTTGAGGGAGCGTTTTCACTTGAATTTGCTTTCAAATATTAGGAATTCTTGTTTATACAGCTCAAAATTTGTGTAGAAAGCCTGTAAGTGAGGACTGTACTGCTTATGTTTACAATTGAGACTGCATTACTCTGGCGACTTTTGTATGACTCTGTTAAAATCCTTACGGTTCCAGTACATATTTGTAAGAAAACTCTCTAGTTGTGGTAAAACTCTTAAAATACGTAATTAGAGTTTCCAGAAATGATTAAAACCTTGGAAGAACCCCTTGAAATTAAAGTAAATAGATTCTTCCTACATTTCCTGCCGTTTGTAATCACAGACATTACCAGTGGAAAGCCGTGAAATGACCAGCAAACTGATAATATTTACAACTCTGGGCACTTTAGGGAGCGTTTTCACTTGAATTTGCTTTCAAATATTAGGAATTCTTGTTTATACAGCTCATAATTTTTGTAGAAAGCCTGTAAGTGAGGTTTAAACTGCGTATATTTACAATTGAGGCCCCATTACTCTGGCGACTATTGTATGACTCTGTTAAAATCCTTACGGTTCCAGTACATATTTGTAAGAAAACTCTCTAGGTGCGGTATAACTCCTAAAATACGCAATTAGAGTTTCCAGAAATGATTTAAATCTTGGAAGAACCCCTTGAAATTAAAGTAAATAGATTCTTCCTACATTTACTGCCGTTTGTTATCACAGACATTACCAGTGGAAAGCCGTGAAATGACCAGCAAACTGATAATATTTACAACTCCGGGCACTTTAGGGAGCGTTTTCACTTGAATTTGCTTTCAAATATTAGGAATTCTTGTTTATACAGCTCAAAATTTGTGTAGAAAGCCTGTAAGTGAGGACTGTACTGCTTATGTTTTCAATTGAGGCCCCATTACTCTGGCGACTTTTGTATGACTCTGTTAAAATCATGACGGTTCCAGTACATATTTGTAAGAAAACTCTCTAGTTGTGGTAAAATTCTTAAAATACGTAATTAGAGTTTCCAGAAGTGATTAAAAACTTGGAAGAACCCCTTGAAATTAAAGTAAATAGATTCTTCCTACATTTCCTGCCGTTTGTAATCACAGACATTACCAGTGGAAAGCCGGGAAATGACCAGCAAACTGATAATATTTACAACTCTGGGCACTTGAGGGAGCGTTTTCACTTGAATTTGCTTTCAAATATTAGGAATTCTTGTTTATACAGCTCAAAATTTGTGTAGAAAGCCTGTAAGTGAGGACTGTACTGCTTATGTTTACAATTGAGACTGCATTACTCTGGCGACTTTTGTATGACTCTGTTAAAATCCTGACGGTTCCAGTACATATTTGTAAGAAAACTCTCTAGTTGTGGTAAAACTCTTAAAATACGTAATTAGAGTTTCCAGAAATGATTAAAACCTTGGAAGAACCCCTTGAAATTAAAGTAAATAGATTCTTCCTACATTTCCTGCCGTTTGTAATCACAGACATTACCAGTGGAAAGCCGTGAAATGACCAGCAAACTGATAATATTTACAACTCTGGGCACTTTAGGGAGCGTTTTCACTTGAATTTGCTTTCAAATATTAGGAATTCTTGTTTATACAGCTCATAATTTTTGTAGAAAGCCTGTAAGTGAGGTTTAAACTGCGTATATTTACAATTGAGGCCCCATTACTCTGGCGACTATTGTATGACTCTGTTAAAATCCTTACGGTTCCAGTACATATTTGTAAGAAAACTCTCTAGTTGCGGTAAAACTCCTAAAATACGCAATTAGAGTTTCCAGAAATGATTTAAATCTTGGAAGAACCCCTTGAAATTAAAGTAAATAGATTCTTCCTACATTTCCTGCCGTTTGTTATCAGAGACATTACCAGTGGAAAGCCGTGAAATGACCAGCAAACTGATAATATTTACAACTCCGGGCACTTTAGGGAGCGTTTTCACTTGAATTTGCTTTCAAATATTAGGAATTCTTGTTTATACAGCTCAAAATTTGTGTAGAAAGCCTGTAAGTGAGGTTTAAACTGTGTATGTTTACAATTGAGGCCCCATTACTCTGGCGACTTTTGTATGACACTGTTAAAATCCTGACGGTTCCAGTACAAATTTGTAAGAAAACTCTCTAGTTGTGGTAAAACTCTTAAAATACGCAATTAGAGTTTCCAGAAATGATTAAAAACTTTGAAGAACCCCTTGAAATTAAAGTAAATAGATTCTTCCTACATTTCCTGCCGTTTGTAATCACAGACATTACCAGTGGAAAGCCGGGAAATGACCAGCAAACTGATAATATTTACAACTCTGGGCACTTGAGGGAGCGTTTTCACTTGAATTTGCTTTCAAATATTAGGAATTCTTGTTTATACAGCTCAAAATTTGTGTAGAAAGCCTGTAAGTGAGGACTGTACTGCTTATGTTTACAATTGAGACTGCATTACTCTGGCGACTTTTGTATGACTCTGTTAAAATCCTGACGGTTCCAGTACATATTTGTAAGAAAACTCTCTAGTTGTGGTAAAACTCTTAAAATACGTAATTAGAGTTTCCAGAAATGATTAAAACCTTGGAAGAACCCCTTGAAATTAAAGTAAATAGATTCTTCCTACATTTCCTGCCCTTTGTAATCACAGACATTACCAGTGGAAAGCCGTGAAATGACCAGCAAACTGATAATATTTACAACTCTGGGCACTTTAGGGAGCGTTTTCACTTGAATTTGCTTTCAAATATTAGGAATTCTTGTTTATACAGCTCATAATTTTTGTAGAAAGCCTGTAAGTGAGGTTTAAACTGCGTATATTTACAATTGAGGCCCCATTACTCTGGCGACTATTGTATGACTCTGTTAAAATCCTTACGGTTCCAGTACATATTTGTAAGAAAACTCTCTAGTTGCGGTAAAACTCCTAAAATACGCAATTAGAGTTTCCAGAAATGATTTAAATCTTGGAAGAACCCCTTGAAATTAAAGTAAATAGATTCTTCCTACATTTCCTGCCGTTTGTTATCACAGACATTACCAGTGGAAAGCCGTGAAATGACCAGCAAACTGATAATATTTACAACTCCGGGCACTTTAGGGAGCGTTTTCACTTGAATTTGCTTTCAAATATTAGGAATTCTTGTTTATACAGCTCAAAATTTGTGTAGAAAGCCTGTAAGTGAGGACTGTACTGCTTATGTTTACAATTGAGACTGCATTACTCTGGCGACTTTTGTATGACTCTGTTAAAATCATGACGGTTCCAGTACATATTTGTAAGAAAACTCTCTAGTTGTGGTAAAACTCTTAAAATACGTAATTAGAGTTTCCAGAAATGATTAAAACCTTGGAAGAACCCCTTGAAATTAAAGTAAATAGATTCTTCCTACATTTCCTGCCGTTTGTAATCACAGACATTACCAGTGGAAAGCCGTGAAATGACCAGCAAACTGATAATATTTACAACTCTGGGCACTTTAGGGAGCGTTTTCACTTGAATTTGCTTTCAAATATTAGGAATTCTTGTTTATACAGCTCATAATTTTTGTAGAAAGCCTGTAAGTGAGGTTTAAACTGCGTATATTTACAATTGAGGCCCCATTACTCTGGCGACCATTGTATGACTCTGTTAAAATCCTTACGGTTCCAGTACATATTTGTAAGAAAACTCTCTAGTTGTGGTAAAACTCCTAAAATACGCAATTAGAGTTTTCAGAAATGATTTAAATCTTGGAAGAACCCCTTGAATTAAAGTAAATAGATTCTTCCTACATTTCCTGCCGTTTTTAATCGCAGACATTACCAGTGGAAAGCCGTGAAATGACCAGCAAACTGATAATATTTACAACTCTGGGCACTTGAGGGAGCGTTTTCACTTGAATTTGCTTTCAAATATTAGGAATTCTTGTTTATACAGCTCAAAATTTGTGTAGAAAGCCTGTAAGTGAGGACTGTACTGCTTATGTTTACAATTGAGACTGCATTACTCTGGCGACTTTTGTATGACTCTGTTAAAATCCTTACGGTTCCAGTACATATTTGTAAGAAAACTCTCTAGTTGTGGTAAAACTCTTAAAATACGTAATTAGAGTTTCCAGAAATGATTAAAACCTTGGAAGAACCCCTTGAAATTAAAGTAAATAGATTCTTCCTACATTTCCTGCCGTTTGTAATCACAGACATTACCAGTGGAAAGCCGTGAAATGACCAGCAAACTGATAATATTTACAACTCTGGGCACTTTAGGGAGCGTTTTCACTTGAATTTGCTTTCAAATATTAGGAATTCTTGTTTATACAGCTCATAATTTTTGTAGAAAGCCTGTAAGTGAGGTTTAAACTGCGTATATTTACAATTGAGGCCCCATTACTCTGGCGACTATTGTATGACTCTGTTAAAATCCTTACGGTTCCAGTACATATTTGTAAGAAAACTCTCTAGGTGCGGTAAAACTCCTAAAATACGCAATTAGAGTTTCCAGAAATGATTTAAATCTTGGAAGAACCCCTTGAAATTAAAGTAAATAGATTCTTCCTACATTTACTGCCGTTTGTTATCACAGACATTACCAGTGGAAAGCCGTGAAATGACCAGCAAACTGATAATATTTACAACTCCGGGCACTTTAGGGAGCGTTTTCACTTGAATTTGCTTTCAAATATTAGGAATTCTTGTTTATACAGCTCAAAATTTGTGTAGAAAGCCTGTAAGTGAGCACTGTACTGCTTATGTTTACAATTGAGGCCGCATTACTCTGGCGACTTTTTATGACTCTGTTAAAATCCTGACGGTTCCAGTACATATTTGTAAGAAAACTCTCTAGTTGTGGTAAAACTCTTAAAATACGTAATTAGAGTTTCCAGAAATGATTAAAACCTTGGAAGAACCCCTTGAAATTAAAGTAAATAGATTCTTCCTACATTTCCTGCCGTTTGTAATCACAGACATTACCAGTGGAAAGCCGTGAAATGACCAGCAAACTGATAATATTTAAAACTCTGGGCACTTTAGGGAGCGTTTTCACTTGAATTTGCTTTCAAATATTAGGAATTCTTGTTTATAGAGCTCAAAATTTCTGCAGAAAGCCTGTAAGTGAGGACTGTACTGCTTATGTTTACAATTGAGGCCGCATTACTCTGGCGACTTTTGTATGACTCTGTTAAAATCCTGACGGTTCCAGTACATATTTGTAAGAAAACTCTCTAGTTGTGGTAAAACTCTTAAAATACGTAATTAGAGTTTCCAGAAATGATTAAAACCTTGGAAGAACCCCTTGAAATTAAAGTAAATAGATTCTTCCTACATTTCCTGCCGTTTGGAATCACAGACATTACCAGTGGAAAGCCGTGAAATGAATAGCAAACTGATAATATTTACAACTCTGGGCACTTTAGGGAGCGTTTTCACTTGAATTTGCTTTCAAATATTAGGAATTCTTGTTTATACAGCTCAAAATTTGTGCAGAAAGCCTGTAAGTGAGGACTGTACCGCTTATGTTTACAATTGAGGCCGCATTACTCTGGCGACTTTTGTATGACTCTGTTAAAATCCTGACGGTTCCTGTACAAATTTGTAAGAAAACTCTCTAGTTGTGGTAAAACTCTTAAAATACGCAATTAGAGTTTCCAGAAGTGATTAAAACCTTGGAAGAACCCCTTGAAATTAAAGTAAATAGATTCTTCCTACATTTCCTGCCATTTGTAATCGCAGACATTACCAGTGGAAAGCCGTGAAATGACCAGCAAACTGATAATATTTACAACTCTGGGCACTTGAGGGAGCGTTTTCACTTGAATTTGCTTTCAAATATTAGGAATTCTTGTTTATACAGCTCAAAATTTGTGTAGAAAGCCTGTAAGTGAGGACTGTACTGCTTATGTTTACAATTGAGACTGCATTACTCTGGCGACTTTTGTATGACTCTGTTAAAATCCTTACGGTTCCAGTACATATTTGTAAGAAAACTCTCTAGTTGTGGTAAAACTCTTAAAATACGTAATTAGAGTTTCCAGAAATGATTAAAACCTTGGAAGAACCCCTTGAAATTAAAGTAAATAGATTCTTCCTACATTTCCTGCCGTTTGTAATCACAGACATTACCAGTGGAAAGCCGTGAAATGACCAGCAAACTGATAATATTTACAACTCTGGGCACTTTAGGGAGCGTTTTCACTTGAATTTGCTTTCAAATATTAGGAATTCTTGTTTATACAGCTCATAATTTTTGTAGAAAGCCTGTAAGTGAGGTTTAAACTGCGTATATTTACAATTGAGGCCCCATTACTCTGGCGACTATTGTATGACTCTGTTAAAATCCTTACGGTTCCAGTACATATTTGTAAGAAAACTCTCTAGGTGCGGTATAACTCCTAAAATACGCAATTAGAGTTTCCAGAAATGATTTAAATCTTGGAAGAACCCCTTGAAATTAAAGTAAATAGATTCTTCCTACATTTCCTGCCGTTTGTTATCACAGACATTACCAGTGGAAAGCCGTGAAATGACCAGCAAACTGATAATATTTACAACTCCGGGCACTTTAGGGAGCGTTTTCACTTGAATTTGCTTTCAAATATTAGGAATTCTTGTTTATACAGCTCAAAATTTGTGTAGAAAGCCTGTAAGTGAGCACTGTACTGCTTATGTTTACAATTGAGGCCGCATTACTCTGGCGACTTTTTATGACTCTGTTAAAATCCTGACGGTTCCAGTACATATTTGTAAGAAAACTCTCTACTTGTGGTAAAACTCTTAAAATACGTAATTAGAGTTTCCAGAAATGATTAAAACCTTGGAAGAACCCCTTGAAATTAAAGTAAATAGATTCTTCCTACATTTCCTGCCGTTTGTAATCACAGACATTACCAGTGGAAAGCCGTGAAATGACCAGCAAACTGATAATATTTAAAACTCTGGGCACTTTAGGGAGCGTTTTCACTTGAATTTGCTTTCAAATATTAGGAATTCTTGTTTATAGAGCTCAAAATTTCTGCAGAAAGCCTGTAAGTGAGGACTGTACTGCTTATGTTTACAATTGAGGCCGCATTACTCTGGCGACTTTTGTATGACTCTGTTAAAATCCTGACGGTTCCAGTACATATTTGTAAGAAAACTCTCTAGTTGTGGTAAAACTCTTAAAATACGTAATTAGAGTTTCCAGAAATGATTAAAACCTTGGAAGAACCCCTTGAAATTAAAGTAAATAGATTCTTCCTACATTTCCTGCCGTTTGGAATCACAGACATTACCAGTGGAAAGCCGTGAAATGACCAGCAAACTGATAATATTTACAACTCTGGGCACTTTAGGGAGCGTTTTCACTTGAATTTGCTTTCAAATATTAGGAATTCTTGTTTATACAGCTCAAAATTTGTGCAGAAAGCCTGTAAGTGAGGACTGTACCGCTTATGTTTACAATTGAGGCCGCATTACTCTGGCGACTTTTGTATGACTCTGTTAAAATCCTGACGGTTCCTGTACAAATTTGTAAGAAAACTCTCTAGTTGTGGTAAAACTCTTAAAATACGCAATTAGAGTTTCCAGAAGTGATTAAAACCTTGGAAGAACCCCTTGAAATTAAAGTAAATAGATTCTTCCTACATTTCCTGCCATTTGTAATCGCAGACATTACCAGTGGAAAGCCGTGAAATGACCAGCAAACTGATAATATTTACAACTCTGGGCACTTGAGGGAGCGTTTTCACTTGAATTTGCTTTCAAATATTAGGAATTCTTGTTTATACAGCTCAAAATTTGTGTAGAAAGCCTGTAAGTGAGGACTGTACTGCTTATGTTTACAATTGAGACTGCATTACTCTGGCGACTTTTGTATGACTCTGTTAAAATCATGACGGTTCCAGTACATATTTGTAAGAAAACTCTCTAGTTGTGGTAAAACTCTTAAAATACGTAATTAGAGTTTCCAGAAATGATTAAAACCTTGGAAGAACCCCTTGAAATTAAAGTAAATAGATTCTTCCTACATTTCCTGCCGTTTGTAATCACAGACATTACCAGTGGAAAGCCGTGAAATGACCAGCAAACTGATAATATTTACAACTCTGGGCACTTTAGGGAGCGTTTTCACTTGAATTTGCTTTCAAATATTAGGAATTCTTGTTTATACAGCTCATAATTTTTGTAGAAAGCCTGTAAGTGAGGTTTAAACTGCGTATATTTACAATTGAGGCCCCATTACTCTGGCGACTATTGTATGACTCTGTTAAAATCCTTACGGTTCCAGTACATATTTGTAAGAAAACTCTCTTGTTGTGGTAAAACTCCTAAAATACGCAATTAGAGTTTCCAGAAATGATTTAAATCTTGGAAGAACCCCTTGAAATTAAAGTAAATAGATTCTTCCTACATTTCCTGCCGTTTGTAATCACAGACATTACCAATGGAAAGCCGTGAAATGACCAGCAAACAGATAATATTTAAAACTCTGGGCACTTTAGGGAGCGTTTTCACTTGAATTTGCTTTCAAATATTAGGAATTCTTGTTTATACAGCTCAAAATTTGTGTAGAAAGCCTGTAAGTGAGGTCTAAACTGCGTATGTTTACAATTGAGGCCCCATTACTCTGGCGACTTTTGAATGACTCTGATAAAATCCTTACGGTTCCAGTACATATTTGTAAGAAAACTCTCTAGTTTTGGTAAAACTCTTAAAATACGCAATTAGAGTTTCCAGAAATGATTAAAAACTTTGAAGAACCCCTTGAAATTAAAGTAAATAGATTCTTCCTACATTTCCTGCCGTTTGTAATCACAGACATTACCAGTGGAAAGCCGGGAAATGACCAGCAAACTGATAATATTTACAACTCTGGGCACTTGAGGGAGCGTTTTCACTTGAATTTGCTTTCAAATATTAGGAATTCTTGTTTATACAGCTCAAAATTTGTGTAGAAAGCCTGTAAGTGAGGACTGTACTGCTTATGTTTACAATTGAGACTGCATTACTCTGGCGACTTTTGTATGACTCTGTTAAAATCCTGACGGTTCCAGTACATATTTGTAAGAAAACTCTCTAGTTGTGGTAAAACTCTTAAAATACGTAATTAGAGTTTCCAGAAATGATTAAAACCTTGGAAGAACCCCTTGAAATTAAAGTAAATAGATTCTTCCTACATTTCCTGCCGTTTGTAATCACAGACATTACCAGTGGAAAGCCGTGAAATGACCAGCAAACTGATAATATTTACAACTCTGGGCACTTTAGGGAGCGTTTTCACTTGAATTTGCTTTCAAATATTAGGAATTCTTGTTTATACAGCTCAAAATTTGTGCAGAAAGCCTGTAAGTGAGGACTGTACCGCTTATGTTTACAATTGAGGCCGCATTACTCTGGCGACTTTTGTATGACTCTGTTAAAATCCTGACGGTTCCTGTACAAATTTGTAAGAAAACTCTCTAGTTGTGGTAAAACTCTTAAAATACGCAATTAGAGTTTCCAGAAGTGATTAAAACCTTGGAAGAACCCCTTGAAATTAAAGTAAATAGATTCTTCCTACATTTCCTGCCATTTGTAATCGCAGACATTACCAGTGGAAAGCCGTGAAATGACCAGCAAACTGATAATATTTACAACTCTGGGCACTTGAGGGAGCGTTTTCACTTGAATTTGCTTTCAAATATTAGGAATTCTTGTTTATACAGCTCAAAATTTGTGTAGAAAGCCTGTAAGTGAGGACTGTACTGCTTATGTTTACAATTGAGACTGCATTACTCTGGCGACTTTTGTATGACTCTGTTAAAATCCTTACGGTTCCAGTACATATTTGTAAGAAAACTCTCTAGTTGTGGTAAAACTCTTAAAATACGTAATTAGAGTTTCCAGAAATGATTAAAACCTTGGAAGAACCCCTTGAAATTAAAGTAAATAGATTCTTCCTACATTTCCTGCCGTTTGTAATCACAGACATTACCAGTGGAAAGCCGTGAAATGACCAGCAAACTGATAATATTTACAACTCTGGGCACTTTAGGGAGCGTTTTCACTTGAATTTGCTTTCAAATATTAGGAATTCTTGTTTATACAGCTCATAATTTTTGTAGAAAGCCTGTAAGTGAGGTTTAAACTGCGTATATTTACAATTGAGGCCCCATTACTCTGGCGACTATTGTATGACTCTGTTAAAATCCTTACGGTTCCAGTACATATTTGTAAGAAAACTCTCTAGGTGCGGTATAACTCCTAAAATACGCAATTAGAGTTTCCAGAAATGATTTAAATCTTGGAAGAACCCCTTGAAATTAAAGTAAATAGATTCTTCCTACATTTACTGCCGTTTGTTATCACAGACATTACCAGTGGAAAGCCGTGAAATGACCAGCAAACTGATAATATTTACAACTCCGGGCACTTTAGGGAGCGTTTTCACTTGAATTTGCTTTCAAATATTAGGAATTCTTGTTTATACAGCTCAAAATTTGTGTAGAAAGCCTGTAAGTGAGCACTGTACTGCTTATGTTTACAATTGAGGCCGCATTACTCTGGCGACTTTTTATGACTCTGTTAAAATCCTGACGGTTCCAGTACATATTTGTAAGAAAACTCTCTACTTGTGGTAAAACTCTTAAAATACGTAATTAGAGTTTCCAGAAATGATTAAAACCTTGGAAGAACCCCTTGAAATTAAAGTAAATAGATTCTTCCTACATTTCCTGCCGTTTGTAATCACAGACATTACCAGTGGAAAGCCGTGAAATGACCAGCAAACTGATAATATTTAAAACTCTGGGCACTTTAGGGAGCGTTTTCACTTGAATTTGCTTTCAAATATTAGGAATTCTTGTTTATAGAGCTCAAAATTTCTGCAGAAAGCCTGTAAGTGAGGACTGTACTGCTTATGTTTACAATTGAGGCCGCATTACTCTGGCGACTTTTGTATGACTCTGTTAAAATCCTGACGGTTCCAGTACATATTTGTAAGAAAACTCTCTAGTTGTGGTAAAACTCTTAAAATACGTAATTAGAGTTTCCAGAAATGATTAAAACCTTGGAAGAACCCCTTGAAATTAAAGTAAATAGATTCTTCCTACATTTCCTGCCGTTTGGAATCACAGACATTACCAGTGGAAAGCCGTGAAATGACCAGCAAACTGATAATATTTACAACTCTGGGCACTTTAGGGAGCGTTTTCACTTGAATTTGCTTTCAAATATTAGGAATTCTTGTTTATACAGCTCAAAATTTGTGCAGAAAGCCTGTAAGTGAGGACTGTACCGCTTATGTTTACAATTGAGGCCGCATTACTCTGGCGACTTTTGTATGACTCTGTTAAAATCCTGACGGTTCCTGTACAAATTTGTAAGAAAACTCTCTAGTTGTGGTAAAACTCTTAAAATACGCAATTAGAGTTTCCAGAAGTGATTAAAACCTTGGAAGAACCCCTTGAAATTAAAGTAAATAGATTCTTCCTACATTTCCTGCCATTTGTAATCGCAGACATTACCAGTGGAAAGCCGTGAAATGACCAGCAAACTGATAATATTTACAACTCTGGGCACTTGAGGGAGCGTTTTCACTTGAATTTGCTTTCAAATATTAGGAATTCTTGTTTATACAGCTCAAAATTTGTGTAGAAAGCCTGTAAGTGAGGACTGTACTGCTTATGTTTACAATTGAGACTGCATTACTCTGGCGACTTTTGTATGACTCTGTTAAAATCATGACGGTTCCAGTACATATTTGTAAGAAAACTCTCTAGTTGTGGTAAAACTCTTAAAATACGTAATTAGAGTTTCCAGAAATGATTAAAACCTTGGAAGAACCCCTTGAAATTAAAGTAAATAGATTCTTCCTACATTTCCTGCCGTTTGTAATCACAGACATTACCAGTGGAAAGCCGTGAAATGACCAGCAAACTGATAATATTTACAACTCTGGGCACTTTAGGGAGCGTTTTCACTTGAATTTGCTTTCAAATATTAGGAATTCTTGTTTATACAGCTCATAATTTTTGTAGAAAGCCTGTAAGTGAGGTTTAAACTGCGTATATTTACAATTGAGGCCCCATTACTCTGGCGACTATTGTATGACTCTGTTAAAATCCTTACGGTTCCAGTACATATTTGTAAGAAAACTCTCTAGTTGTGGTAAAACTCCTAAAATACGCAATTAGAGTTTCCAGAAATGATTTAAATCTTGGAAGAACCCCTTGAAATTAAAGTAAATAGATTCTTCCTACATTTCCTGCCGTTTGTAATCACAGACATTACCAATGGAAAGCCGTGAAATGACCAGCAAACAGATAATATTTAAAACTCTGGGCACTTTAGGGAGCGTTTTCACTTGAATTTGCTTTCAAATATTAGGAATTCTTGTTTATACAGCTCAAAATTTGTGTAGAAAGCCTGTAAGTGAGGTCTAAACTGCGTATGTTTACAATTGAGGCCCCATTACTCTGGCGACTTTTGAATGACTCTGATAAAATCCTTACGGTTCCAGTACATATTTGTAAGAAAACTCTCTAGTTTTGGTAAAACTCTTAAAATACGCAATTAGAGTTTCCAGAAATGATTAAAAACTTTGAAGAACCCCTTGAAATTAAAGTAAATAGATTCTTCCTACATTTCCTGCCGTTTGTAATCACAGACATTACCAGTGGAAAGCCGGGAAATGACCAGCAAACTGATAATATTTACAACTCTGGGCACTTGAGGGAGCGTTTTCACTTGAATTTGCTTTCAAATATTAGGAATTCTTGTTTATACAGCTCAAAATTTGTGTAGAAAGCCTGTAAGTGAGGACTGTACTGCTTATGTTTACAATTGAGACTGCATTACTCTGGCGACTTTTGTATGACTCTGTTAAAATCCTGACGGTTCCAGTACATATTTGTAAGAAAACTCTCTAGTTGTGGTAAAACTCTTAAAATACGTAATTAGAGTTTCCAGAAATGATTAAAACCTTGGAAGAACCCCTTGAAATTAAAGTAAATAGATTCTTCCTACATTTCCTGCCGTTTGTAATCACAGACATTACCAGTGGAAAGCCGTGAAATGACCAGCAAACTGATAATATTTACAACTCTGGGCACTTTAGGGAGCGTTTTCACTTGAATTTGCTTTCAAATATTAGGAATTCTTGTTTATACAGCTCATAATTTTTGTAGAAAGCCTGTAAGTGAGGTTTAAACTGCGTATATTTACAATTGAGGCCCCATTACTCTGGCGACTATTGTATGACTCTGTTAAAATCCTTACGGTTCCAGTACATATTTGTAAGAAAACTCTCTAGTTGTGGTAAAACTCTTAAAATACGCAATTAGAGTTTCCAGAAGTGATTAAAACCTTGGAAGAACCCCTCGAAATTAAAGTAAATAGATTCTTCCTACATTTCCTGCCGTTTGTAATCACAGACATTACCAGTGGAAAGCCGTGAAATGACCAGCAAACTGATAATATTTACAACTCTGGGCACTTGAGGGAGCGTTTTCACTTGAATTTGCTTTCAAATATTAGGAATTCCTGTTTATACAGCTCAAAATTTGTGTAGAAAGCCTGTAAGTGAGGACTGTACCGCTTATGTTTACAATTGAGGCCGCATTACTCTGGCGACTTTTGTATGACTCTGTTAAAATCCTGACGGTTCCTGTACAAATTTGTAAGAAAACTCTCTAGTTGTGGTAAAACTCTTAAAATACGCAATTAGAGTTTCCAGAAGTGATTAAAACCTTGGAAGAACCCCTTGAAATTAAAGTAAATAGATTCTTCCTACATTTCCTGCCATTTGTAATCGCAGACATTACCAGTGGAAAGCCGTGAAATGACCAGCAAACTGATAATATTTACAACTCTGGGCACTTGAGGGAGCGTTTTCACTTGAATTTGCTTTCAAATATTAGGAATTCTTGTTTATACAGCTCAAAATTTGTGTAGAAAGCCTGTAAGTGAGGACTGTACTGCTTATGTTTTCAATTGAGGCCACATTACTCTGGCGACTTTTGTATGACTCTGTTAAAATCATGACGGTTCCAGTACATATTTGTAAGAAAACTCTCTAGTTGTGGTAAAATTCTTAAAATACGTAATTAGAGTTTCCAGAAGTGATTAAAAACTTGGAAGAACCCCTTGAAATTAAAGTAAATAGATTCTTCCTACATTTCCTGCCGTTTGTAATCACAGACATTACCAGTGGAAAGCCGTGAAATGACCAGCAAACTGATAATATTTACAACTCTGGGCACTTGAGGGAGCGTTTTCACTTGAATTTGCTTTCAAATATTAGGAATTCTTGTTTATACAGCTCAAAATTTGTGTAGAAAGCCTGTAAGTGAGGACTGTACTGCTTATGTTTACAATTGAGACTGCATTACTCTGGCGACTTTTGTATGACTCTGTTAAAATCATGACGGTTCCAGTACATATTTGTAAGAAAACTCTCTAGTTGTGGTAAAACTCTTAAAATACGTAATTAGAGTTTCCAGAAATGATTAAAACCTTGGAAGAACCCCTTGAAATTAAAGTAAATAGATTCTTCCTACATTTCCTGCCGTTTGTAATCACAGACATTACCAGTGGAAAGCCGTGAAATGACCAGCAAACTGATAATATTTACAACTCTGGGCACTTTAGGGAGCGTTTTCACTTGAATTTGCTTTCAAATATTAGGAATTCTTGTTTATACAGCTCATAATTTTTGTAGAAAGCCTGTAAGTGAGGTTTAAACTGCGTATATTTACAATTGAGGCCCCATTACTCTGGCGACTATTGTATGACTCTGTTAAAATCCTTACGGTTCCAGTACATATTTGTAAGAAAACTCTCTAGTTGCGGTAAAACTCCTAAAATACGCAATTAGAGTTTCCAGAAATGATTTAAATCTTGGAAGAACCCCTTGAAATTAAAGTAAATAGATTCTTCCTACATTTACTGCCGTTTGTTATCACAGACATTACCAGTGGAAAGCCGTGAAATGACCAGCAAACTGATAATATTTACAACTCCGGGCACTTTAGGGAGCGTTTTCACTTGAATTTGCTTTCAAATATTAGGAATTCTTGTTTATACAGCTCAAAATTTGTGTAGAAAGCCTGTAAGTGAGCACTGTACTGCTTATGTTTACAATTGAGGCCGCATTACTCTGGCGACTTTTTATGACTCTGTTAAAATCCTGGCGGTTCCAGTACATATTTGTAAGAAAACTCTCTACTTGTGGTAAAACTCTTAAAATACGTAATTAGAGTTTCCAGAAATGATTAAAACCTTGGAAGAACCCCTTGAAATTAAAGTAGATAGATTCTTCCTACATTTCCTGCCGTTTGTAATCACAGACATTACCAGTGGAAAGCCGTGAAATGACCAGCAAACTGATAATATTTAAAACTCTGGGCACTTTAGGGAGCGTTTTCACTTGAATTTGCTTTCAAATATTAGGAATTCTTGTTTATACAGCTCAAAATTTCTGCAGAAAGCCTGTAAGTGAGGACTGTACTGCTTATGTTTACAATTGGGGCCGCATTACTCTGGCGACTTTTGTATGACTCTGTTAAAATCCTGACGGTTCCTGTACAAATTTGTAAGAAAACTCTCTAGTTGTGGTAAAACTCTTAAAATACGCAATTAGAGTTTCCAGAAGTGATTAAAACCTTGGAAGAACCCCTTGAAATTAAAGTAAATAGATTCTTCCTACATTTCCTGCCATTTGTAATCGCAGACATTACCAGTGGAAAGCCGTGAAATGACCAGCAAACTGATAATATTTACAACTCTGGGCACTTGAGGGAGCGTTTTCACTTGAATTTGCTTTCAAATATTAGGAATTCTTGTTTATACAGCTCAAAATTTGTGTAGAAAGCCTGTAAGTGAGGACTGTACTGCTTATGTTTACAATTGAGACTGCATTACTCTGGCGACTTTTGTATGACTCTGTTAAAATCATGACGGTTCCAGTACATATTTGTAAGAAAACTCTCTAGTTGTGGTAAAACTCTTAAAATACGTAATTAGAGTTTCCAGAAATGATTAAAACCTTGGAAGAACCCCTTGAAATTAAAGTAAATAGATTCTTCCTACATTTCCTGCCGTTTGTAATCACAGACATTACCAGTGGAAAGCCGTGAAATGACCAGCAAACTGATAATATTTACAACTCTGGGCACTTTAGGGAGCGTTTTCACTTGAATTTGCTTTCAAATATTAGGAATTCTTGTTTATACAGCTCATAATTTTTGTAGAAAGCCTGTAAGTGAGGTTTAAACTGCGTATATTTACAATTGAGGCCCCATTACTCTGGCGACTATTGTATGACTCTGTTAAAATCCTTACGGTTCCAGTACATATTTGTAAGAAAACTCTCTAGTTGCGGTAAAACTCCTAAAATACGCAATTAGAGTTTCCAGAAATGATTTAAATCTTGGAAGAACCCCTTGAAATTAAAGTAAATAGATTCTTCCTACATTTACTGCCGTTTGTTATCACAGACATTACCAGTGGAAAGCCGTGAAATGACCAGCAAACTGATAATATTTACAACTCCGGGCACTTTAGGGAGCGTTTTCACTTGAATTTGCTTTCAAATATTAGGAATTCTTGTTTATACAGCTCAAAATTTGTGTAGAAAGCCTGTAAGTGAGCACTGTACTGCTTATGTTTACAATTGAGGCCGCATTACTCTGGCGACTTTTTATGACTCTGTTAAAATCCTGACGGTTCCAGTACATATTTGTAAGAAAACTCTCTACTTGTGGTAAAACTCTTAAAATACGTAATTAGAGTTTCCAGAAATGATTAAAACCTTGGAAGAACCCCTTGAAATTAAAGTAGATAGATTCTTCCACATTTCCTGCCGTTTGTAATCACAGACATTACCAGTGGAAAGCCGTGAAATGACCAGCAAACTGATAATATTTAAAACTCTGGGCACTTTAGGGAGCGTTTTCACTTGAATTTGCTTTCAAATATTAGGAATTCTTGTTTATACAGCTCAAAATTTCTGCAGAAAGCCTGTAAGTGAGGACTGTACTGCTTATGTTTACAATTGAGGCCGCATTACTCTGGCGACTTTTGTATGACTCTGTTAAAATCCTGACGGTTCCTGTACAAATTTGTAAGAAAACTCTCTAGTTGTGGTAAAACTCTTAAAATACGCAATTAGAGTTTCCAGAAGTGATTAAAACCTTGGAAGAACCCCTTGAAATTAAAGTAAATAGATTCTTCCTACATTTCCTGCCATTTGTAATCGCAGACATTACCAGTGGAAAGCCGTGAAATGACCAGCAAACTGATAATATTTACAACTCTGGGCACTTGAGGGAGCGTTTTCACTTGAATTTGCTTTCAAATATTAGGAATTCTTGTTTATACAGCTCAAAATTTGTGTAGAAAGCCTGTAAGTGAGGACTGTACTGCTTATGTTTACAATTGAGACTGCATTACTCTGGCGACTTTTGTATGACTCTGTTAAAATCATGACGGTTCCAGTACATATTTGTAAGAAAACTCTCTAGTTGTGGTAAAACTCTTAAAATACGTAATTAGAGTTTCCAGAAATGATTAAAACCTTGGAAGAACCCCTTGAAATTAAAGTAAATAGATTCTTCCTACATTTCCTGCCGTTTGTAATCACAGACATTACCAGTGGAAAGCCGTGAAATGACCAGCAAACTGATAATATTTACAACTCTGGGCACTTTAGGGAGCGTTTTCACTTGAATTTGCTTTCAAATATTAGGAATTCTTGTTTATACAGCTCATAATTTTTGTAGAAAGCCTGTAAGTGAGGTTTAAACTGCGTATATTTACAATTGAGGCCCCATTACTCTGGCGACTATTGTATGACTCTGTTAAAATCGTTACGGTTCCAGTACATATTTGTAAGAAAACTCTCTAGTTGTGGTAAAACTCCTAAAATACGCAATTAGAGTTTCCAGAAATGATTTAAATCTTGGAAGAACCCCTTGAATTAAAGTAAATAGATTCTTCCTACATTTCCTGCCGTTTTTAATCGCAGACATTACCAGTGGAAAGCCGTGAAATGACCAGCAAACTGATAATATTTACAACTCTGGGCACTTGAGGGAGCGTTTTCACTTGAATTTGCTTTCAAATATTAGGAATTCTTGTTTATACAGCTCAAAATTTGTGTAGAAAGCCTGTAAGTGAGGACTGTACTGCTTATGTTTTCAATTGAGGCCACATTACTCTGGCGACTTTTGTATGACTCTGTTAAAATCATGACGGTTCCAGTACATATTTGTAAGAAAACTCTCTAGTTGTGGTAAAACTCTTAAAATACGTAATTAGAGTTTCCAGAAATGATTAAAACCTTGGAAGAACCCCTTGAAATTAAAGTAAATAGATTCTTCCTACATTTCCTGCCGTTTGTAATCACAGACATTACCAGTGGAAAGCCGTGAAATGACCAGCAAACTGATAATATTTACAACTCTGGGCACTTTAGGGAGCGTTTTCACTTGAATTTGCTTTCAAATATTAGGAATTCTTGTTTATACAGCTCATAATTTTTGTAGAAAGCCTGTAAGTGAGGTTTAAACTGCGTATATTTACAATTGAGGCCCCATTACTCTGGCGACTATTGTATGACTCTGTTAAAATCCTTACGGTTCCAGTACATATTTGTAAGAAAACTCTCTAGTTGCGGTAAAACTCCTAAAATACGCAATTAGAGTTTCCAGAAATGATTTAAATCTTGGAAGAACCCCTTGAAATTAAAGTAAGTAGATTCTTCCTACATTTCCTGCCGTTTGTTATCACAGACATTACCGGTGGAAAACCATGAAATGACCAGCAAACTGATAATATTTACAACTCCGGGCACTTTAGGGAGCGTTTTCACTTGAATTTGCTTTCAAATATTAGGAATTCTTGTTTATACAGCTCAAAATTTGTGTAGAAAGCCTGTAAGTGAGGACTGTACTGCTTATGTTTACAATTGAGACTGCATTACTCTGGCGACTTTTGTATGACTCTGTTAAAATCATGACGGTTCCAGTACATATTTGTAAGAAAACTCTCTAGTTGTGGTAAAACTCTTAAAATACGTAATTAGAGTTTCCAGAAATGATTAAAACCTTGGAAGAACCCCTTGAAATTAAAGTAAATAGATTCTTCCTACATTTCCTGCCGTTTGTAATCACAGACATTACCAGTGGAAAGCCGGGAAATGACCAGCAAACTGATAATATTTACAACTCTGGGCACTTTAGGGAGCGTTTTCACTTGAATTTGCTTTCAAATATTAGGAATTCTTGTTTACACAGCTCATAATTTTTGTAGAAAGCCTGTAAGTGAGGTTTAAACTGCGTATATTTACAATTGAGGCCCCATTACTCTGGCGACTATTGTATGACTCTGTTAAAATCCTTACGGTTCCAGTACATATTTGTAAGAAAACACTCTAGTTGTGGTAAAACTCCTAAAATACGCAATTAGAGTTTCCAGAAATGATTTAAATCTTGGAAGAACCCCTTGAATTAAAGTAAATAGATTCTTCCTACATTTCCTGCCGTTTTTAATCGCAGACATTACCAGTGGAAAGCCGTGAAATGACCAGCAAACTGATAATATTTACAACTCTGGGCACTTGAGGGAGCGTTTTCACTTGAATTTGCTTTCAAATATTAGGAATTCTTGTTTATACAGCTCAAAATTTGTGTAGAAAGCCTGTAAGTGAGGACTGTACTGCTTATGTTTTCAATTGAGGCCACATTACTCTGGCGACTTTTGTATGACTCTGTTAAAATCATGACGGTTCCAGTACATATTTGTAAGAAAACTCTCTAGTTGTGGTAAAACTCTTAAAATACGTAATTAGAGTTTCCAGAAGTGATTAAAAACTTGGAAGAACCCCTTGAAATTAAAGTAAATAGATTCTTCCTTCATTTCCTGCCGTTTGTAATCACAGACATTACCAGTGGAAAGCCGGGAAATGACCAGCAAACTGATAATATTTACAACTCTGGGCACTTGAGGGAGCGTTTTCACTTGAATTTGCTTTCAAATATTAGGAATTCTTGTTTATACAGCTCAAAATTTGTGTAGAAAGCCTGTAAGTGAGGACTGTACTGCTTATGTTTACAATTGAGACTGCATTACTCTGGCGACTTTTGTATGACTCTGTTAAAATCATGACGGTTCCAGTACGTATTTGTAAGAAAACTCTCTAGTTGTGGTAAAACTCTTAAAATACGTAATTAGAGTTTCCAGAAATGATTAAAACCTTGGAAGAACCCCTTGAAATTAAAGTAAATAGATTCTTCCTACATTTCCTGCCGTTTGTAATCACAGACATTACCAGTGGAAAGCCGTGAAATGACAAGCAAACTGATAATATTTACAACTCTGGGCACTTTAGGGAGCGTTTTCACTTGAATTTGCTTTCAAATATTAGGAATTCTTGTTTATACAGCTCATAATTTTTGTAGAAAGCCTGTAAGTGAGGTTTAAACTGCGTATATTTACAATTGAGGCCCCATTACTCTGGCGACTATTGTATGACTCTGTTAAAATCCTTACGGTTCCAGTACATATTTGTAAGAAAACTCTCTAGTTGCGGTAAAACTCCTAAAATACGCAATTAGAGTTTCCAGAAATGATTTAAATCTTGGAAGAACCCCTTGAATTAAAGTAAATAGATTCTTCCTACATTTCCTGCCGTTTTTAATCGCAGACATTACCAGTGGAAAGCCGTGAAATGACCAGCAAACTGATAATATTTACAACTCTGGGCACTTGAGGGAGCGTTTTCACTTGAATTTGCTTTCAAATATTAGGAATTCTTGTTTATACAGCTCAAAATTTGTGTAGAAAGCCTGTAAGTGAGGACTGTACTGCTTATGTTTTCAATTGAGGCCACATTACTCTGGCGACTTTTGTATGACTCTGTTAAAATCATGACGGTTCCAGTACATATTTGTAAGAAAACTCTCTAGTTGTGGTAAAATTCTTAAAATACGTAATTAGAGTTTCCAGAAGTGATTAAAAACTTGGAAGAACCCCTTGAAATTAAAGTAAATAGATTCTTCCTACATTTCCTGCCGTTTGTAATCACAGACATTACCAGTGGAAAGCCGGGAAATGACCAGCAAACTGATAATATTTACAACTCTGGGCACTTGAGGGAGCGTTTTCACTTGAATTTGCTTTCAAATATTAGGAATTCTTGTTTATACAGCTCAAAATTTGTGTAGAAAGCCTGTAAGTGAGGACTGTACTGCTTATGTTTACAATTGAGACTGCATTACTCTGGCGACTTTTGTATGACTCTGTTAAAATCCTTACGGTTCCAGTACATATTTGTAAGAAAACTCTCTAGTTGTGGTAAAACTCTTAAAATACGTAATTAGAGTTTCCAGAAATGATTAAAACCTTGGAAGAACCCCTTGAAATTAAAGTAAATAGATTCTTCCTACATTTCCTGCCGTTTGTAATCACAGACATTACCAGTGGAAAGCCGTGAAATGACCAGCAAACTGATAATATTTACAACTCTGGGCACTTTAGGGAGCGTTTTCACTTGAATTTGCTTTCAAATATTAGGAATTCTTGTTTATACAGCTCATAATTTTTGTAGAAAGCTTGTAAGTGAGGTTTAAACTGCGTATATTTACAATTGAGGCCCCATTACTCTGGCGACTATTGTATGACTCTCTTAAAATCCTTACGGTTCCAGTACATATTTGTAAGAAAACTCTCTAGTTGTGGTAAAACTCCTAAAATACGCAATTAGAGTTTCCAGAAATGATTTCAATCTTGGAAGAACCCCTTGAATTAAAGTAAATAGATTCTTCCTACATTTCCTGCCGTTTTTAATCGCAGACATTACCAGTGGAAAGCCGTGAAATGACCAGCAAACTGATAATATTTACAACTCTGGGCACTTGAGGGAGCGTTTTCACTTGAATTTGCTTTCAAATATTAGGAATTCTTGTTTATACAGCTCAAAATTTGTGTAGAAAGCCTGTAAGTGAGGACTGTACTGCTTATGTTTTCAATTGAGGCCCCATTACTCTGGCGACTTTTGTATGACTCTGTTAAAATCATGACGGTTCCAGTACATATTTGTAAGAAAACTCTCTAGTTGTGGTAAAATTCTTAAAATACGTAATTAGAGTTTCCAGAAGTGATTAAAAACTTGGAAGAACCCCTTGAAATTAAAGTAAATAGATTCTTCCTACATTTCCTGCCGTTTGTAATCACAGACATTACCAGTGGAAAGCCGGGAAATGACCAGCAAACTGATAATATTTACAACTCTGGGCACTTGAGGGAGCGTTTTCACTTGAATTTGCTTTCAAATATTAGGAATTCTTGTTTATACAGCTCATAATTTTTGTAGAAAGCCTGTAAGTGAGGTTTAAACTGCGTATATTTACAATTGAGGCCCCATTACTCTGGCGACTATTGTATGACTCTGTTAAAATCCTTACGGTTCCAGTACATATTTGTAAGAAAACTCTCTAGTTGCGGTAAAACTCCTAAAATACGCAATTAGAGTTTCCAGAAATGATTTAAATCTTGGAAGAACCCCTTGAAATTAAAGTAAATAGATTCTTCCTACATTTCCTGCCGTTTGTTATCACAGACATTACCAGTGGAAAGCCGTGAAATGACCAGCAAACTGATAATATTTACAACTCCGGGCACTTTAGGGAGCGTTTTCACTTGAATTTGCTTTCAAATATTAGGAATTCTTGTTTATACAGCTCAAAATTTGTGTAGAAAGCCTGTAAGTGAGCACTGTACTGCTTATGTTTACAATTGAGGCCGCATTACTCTGGCGACTTTTGTATGACTCTGTTAAAATCCTGACGGTTCCAGTACATATTTGTAAGAAAACTCTCTAGTTGTGGTAAAACTCTTAAAATACGTAATTAGAGTTTCCAGAAATGATTAAAACCTTGGAACAACCCCTTGAAATTAAAGTAAATAGATTCTTCCTACATTTCCTGCCGATTGTAATCACAGACATTACCAGTGGAAAGCCGTGAAATGACCAGCAAACTGATAATATTTAAAACTCTGGGCACTTTAGGGAGCGTTTTCACTTGAATTTGCTTTCAAATATTAGGAATTCTTGTTTATACAGCTCAAAATTTGTGCAGAAAGCCTGTAAGTGAGGACTGTACTGCTTATGTTTACAATTGAGGCCGCATTACTCTGACGACTTTTGTATGACTCTGTTAAAATCCTGACGGTACCTGTACAAATTTGTAAGAAAACTCTCTAGTTGTGGTAAAACTCTTAAAATACGCAATTAGAGTTTCCAGAAGTGATTAAAACCTTGGAAGAACCCCTTGAAATTAAAGTAAATAGATTCTTCCTACATTTCCTGCCGTTTGTAATCGCAGACATTACCAGTGGAAAGCCGTGAAATGACCAGCAAACTGATAATATTTACAACTCTGGGCACTTGAGGGAGCGTTTTTACTTGAATTTGCTTTCAAATATTAGGAATTCTTGTTTATACAGCTCAAAATTTGTGCAGAAAGCCTGTAAGTGAGGTCTAAACTGCGTATGTTTACAATTGAGGCCCCATTACTCTGGCGACTTTTGAATGACTCTGATAAAATCCTTACGGTTCCAGTATATATTTGTAAGAAAACTCTCTAGTTGTGGTAAAACTCTTAAAATACGTAATTAGAGTTTCCAGAAATGATTAAAACCTTGGAAGAACCCCTTGAAATTAAAGTAAATAGATTCCTCCTACATTTCCTGCCGTTTGTTATCACAGACATTACCAATGGAAAGCCGTGAAATGACCAGCAAACTGATAATATTTACAACTCTGGGCACTTTAGGGAGCGTTTTCACTTGAATTTGCTTTCAAATATTAGGAATTCTTGTTTATACGGCTCAAAATTTGTGTAGAAAGCCTGTAAGTGAGGTTTAAACTGTGTATGTTTACAATTGAGGCCCCATTACTCTGGCGACTTTTGTATGACTCTGTTAAAATCCTTACGGTTCCAGTACAAATTTGTAAGAAAACTCTCTAGTTGTGGTAAAACTCTTAAAATACGCAATTAGAGTTTCCAGAAATGATTAAAAACTTTGAAGAACCCCTTGAAATTAAAGTAAATAGATTCTTCCTACATTTCCTGCCGTTTGTAATCACAGACATTACCAGTGGAAAGCCGGGAAATGACCAGCAAACTGATAATATTTACAACTCTGGGCACTTGAGGGAGCGTTTTCACTTGAATTTGCTTTCAAATATTAGGAATTCTTGTTTATACAGCTCAAAATTTGTGTAGAAAGCCTGTAAGTGAGGACTGTACTGCTTATGTTTACAATTGAGACTGCATTACTCTGGCGACTTTTGTATGACTCTGTTAAAATCCTGACGGTTCCAGTACATATTTGTAAGAAAACTCTCTAGTTGTGGTAAAACTCTTAAAATACGTAATTAGAGTTTCCAGAAATGATTAAAACCTTGGAAGAACCCCTTGAAATTAAAGTAAATAGATTCTTCCTACATTTCCTGCCCTTTGTAATCACAGACATTACCAGTGGAAAGCCGTGAAATGACCAGCAAACTGATAATATTTACAACTCTGGGCACTTTAGGGAGCGTTTTCACTTGAATTTGCTTTCAAATATTAGGAATTCTTGTTTATACAGCTCATAATTTTTGTAGAAAGCCTGTAAGTGAGGTTTAAACTGCGTATATTTACAATTGAGGCCCCATTACTCTGGCGACTATTGTATGACTCTGTTAAAATCCTTACGGTTCCAGTACATATTTGTAAGAAAACTCTCTAGTTGCGGTAAAACTCCTAAAATACGCAATTAGAGTTTCCAGAAATGATTTAAATCTTGGAAGAACCCCTTGAAATTAAAGTAAATAGATTCTTCCTACATTTCCTGCCGTTTGTTATCACAGACATTACCAGTGGAAAGCCGTGAAATGACCAGCAAACTGATAATATTTACAACTCCGGGCACTTTAGGGAGCGTTTTCACTTGAATTTGCTTTCAAATATTAGGAATTCTTGTTTATACAGCTCAAAATTTGTGTAGAAAGCCTGTAAGTGAGGACTGTACCGCTTATGTTTACAATTGAGGCCGCATTACTCTGGCGACTTTTGTATGACTCTGTTAAAATCCTGACGGTTCCAGTACATATTTGTAAGAAAACTCTCTACTTGTGGTAAAACTCTTAAAATACGTAATTAGAGTTTCCAGAAATGATTAAAACCTTGGAAGAACCCCTTGAAATTAAAGTAAATAGATTCTTCCTACATTTCCTGCCGATTGTAATCGCAGACATTACCAGTGGAAAGCCGTGAAATGACCAGCAAACTGATAATATTTAAAACTCTGGGCACTTTAGGGAGCGTTTTCACTTGAATTTGCTTTCAAATATTAGGAATTCTTGTTTATACAGCTCAAAATTTGTGCAGAAAGCCTGTAAGTGAGGACTGTACTGCTTATGTTTACAATTGAGGCCGCATTACTCTGGCGACTTTTGTATGACTCTGTTAAAATCCTGACGGTACCTGTACAAATTTGTAAGAAAACTCTCTAGTTGTGGTAAAACTCTTAAAATACGCAATTAGAGTTTCCAGAAGTGATTAAAACCTTGGAAGAACCCCTTGAAATTAAAGTAAATAGATTCTTCCTACATTTCCTGCCGTTTGTAATCGCAGACATTACCAGTGGAAAGCCGTGAAATGACCAGCAAACTGATAATATTTACAACTCTGGGCACTTGAGGGAGCGTTTTTACTTGAATTTGCTTTCAAATATTAGGAATTCTTGTTTATACAGCTCAAAATTTGTGCAGAAAGCCTGTAAGTGAGGACTGTACCGCTTATGTTTACAATTGAGGCCGCATTACTCTGGCGACTTTTGTATGACTCTGTTAAAATCCTGACGGTTCCTGTACAAATTTGTAAGAAAACTCTCTAGTTGTGGTAAAACTCTTAAAATACGCAATTAGAGTTTCCAGAAGTGATTAAAACCTTGGAAGAACCCCTTGAAATTAAAGTAAATAGATTCTTCCTACATTTCCTGCCGTTTGTAATCACAGACATTACCAGTGGAAAGCCTTGAAATGACTAGCAAACTGATAATATTTACAACTCTGGGCACTTTAGGGAGCGTTTTCACTAGAATTTGCTTTCAAATATTAGGAATTCTTGTTTATACAGCTCATAATTTTTGTAGAAAGCCTGTAAGTGAGGTTTAAACTGCGTATATTTACAATTGAGGCCCCATTACTCTGGCGACTATTGTATGACTCTGTTAAAATCCTTATGGTTCCAGTACATATTTGTAAGAAAACTCTCTAGTTGTGGTAAAACTCCTAAAATACGCAATTAGAGTTTCCAGAAATGATTTAAATCTTGGAAGAACCCCTTGAAATTAAAGTAAATAGATTCTTCCTACATTTCCTGCCGTTTGTAATCACAGACATTACCAATGGAAAGCCGTGAAATGACCAGCAAACTGATAATATTTAAAACTCTGGGCACTTCAGGGAGCGTTTTCACTTGAATTTGCTTTCAAATATTAGGAATTCTTGTTTATACAGCTCAAAATTTGTGTAGAAAGCCTGTAAGTGAGGTCTAAACTGCGTATGTTTACAATTGAGGCCCCATTACTCTGGCGACTTTTGAATGACTCTGATAAAATCCTTACGGTTCCAGTATATATTTGTAAGAAAACTCTCTAGTTGTGGTAAAACTCTTAAAATACGTAATTAGAGTTTCCAGAAATGATTAAAACCTTGGAAGAACCCCTTGAAATTAAAGTAAATAGATTCTTGCTACATTTCCTGCCGTTTGTTATCACAGACATTACCAATGGAAAGCCGTGAAATGACCAGCAAACTGATAATATTTACAACTCTGGGCACTTTAGGGAGCTTTTTCACTTGAATTTGCTTTCAAATATTAGGAATTCTTGTTTATACGGCTCAAAATTTGTGTAGAAAGCCTGTAAGTGAGGTTTAAACTGTGTATGTTTACAATTGAGGCCCCATTACTCTGGCGACTTTTGTATGACTCTGTTAAAATCCTGACGGTTCCAGTACAAATTTGTAAGAAAACTCTCTAGTTGTGGTAATACTCTTAAAATACGCAATTAGAGTTTCCAGAAATGATTAAAAACTTTGAAGAACCCCTTGAAATTAAAGTAAATAGATTCTTCCTACATTTCCTGCCGTTTGTAATCACAGACATTACCAGTGGAAAGCCGGGAAATGACCAGCAAACTGATAATATTTAAAACTCTGGGCACTTTAGGGAGCGTTTTCACTTGAATTTGCTTTCAAGTATTAGGAATTCTTGTTTATACAGCTCAAAATTTGTGCAGAAAGCCTGTAAGTGAGGACTGTACTGCTTATGTTTACAATTGAGGCCGCATTACTCTGGCGACTTTTGTATGACTCTGTTAAAATCCTGACGGTACCTGTACAAATTTGTAAGAAAACTCTCTAGTTGTGGTAAAACTCTTAAAATACGCAATTAGAGTTTCCAGAAGTGATTAAAACCTTGGAAGAACCCCTTGAAATTAAAGTAAATAGATTCTTCCTACATTTCCTGCCGTTTGTAATCGCAGACATTACCAGTGGAAAGCCGTGAAATGACCAGCAAACTGATAATATTTACAACTCTGGGCACTTGAGGGAGCGTTTTTACTTGAATTTGCTTTCAAATATTAGGAATTCTTGTTTATACAGCTCAAAATTTGTGTAGAAAGCCTGTAAGTGAGGACTGTACTGCTTATGTTTTCAATTGAGGCCACATTACTCTGGCGACTTTTGTATGACTCTGTTAAAATCATGACGGTTCCAGTACATATTTGTAAGAAAACTCTCTAGTTGTGGTAAAACTCTTAAAATACGTAATTAGAGTTTCCAGAAGTGATTAAAAACTTGGAAGAACCCCTTGAAATTAAAGTAAATAGATTCTTCCTACATTTCCTGCCGTTTGTAATCACAGACATTACCAGTGGAAAGCCGTGAAATGACCAGCAAACTGATAATATTTACAACCCCGGGCACTTTAGGGAGCGTTTTCACTTGAATTTGCTTTCAAATATTAGGAATTCTTGTATATACAGCTCAAAATTTGTGCAGAAAGCCTCTAAGTGAGCACTGTACTGCTTATGTTTACAATTGATGTCGCATTACTCTGGCGACTTTTCTATGACTCTGTTAAAATCCTGACGGTTCCAGTACAAATTTGTAAGAAAACTGTCTAGTTGTGGTAAAACTCTTAAAATACGTAATTAGAGTTTTCAGAAATGATTAAAACCTTGGAAGAACCCCTTGAAATTAAAGTAAATAGATTCTTCCTACATTTCCTGCCGTTTGTTATCACAGACATTACCAGTTTAAAGCCGTGAAATGACCAGCAAACTGATAATATTTACAACTCCGGCCACTTTAGGGAGCGTTTTCACTTGAATTTGCTTTCAAATATTAGGAATTCTTGTTTATACAGCTCAAAATTTGTGTAGAAAGCCTGTAAGTGAGCACTGTACTGCTTATGTTTACAATTGAGGCCGCATTACTCTGGCGACTTTTGTATGACTCTGTTAAAATCCTGACGGTTCCAGTACATATTTGTAAGAAAACTCTCTAGTTGTGGTAAAACTCTTAAAATACGTAATTAGAGTTTCCAGAAATGATTAATACCTTGGAAGAACCCCTTGAAATTTAAGTAAATAGATTCTTCCTACATTTCCTGCCGTTTGGAATCACAGACATTACCAGTGGAAAGCCGTGAAATGACCAGCAAACTGATAATATTTACAACTCTGGGCACTTTAGGGAGCGTTTTCACTTGAATTTGCTTTCAAATATTAGGAATTCTTGTTTATACAGCTCAAAATTTGTGCAGAAAGCCTGTAAGTGAGGACTGTACCGCTTATGTTTACAATTGAGGCCGCATTACTCTGGCGACTTTTGTATGACTCTGTTAAAATCCTGACGGTTCCTGTACAAATTTGTAAGAAAACTCTCTAGTTGTGGTAAAACTCTTAAAATACGCAATTAGAGTTTCCAGAAGTGATTAAAACCTTGGAAGTACCCCTTGAAATTAAAGTAAATAGATTCTTCCTACATTTCCTGCCATTTGTAATCGCAGACATTACCAGTGGAAAGCCGTGAAATGACCAGCAAACTGATAATATTTACAACTCTGGGCACTTGAGGGAGCGTTTTCACTTGAATTTGCTTTCAAATATTAGGAATTCTTGTTTATACAGCTCAAAATTTGTGTAGAAAGCCTGTAAGTGAGGACTGTACTGCTTATGTTTACAATTGAGACTGCATTACTCTGGCGACTTTTGTATGACTCTGTTAAAATCATGACGGTTCCAGTACATATTTGTAAGAAAACTCTCTAGTTGTGGTAAAACTCTTAAAATACGTAATTAGAGTTTCCAGAAATGATTAAAACCTTGGAAGAACCCCTTGAAATTTAAGTAAATAGATTCTTCCTACATTTCCTGCCGTTTGTAATCACAGACATTACCAGTGGAAAGCCGTGAAATGACCAGCAAACTGATAATATTTACAACTCTGGGCACTTTAGGGAGCGTTTTCACTTGAATTTGCTTTCAAATATTAGGAATTCTTGTTTATACAGCTCATAATTTTTGTAGAAAGCCTGTAAGTGAGGTTTAAACTGCGTATATTTACAATTGAGGCCCCATTACTCTGGCGACTATTGTATGACTCTGTTAAAATCCTTACGGTTCCAGTACATATTTGTAAGAAAACTCTCTAGTTGTGGTAAAACTCCTAAAATACACAATTAGAGTTTCCAGAAATGATTTAAATCTTGGAAGAACCCCTTGAAATTAAAGTAAATAGATTCTTCCTACATTTCCTGCCGTTTGTAATCACAGACATTACCAATGGAAAGCCGTGAAATGACCAGCAAACTGATAATATTTAAAACTCTGGGCACTTTAGGGAGCGTTTTCACTTGAAATTGCTTTCAAATATTAGGAATTCTTGTTTATACAGCTCAAAATTTGTGTAGAAAGCCTGTAAGTGAGGTCTAAACTGCGTATGTTTACAATTGAGGCCCCATTACTCTGGCGACTTTTGAATGACTCTGATAAAATCCTTATGGTTCCAGTACATATTTGTAAGAAAACTCTCTAGTTGTGGTAAAACTCTTAAAATACGTAATTAGAGTTTCCAGAAATGATTAAAACCTTGGAAGAACCCCTTGAAATTAAAGTAAATAGATTCTTCCTACATTTCCTGCGGTTTGTTATCACAGACATTACCAATGGAAAGCCGTGAAATGACCAGCAAACTGATAATATTTACAACTCTGGGCACTTTAGGGAGCTTTTTCACTTTAATTTGCTTTCAAATATTAGGAATTCTTGTTTATACGGCTCAAAATTTGTGTAAAAGCCTGTAAGTGAGGTTTAAACTGTGTATGTTTACAATTGAGGCCCCATTACTCTGGCGACTTTTGTATGACTCTGTTAAAATCCTGACGGTTCCAGTACAAATTTGTAAGAAAACTCTCTAGTTGTGGTAAAACTCTTAAAATACGCAATTAGAGTTTCCAGAAATGATTAAAAACTTTGAAGAACCCCTTGAAATTAAAGTAAATAGATTCTTCCTACATTTCCTGCCGTTTGTAATCACAGACATTACCAGTGGAAAGCCGGGAAATGACCAGCAAACTGATAATATTTACAACTCTGGGCACTTGAGGGAGCGTTTTCACTTGAATTTGCTTTCAAATATTAGGAATTCTTGTTTATACAGCTCAAAATTTGTGTAGAAAGCCTGTAAGTGAGGACTGTACTGCTTATGTTTACAATTGAGACTGCATTACTCTGGCGACTTTTGTATGACTCTGTTAAAATCATGACGGTTCCAGTACATATTTGTAAGAAAACTCTCTAGTTGTGGTAAAACTCTTAAAATACGTAATTAGAGTTTCCAGAAATGATTAAAACCTTGGAAGAACCCCTTGAAATTAAAGTAAATAGATTCTTCCTACATTTCCAGCCGTTTGGAATCACAGACATTACCAGTGGAAAGCCGTGAAATGACCAGCAAACTGATAATATTTACAACTCTGGGCACTTTAGGGAGCGTTTTCACTTGAATTTGCTTTCAAATATTAGGAATTCTTGTTTATACAGCTCATAATTTTTGTAGAAAGCCTGTAAGTGAGGTTTAAACTGCGTATATTTACAATTGAGGCCCCATTACTCCGGCGACTATTGTATGACTCTGTTAAAATCCTTACGGTTCCAGTACATATTTGTAAGAAAACTCTCTAGTTGTGGTAAAACTCCTAAAATACGCAATTAGAGTTTCCAGAAATGATTAAAACCTTGGAAGAACCCCTTGAAATTAAAGTAAATAGATTCTTCCTACATTTCCTGCCGTTTGTAATCACAGACATTACCAGTGGAAAGCCGTGAAATGACCAGCAAATTGATAATATTTACAACTCTGGGCACTTGAGGGAGCGTTTTCACTTGAATTTGCTTTCAAATATTAGAAATTCCTGTTTATACAGCTCAAAATTTATGTAGAAAGCCTGTAAGTGAGGACTGTACTGCTTATGTTTACAATTGAGACTGCATTACTCTGGCGACTTTTGTATGACTCTGTTAAAATCATGACGGTTCCAGTACATATTTGTAAGAAAACTCTCTAGTTGTGGTAAAACTCTTAAAATACGTAATTAGAGTTTCCAGAAATGATTAAAACCTTGGAAGAACCCCTTGAAATTAAAGTAAATAGATTCTTCCTACATTTCCAGCCGTTTGGAATCACAGACATTACCAGTGGAAAGCCGTGAAATGACCAGCAAACTGATAATATTTACAACTCCGGGCCCTTTAGGGAGCGTTTTCACTTGAATTTGCTTTCAAATATTAGGAATTCTTGTTTATACAGCTCAAAATTTGTGCAGAAAGCCTGTAAGTGAGGACTGTACCGCTTATGTTTACAATTGAGGCCGCATTACTCTGGCGACTTTTGTATGACTCTGTTAAAATCCTGACGGTTCCTGTACAAATTTGTAAGAAAACTCTCTAGTTGTGGTAAAACTCTTAAAATACGCAATTACAGTTTCCAGAAGTGATTAAAACCTTGGAAGAACCCCTTGAAATCAAAGTAAATAGATTCTTCCTACATTTCCTGCCGTTTGTAATCGCAGACATTACCAGTGGAAAGCCGTGAAATGACCAGCAAACTGATAATATTTACAACTCTGGGCACTTGAGGGAGCGTTTACACTTGAATTTGCTTTCAAATATTAGGAATTCTTGTTTATACAGCTCAAAATTTGTGTAGAAAGCCTGTAAGTGAGGACTGTACTGCTTATGTTTACAATTGAGACTGCATTACTCTGGCGACTTTTGTATGACTCTGCTAAAATCCTGACGGTTCCAGTACATATTTGTAAGAAAACTCTCTAGTTGTGGTAAAACTCTTAAAATATGTAATTAGAGTTTCCAGAAATGATTAAAACCTTGGAAGAACCCCTTGAAATTAAAGTAAATAGATTCTTCCTACATTTCCTGCCGTTTGTAATCACAGACATTACCAGTGGAAAGCCGTGAAATGACCAGCAAACTGATAATAGTTACAACTCTGGGCACTTTAGGGAGCGTTTTCACTTGAATTTGCTTTCAAATATTAGGAATTCTTGTTTATACAGCTCATAATTTTTGTAGAAAGCCTGTAAGTGAGGTTTAAACTGCGTATATTTACAATTGAGGCCCCATTACTCTGGCGACTATTGTATGACTCTGTTAAAATCCTTACGGTTCCAGTACATATTTGTAAGAAAACTCTCTAGTTGTGGTAAAACTCCTAAAATACGCAATTAGAGTTTCCAGAAATGATTTAAATCTTGGAAGAACCCCTTGAAATTAAAGTAAATAGATTCTTCCTACATTTCCTGCCGTTTTTAATCGCAGACATTACCAGTGGAAAGCCGTGAAATGACCAGCAAACTGATAATATTTACAACTCTGGGCACTTGAGGGAGCGTTTTCACTTGAATTTGCTTTCAAATATTAGGAATTCTTGTTTATACAGCTCAAAATTTGTGTAGAAAGCCTGTAAGTGAGGACTGTACTGCTTATGTTTTCAATTGAGGCCACATTACTCTGGCGACTTTTGTATGACTCTGTTAAAATCATGACGGTTCCAGTACATATTTGTAAGAAAACTCTCTAGTTGTGGTAAAACTCTTAAAATACGTAATTAGAGTTTCCAGAAATGATTAAAACCTTGGAAGAACCCCTTGAAATTAAAGTAAATAGATTCTTCCTACATTTCCTGCCGTTTGTAATCACAGACATTACCAGTGGAAAGCCGTGAAATGACCAGCAAACTGATAATATTTACAACTCTGGGCACTTTAGGGAGCGTTTTCACTTGAATTTGCTTTCAAATATTAGGAATTCTTGTTTATACAGCTCATAATTTTTGTAGAAAGCCTGTAAGTGAGGTTTAAACTGCGTATATTTACAATTGAGGCCCCATTACTCTGGCGACTATTGTATGACTCTGTTAAAATCCTTACGGTTCCAGTACATATTTGTAAGAAAACTCTCTAGTTGCGGTAAAACTCCTAAAATACGCAATTAGAGTTTCCAGAAATGATTTAAATCTTGGAAGAACCCCTTGAAATTTAAGTAAATAGATTCTTCCTACATTTCCTGCCGTTTGGAATCACAGACATTACCAGTGGAAAGCCGTGAAATGACCAGCAAACTGATAATATTTACAACTCTGGGCACTTGAGGGAGCGTTTTCACTTGAATTTGCTTTCAAATATTAGGAATTCTTGTTTATACAGCTCAAAATTTGTGCAGAAAGCCTGTAAGTGAGGACTGTACCGCTTATGTTTACAATTGAGGCCGCATTACTCTGGCGACTTTTGTATGACTCTGTTAAAATCCTGACGGTTCCTGTACAAATTTGTAAGAAAACTCTCTAGTTGTGGTAAAACTCTTAAAATACGCAATTAGAGTTTCCAGAAGTGATTAAAACCTTGGAAGAACCCCTTGAAATTAAAGTAAATAGATTCTTCCTACATTTCCTGCCATTTGTAATCGCAGACATTACCAGTGGAAAGCCGTGAAATGACCAGCAAACTGATAATATTTACAACTCTGGGCACTTGAGGGAGCGTTTTCACTTGAATTTGCTTTCAAATATTAGGAATTCTTGTTTATACAGCTCAAAATTTGTGTAGAAAGCCTGTAAGTGATGACTGTACTGCTTATGTTTACAATTGAGACTGCATTACTCTGGCGACTTTTGTATGACTCTGTTAAAATCCTTACGGTTCCAGTACATATTTGTAAGAAAACTCTCTAGTTGTGGTAAAACTCTTAAAATACGTAATTAGAGTTTCCAGAAATGATTAAAACCTTGGAAGAACCCCTTGAAATTAAAGTAAATAGATTCTTCCTACATTTCCTGCCGTTTGTAATCACAGACATTACCAGTGGAAAGCCGTGAAATGACCAGCAAACTGATAATATTTACAACTCTGGGCACTTTAGGGAGCGTTTTCACTTGAATTTGCTTTCAAATATTAGGAATTCTTGTTTATACAGCTCATAATTTTTGTAGAAAGCCTGTAAGTGAGGTTTAAACTGCGTATATTTACAATTGAGGCCCCATTACTCTGGCGACTATTGTATGACTCTGTTAAAATCCTTACGGTTCCAGTACATATTTGTAAGAAAACTCTCTAGTTATGGTAAAACTCCTAAAATACGCAATTAGAGTTTCCAGAAATGATTTAAATCTTGGAAGAACCCCTTGAAATTAAAGTAAATAGATTCTTCCTACATTTCCTGCCGTTTTTAATCGCAGACATTACCAGTGGAAAGCCGTGAAATGACCAGCAAACTGATAATATTTACAACTCTGGGCACTTGAGGGAGCGTTTTCACTTGAATTTGCTTTCAAATATTAGGAATTCTTGTTTATACAGCTCAAAATTTGTGTAGAAAGCCTGTAAGTGAGGACTGTACTGCTTATGTTTTCAATTGAGGCCACATTACTCTGGCGACTTTTGTATGACTCTGTTAAAATCATGACGGTTCCAGTACATATTTGTAAGAAAACTCTCTAGTTGTGGTAAAACTCTTGAAATACGTAATTAGAGTTTCCAGAAGTGATTAAAAACTTGGAAGAACCCCTTGAAATTAAAGTAAATAGATTCTTCCTACATTTCCTGCCGTTTGTAATCACAGACATTACCAGTGGAAAGCCGGGAAATGAGCAGCAAACTGATAATATTTACAACTCTGGGCACTTGAGGGAGCGTTTTCACTTGAATTTGCTTTCAAATATTAGGAATTCTTGTTTATACAGCTCAAAATTTGTGTAGAAAGCCTGTAAGTGAGGACTGTACTGCTTATGTTTACAATTGAGACTGCATTACTCTGGCGACTTTTGTATGACTCTGTTAAAATCATGACGGTTTCAGTACATATTTGTAAGAAAACTCTCTAGTTGTGGTAAAACTCTTAAAATACGTAATTAGAGTTTCCAGAAATGATTAAAACCTTGGAAGAACCCCTTGAAATTAAAGTAAATAGATTCTTCCTACATTTCCTGCCGTTTGTAATCACAGACATTACCAGTGGAAAGCCGTGAAATGACCAGCAAACTGATAATATTTACAACTCTGGGCACTTTAGGGAGCGTTTTCACTTGAATTTGCTTTCAAATATTAGGAATTCTTGTTTATACAGCTCATAATTTTTGTAGAAAGCCTGTAAGTGAGGTTTAAACTGCGTATATTTACAATTGAGGCCCCATTACTCTGGCGACTATTGTATGACTCTGTTAAAATCCTTACGGTTCCAGTACATATTTGTAAGAAAACTCTCTAGTTGCGGTAAAACTCCTAAAATACGCAATTAGAGTTTCCAGAAATGATTTAAATCTTGGAAGAACCCCTTGAAATTTAAGTAAATAGATTCTTCCTACATTTCCTGCCGTTTGGAATCACAGACATTACCAGTGGAAAGCCGTGAAATGACCAGCAAACTGATAATATTTACAACTCTGGGCACTTGAGGGAGCGTTTTCACTTGAATTTGCTTTCAAATATTAGGAATTCTTGTTTATACAGCTCAAAATTTGTGCAGAAAGCCTGTAAGTGAGGACTGTACCGCTTATGTTTACAATTGAGGCCGCATTACTCTGGCGACTTTTGTATGACTCTGTTAAAATCCTGACGGTTCCTGTACAAATTTGTAAGAAAACTCTCTAGTTGTGGTAAAACTCTTAAAATACGCAATTAGAGTTTCCAGAAGTGATTAAAACCTTGGAAGAACCCCTTGAAATTAAAGTAAATAGATTCTTCCTACATTTCCTGCCATTTGTAATCGCAGACATTACCAGTGGAAAGCCGTGAAATGACCAGCAAACTGATAATATTTACAACTCTGGGCACTTGAGGGAGCGTTTTCACTTGAATTTGCTTTCAAATATTAGGAATTCTTGTTTATACAGCTCAAAATTTGTGTAGAAAGCCTGTAAGTGAGGACTGTACTGCTTATGTTTACAATTGAGACTGCATTACTCTGGCGACTTTTGTATGACTCTGTTAAAATCCTTACGGTTCCAGTACATATTTGTAAGAAAACTCTCTAGTTGTGGTAAAACTCTTAAAATACGTAATTAGAGTTTCCAGAAATGATTAAAACCTTGGAAGAACCCCTTGAAATTAAAGTAAATAGATTCTTCCTACATTTCCTGCCGTTTGTAATCACAGACATTACCAGTGGAAAGCCGTGAAATGACCAGCAAACTGATAATATTTACAACTCTGGGCACTTTAGGGAGCGTTTTCACTTGAATTTGCTTTCAAATATTAGGAATTCTTGTTTATACAGCTCATAATTTTTGTAGAAAGCCTGTAAGTGAGGTTTAAACTGCGTATATTTACAATTGAGGCCCCATTACTCTGGCGACTATTGTATGACTCTGTTAAAATCCTTACGGTTCCAGTACATATTTGTAAGAAAACTCTCTAGTTCCGGTAAAACTCCTAAAATACGCAATTAGAGTTTCCAGAAATGATTTAAATCTTGGAAGAACCTCTTGAAATTAAAGTAAATAGATTCTTCCTACATTTCCTGCCATTTGTAATCGCAGACATTACCAGTGGAAAGCCGTGAAATGACCAGCAAACTGATAATATTTACAACTCTGGGCACTTGAGGGAGCGTTTTCACTTGAATTTGCTTTCAAATATTAGGAATTCTTGTTTATACAGCTCAAAATTTGTGTAGAAAGCCTGTAAGTGAGGACTGTACTGCTTATGTTTACAATTGAGACTGCATTACTCTGGCGACTTTTGTATGACTCTGTTAAAATCATGACGGTTCCAGTACATATTTGTAAGAAAACTCTCTAGTTGTGGTAAAACTCTAAAAAAACGTAATTAGAGTTTCCAGAAATGATTAAAACCTTGGAAGAACCCCTTGAAATTAAAGTAAATAGATTCTTCCAACATTTCCTGCCGTTTGTAATCACAGACATTACCAGTGGAAAGCCGTGAAATGACCAGCAAACTGATAATATTTACAACTCTGGGCACTTTAGGGAGCGTTTTCACTTGAATTTGCTTTCAAATATTAGGAATTCTTGTTTATACAGCTCATAATTTTTGTAGAAAGCCTGTAAGTGAGGTTTAAACTGCGTATATTTACAATTGAGGCCCCATTACTCTGGCGACTATTGTATGACTCTGTTAAAATCCTTACGGTTCCAGTACATATTTGTAAGAAAACTCTCTAGTTGTGGTAAAACTCCTAAAATACGCAATTAGAGTTTCCAGAAATGATTTAAATCTTGGAAGAACCCCTTGAAATTAAAGTAAATAGATTCTTCCTACATTTCCTGCCGTTTGTAATCACAAACATTACCAATGGAAATCCGTGAAATGACCAGCAAACTGATAATATTTAAAACTCTGGGCACTTTAGGGAGCGTTTCACTTGAATTTGCTTTCAAATATTAGGAATTCTTGTTTATACAGCTCAAAATTTGTGTAGAAAGCCTGTAAGTGAGGTCTAAACTGCGTATGTTTACAATTGAGGCCCCATTACTCTGGCGACTTTTGAATGACTCTGATAAAATCCTTATGGTTCCAGTACACATTTGTAAGAAAACTCTCTAGTTGTGGTAAAACTCTTAAAATACGTAATTAGAGTTTCCAGAAATGATTAAAACCTTGGAAGAACCCCTTGAAATTAAAGTAAATAGATTCTTCCTACATTTCCTGCCGTTTGTTATCACAGACATTACCAATGGAAAGCCGTGAAATGACCAGCAAACTGATAATATTTACAACTCTGGGCACTTTAGGGAGCGTTTTCACTTGAATTTGCTTTCAAATATTAGGAATTCTTGTTTATACAGCTCATAATTTTTGTAGAAAGCCTGTAAGTGAGGTTTAAACTGCGTATATTTACAATTGAGGCCCCATTACTCTGGCGACTATTGTATGACTCTGTTAAAATCCTTACGGTTCCAGTACATATTTGTAAGAAAACTCTCTAGTTGTGGTAAAACTCCTAAAATACGCAATTAGAGTTTCCAGAAATGATTTAAATCTTGGAAGAACCCCTTGAAATTAAAGTAAATAGATTCTTCCTACATTTCCTGCCGTTTGTAATCACAGACATTACCAATGGAAAGCCGTGAAATGACCAGCAAACTGATAATATTTAAAACTCTGGGCACTTTAGGGAGCTTTTTCACTTGAATTTGCTTTCAAATATTAGGAATTCTTGCTTATACAGCTCAAAATTTGTGTAGAAAGCCTGTAAGTGAGGACTGTACTGCTTATGTTTACAATTGAGACTGCATTACTCTGGCGACTTTTGTATGACTCTGTTAAAATCATGACGGTTCCAGTACATATTTGTAAGAAAACTCTCTAGTTGTGGTAAAACTCTAAAAAAACGTAATTAGAGTTTCCAGAAATGATTAAAACCTTGGAAGAACCCCTTGAAATTAAAGTAAATAGATTCTTCCAACATTTCCTGCCGTTTGTAATCACAGACATTACCAGTGGAAAGCCGTGAAATTACCAGCAAACTGATAATATTTACAACTCTGGGCACTTTAGGGAGCGTTTTCACTTGAATTTGCTTTCAAATATTAGGAATTCTTGTTTATACAGCTCATAATTTTTGTAGAAAGCCTGTAAGTGAGGTTTAAACTGCGTATATTTACAATTGAGGCCCCATTACTCTGGCGACTATTGTATGACTCTGTTAAAATCCTTACGGTTCCAGTACATATTTGTAAGAAAACTCTCTAGTTGTGGTAAAACTCCTAAAATACGCAATTAGAGTTTCCAGAAATGATTTAAATCTTGGAAGAACCCCTTGAAATTAAAGTAAATAGGTTCTTCCTACATTTCCTGCCGTTTGTAATCACAGACATTACCAATGGAAAGCCGTGAAATGACCAGCAAACTGATAATATTTAAAACTCTGGGCACTTTAGGGAGCGTTTTCACTTGAATTTGCTTTCAAATATTAGGAATTCTTGTTTATACAGCTCAAAATTTGTGTAGAAATCCTGTAAGTGAGCACTGTACTGCTTATGTTTACAATTGAGGCCGCATAACTCTGGCGACTTTTGTATGACTCTGTTAAAATCCTGACGGTTCCAGTACATATTTGTAAGAAAACTCTCTAGTTGTGGTAAAACTCTTAAAATACGTAATTAGAGTTTCCAGAAATGATTAAAACCTTGGAAGAACCCCTTGAAATTAAAATAAATAGATTCTTCCTACATTTCCTGCCGTTTGTAATCACAGACATTACCAGTGGAAAGCCGTGAAATGACCAGCAAACTGATAATATTTACAACTCTGGGCACTTTAGGGAGCGTTTTCACTTGAATTTGCTTTCAAATATTAGATATTCTTGTTTATACAGCTCAAAATTTGTGCAGAAAGCCTGTAAGTGAGGACTGTACCGCTTATGTTTACAATTGAGGCCGCATTACTCTGGCGACTTTTGTATGACTCTGTTAAAATCCTCCGGGTTCCTGTACAAATTTGTAAGAAAACTCTCTAGTTGTGGTAAAACTCTTAAAATACGCAATTAGAGTTTCCAGAAGTGATTAAAACCTTGGAAGAACCCCTTGAAATCAAAGTAAATAGATTCTTCCTACATTTCCTGCCGTTTGTAATCGCAGACATTACCAGTGGAAAGCCGTGAAATGACCAGCAAACTGATAATATTTACAACTCTGGGCACTTGAGGGAGCGTTTTCACTTGAATTTGCTTTCAAATATTAGGAATTCTTGTTTATACAGCTCAAAATTTGTGTAGAAAGCCTGTAAGTGAGGACTGTACTGCTTATGTTTACAATTGAGACTGCATTACTCTGGCGACTTTTGTATGACTCTGTTAAAATCCTGACGGTTCCAGTACATATTTGTAAGAAAACTCTCTAGTTGTGGTAAAACTCTTAAAATATGTAATTAGAGTTTCCAGAAATGATTAAAACCTTGGAAGAACCCCTTGAAATTAAAGTAAATAGATTCTTCCTACATTTCCTGCCGTTTGTAATCACAGACATTACCAGTGGAAAGCCGTGAAATGACCAGCAAACTGATAATAGTTACAACTCTGGGCACTTTAGGGAGCGTTTTCACTTGAATTTGCTTTCAAATATTAGGAATTCTTGTTTATACAGCTCATAATTTTTGTAGAAAGCCTGTAAGTGAGGTTTAAACTGCGTATATTTACAATTGAGGCCCCATTACTCTGGCGACTATTGTATGACTCTGTTAAAATCCTTACGGTTCCAGTACATATTTGTAAGAAAACTCTCTAGTTGTGGTAAAACTCCTAAAATACGCAATTAGAGTTTCCAGAAATGATTTAAATCTTGGAAGAACCCCTTGAAATTAAAGTAAATAGATTCTTCCTACATTTCCTGCCGTTTTTAATCGCAGACATTACCAGTGGAAAGCCGTGAAATGACCAGCAAACTGATAATATTTACAACTCTGGGCACTTGAGGGAGCGTTTTCACTTGAATTTGCTTTCAAATATTAGGAATTCTTGTTTATACAGCTCAAAATATGTGTAGAAAGCCTGTATGTGAGGACTGTACTGCTTATGTTTTCAATTGAGGCCACATTACTCTGGCGACTTTTGTATGACTCTGTTAAAATCATGACGGTTCCAGTACATATTTGTAAGAAAACTCTCTATTTGTGGTAAAACTCTTAAAATACGTAATTAGAGTTTCCAGAAGTCATTAAAAACTTGGAAGAACCCCTTGAAATTACAGTAAATAGATTCTTCCTACATTTCCTGCCGTTTGTAATCACAGACATTACCAGTGGAAAGCCGGGAAATGACCAGCAAACTGATAATATTTACAACTCTGGGCACTTGAGGGAGCGTTTTCACTTGAATTTGCTTTCAAATATTAGGAATTCTTGTTTATACAGCTCAAAATTTGTGTAGAAAGCCTGTAAGTGAGGACTGTACTGCTTATGTTTACAATTGAGACTGCATTACTCTGGCGACTTTTGTATGACTCTGTTAAAATCATGACGGTTCCAGTACATATTTGTAAGAAAACTCTCTAGTTGTGGTAAAACTCTTAAAATACGTAATTAGAGTTTCCAGAAATGATTAAAACCTTGGAAGAACCCCTTGAAATTAAAGTAAATAGATTCTTCCTACATTTCCTGCCGTTTGTAATCACAGACATTACCAGTGGAAAGCCGTGAAGTGACCAGCAAACTGATAATATTTACAACTCTGGGCACTTTAGGGAGCGTTTTCACTTGAATTTGCTTTCAAATATTAGGAATTCTTGTTTATACAGCTCATAATTTTTGTAGAAAGCCTGTAAGTGAGGTTTAAACTGCGTATATTTACAATTGAGGCCCCATTACTCTGGCGACTATTGTATGACTCTGTTAAAATCCTTACGGTTCCAGTACATATTTGTAAGAAAACTCTCTAGTTGCGGTAAAACTCCTAAAATACGCAATTAGAGTTTCCAGAAATGATTAAAAACTTTGAAGAACCCCTTGAAATTAAAGTAAATAGATTCTTCCTACATTTCCTGCCGTTTGTAATCACAGACATTACCAGTGGAAAGCCGGGAAATGACCAGCAAACTGATAATATTTACAACTCTGGGCACTTTAGGGAGCGTTTTCACTTGAATTTGCTTTCAAATATTAGGAATTCTTGTTTATACAGCTCAAAATTTGTGTAGAAAGCCTGTAAGTGAGCACTGTACTGCTTATGTTTACAATTGAGGCCGCATTACTCTGGCGACTTTTGTATGACTCTGTTAAAATCCTGAGGGTTCCAGTACATATTTGTAAGAAAACTCTCTAGTTGTGGTAAAACTCTTAAAATACGTAATTAGAGTTTCCAGAAATGATTAAAACCTTGGAAGAACCCCTTGAAATTAAAGTAAATAGATTCTTCCTACATTTCCTGCCGTTTGTAATCACAGACATTACCAGTGGAAAGCCGTGAAATGACCAGCAAACTGATAATATTTACAACTCTGGGCACTTTAGGGAGCGTTTTCACTTGAATTTGCTTTCAAATATTAGATATTCTTGTTTATACAGCTCAAAATTTGTGCAGAAAGCCTGTAAGTGAGGACTGTACCGCTTATGTTTACAATTGAGGCCGCATTACTCTGGCGACTTTTGTATGACTCTGTTAAAATCCTGAGGGTTCCAGTACATATTTGTAAGAAAACTCTCTAGTTGTGGTAAAACTCTTAAAATACGTAATTAGAGTTTCCAGAAATGATTAAAACCTTGGAAGAACCCCTTGAAATTAAAGTAAATAGATTCTTCCTACATTTCCTGCCGTTTGTAATCACAGATATTACCAGTGGAAAGCCGTGAAATGACCAGCAAACTGATAATATTTACAACTCTGGGCACTTTAGGGAGCGTTTTCACTTGAATTTGCTTTCAAATATTAGGAATTCTTGTTTATACAGCTCATAATTTTTGTAGAAAGCCTGTAAGTGAGGTTTAAACTGCGTATATTTACAATTGAGGCCCCATTACTCTGGCGACTATTGTATGACTCTGTTAAAATCCTTACGGTTCCAGTACGTATTTGTAAGAAAACTCTCTAGTTCCGGTAAAACTCCTAAAATACGCAATTAGAGTTTCCAGAAATGATTTAAATCTTGGAAGAACCCCTTGAAATTAAAGTAAATAGATTCTTCCTACATTTCCTGCCATTTGTAATCGCAGACATTACCAGTGGAAAGCCGTGAAATGACCAGCAAACTGATAATATTTACAACTCTGGGCACTTGAGGGAGCGTTTTCACTTGAATTTGCTTTCAAATATTAGGAATTCTTGTTTATACAGCTCAAAATTTGTGTAGAAAGCCTGTAAGTGAGGACTGTACTGCTTATGTTTACAATTGAGACTGCATTACTCTGGCGACTTTTGTATGACTCTGTTAAAATCATGACGGTTCCAGTACATATTTGTAAGAAAACTCTCTAGTTGTGGTAAAACTCTAAAAAAACATAATTAGAGTTTCCAGAAATGATTAAAACCTTGGAAGAACCCCTTGAAATTAAAGTAAATAGATTCTTCCAACATTTCCTGCCGTTTGTAATCACAGACATTACCAGTGGAAAGCCGTGAAATGACCAGCAAACTGATAATATTTACAACTCTGGGCACTTTAGGGAGCGTTTTCACTTGAATTTGCTTTCAAATATTAGGAATTCTTGTTTATACAGCTCATAATTTTTGTAGAAAGCCTGTAAGTGAGGTTTAAACTGCGTATATTTACAATTGAGGCCCCATTACTCTGGCGACTATTGTATGACTCTGTTAAAATCCTTACGGTTCCAGTACATATTTGTAAGAAAACTCTCTAGTTGTGGTAAAACTCCTAAAATACGCAATTAGAGTTTCCAGAAATGATTTAAATCTTGGAAGAACCCCTTGAAATTAAAGTAAATAGATTCTTCCTACATTTCCTGCCGTTTGTAATCACAGACATTACCAATGGAAAGCCGTGAAATGACCAGCAAACTGATAATATTTAAAACTCTGGGCACTTTAGGGAGCGTTTTCACTTGAATTTGCTTTCAAATATTAGGAATTCTTGTTTATACAGCTCAAAATTTGTGTAGAAAGCCTGTAAGTGAGGTCTAAACTGCGTATGTTTACAATTGAGGCCCCATTACTCTGGCGACTTTTGAATGACTCTGATAAAATCCTTACGGTTCCAGTACATATTTGTAAGAAAACTCTCTAGTTGTGGTAAAACTCTTAAAATACGTAATTAGAGTTTCCAGAAATGATTAAAACCTTGGAAGAACCCCTTGAAATTAAAGTAAATAGATTCTTCCTACATTTCCTGCCGTTTGTTATCACAGACATTACCAATGGAAAGCCGTGAAATGACCAGCAAACTGATAATATTTACAACTCTGGGCACTTTAGGGAGCGTTTTCACTTGAATTTGCTTTCAAATATTAGGAATTCTTGTTTATACGGCTCAAAATTTGTGTAGAAAGCCTGTAAGTGAGGTTTAAACTGTGTATGTTTACAATTGAGGCCCCATTACTCTGGCGACTTTTGTATGACTCTGTTAAAATCCTGACGGTTCCAGTACAAATTTGTAAGAAAACTCTCTAGTTGTGGTAAAACTCTTAAAATACGTAATTAGAGTTTCCAGAAGTGATTAAAAACTTGGAAGAACCCCTTGAAATTACAGTAAATAGATTCTTCCTACATTTCCTGCCGTTTGTAATCACAGACATTACCAGTGGAAAGCCGGGAAATGACCAGCAAACTGATAATATTTACAACTCTGGGCACTTGAGGGAGCGTTTTCACTTGAATTTGCTTTCAAATATTAGGAATTCTTGTTTATACAGCTCAAAATTTGTGTAGAAAGCCTGTAAGTGAGGACTGTACTGCTTATGTTTACAATTGAGACTGCATTACTCTGGCGACTTTTGTATGACTCTGTTAAAATCCTGACGGTTCCAGTACATATTTGTAAGAAAACTCTCTAGTTGTGGTAAAACTCTTAAAATACGTAATTAGAGTTTCCAGAAATGATTAAAACCTTGGAAGAACCCCTTGAAATTAAAGTAAATAGATTCTTCCTACATTTCCTGCCGTTTGTAATCACAGACATTACCAGAGGAAAGCCGTGAAATGACCAGCAAACTGATAATATTTACAACTCTGGGCACTTTAGGGAGCGTTTTCACTTGAATTTGCTTTCAAATATTAGGAATTCTTGTTTATACAGCTCATAATTTTTGTAGAAAGCCTGTAAGTGAGGTTTAAACTGCGTATATTTACAATTGAGGCCCCATTACTCTGGCGACTATTGTATGACTCTGTTAAAATCCTTACGGTTCCAGTACATATTTGTAAGAAAACTCTCTAGTTGCGGTAAAACTCCTAAAATACGCAATTAGAGTTTCCAGAAATGATTAAAACCTTGGAAGAACCCCTTGAAATTAAAGTAAATAGATTCTTCCTACATTTCCTGCCATTTGTAATCGCAGACATTACCAGTGGAAAGCCGTGAAATGACCAGCAAACTGATAATATTTACAACTCTGGGCACTTGAGGGAGCGTTTTCACTTGAATTTGCTTTCAAATATTAGGAATTCTTGTTTATACAGCTCAAAATTTGTGTAGAAAGCCTGTAAGTGAGGACTGTACTGCTTATGTTTACAATTGAGACTGCATTACTCTGGCGACTTTTGTATGACTCTGTTAAAATCATGACGGTTCCAGTACATATTTGTAAGAAAACTCTCTAGTTGTGGTAAAACTCTAAAAAAACATAATTAGAGTTTCCAGAAATGATTAAAACCTTGGAAGAACCCCTTGAAATTAAAGTAAATAGATTCTTCCAACATTTCCTGCCGTTTGTAATCACAGACATTACCAGTGGAAAGCCGTGAAATGACCAGCAAACTGATAATATTTACAACTCTGGGCACTTTAGGGAGCGTTTTCACTTGAATTTGCTTTCAAATATTAGGAATTCTTGTTTATACAGCTCATAATTTTTGTAGAAAGCCTGTAAGTGAGGTTTAAACTGCGTATATTTACAATTGAGGCCCCATTACTCTGGCGACTATTGTATGACTCTGTTAAAATCCTTACGGTTCCAGTACATATTTGTAAGAAAACTCTCTAGTTGTGGTAAAACTCCTAAAATACGCAATTAGAGTTTCCAGAAATGATTTAAATCTTGGAAGAACCCCTTGAAATTAAAGTAAATAGATTCTTCCTACATTTCCTGCCGTTTGTAATCACAGACATTACCAATGGAAAGCCGTGAAATGACCAGCAAACTGATAATATTTAAAACTCTGGGCACTTTAGGGAGCGTTTTCACATGAATTTGCTTTCAAATATTAGGAATTCTTGTTTATACAGCTCAAAATTTGTGTAGAAAGCCTGTAAGTGAGGTCTAAACTGCGTATGTTTACAATTGAGGCCCCATTACTCTGGCGACTTTTGAATGACTCTGATAAAATCCTTACGGTTCCAGTACATATTTGTAAGAAAACTCTCTAGTTGTGGTAAAACTCTTAAAATACGTAATTAGAGTTTCCAGAAATGATTAAAACCTTGGAAGAACCCCTTGAAATTAAAGTAAATAGATTCTTCCTACATTTCCTGCCGTTTGTTATCACAGACATTACCAATGGAAAGCCGTGAAATGACCAGCAAACTGATAATATTTACAACTCTGGGCACTTTAGGGAGCGTTTTCACTTGAATTTGCTTTCAAATATTAGGAATTCTTGTTTATACGGCTCAAAATTTGTGTAGAAAGCCTGTAAGTGAGGTTTAAACTGTGTATGTTTACAATTGAGGCCCCATTACTCTGGCGACTTTTGTATGACTCTGTTAAAATCCTGACGGTTCCAGTACAAATTTGTAAGAAAACTCTCTAGTCATGGTAAAACTCTTAAAATACGCAATTAGAGTTTCCAGAAATGATTAAAAACTTTGAAGAACCCCTTGAAATTAAAGTAAATAGATTCTTCCTACATTTCCTGCCGTTTGTAATCACAGACATTACCAGTGGAAAGCCGGGAAATGACCAGCAAACTGATAATATTTACAACTCTGGGCACTTGAGGGAGCGTTTTCACTTGAATTTGCTTTCAAATATTAGGAATTCTTGTTTATACAGCTCAAAATTTGTGTAGAAAGCCTGTAAGTGAGGTCTAAACTGCGTATGTTTACAATTGAGGCCCCATTACTCTGGCGACTTTTGAATGACTCTGATAAAATCCTTACGGTTCCAGTACATATTTGTAAGAAAACTCTCTAGTTGTGGTAAAACTCTTAAAATACGTAATTAGAGTTTCCAGAAATGATTAAAACCTTGGAAGAACCCCTTGAAATTAAAGTAAATAGATTCTTCCTACATTTCCTGCCGTTTGTTATCACAGACATTACCAATGGAAAGCCGTGAAATGACCAGCAAACTGATAATATTTACAACTCTGGGCACTTTAGGGAGCGTTTTCACTTGAATTTGCTTTCAAATATTAGGAATTCTTGTTTATACGGCTCAAAATTTGTGTAGAAAGCCTGTAAGTGAGGTTTAAACTGTGTATGTTTACAATTGAGGCCCCATTACTCTGGCGACTTTTGTATGACTCTGTTAAAATCCTGACGGTTCCAGTACAAATTTGTAAGAAAACTCTCTAGTTGTGGTAAAACTCTTAAAATACGCAATTAGAGTTTCCAGAAATGATTAAAAACTTTGAAAAACCCCTTGAAATTAAAGTAAATAGATTCTTCCTACATTTCCTGCCGTTTGTAATCACAGACATTACCAGTGGAAAGCCGGGAAATGACCAGCAAACTGATAATATTTACAACTCTGGGCACTTGAGGGAGCGTTTTCACTTGAATTTGCTTTCAAATATTAGGAATTCTTGTTTATACAGCTCAAAATTTGTGTAGAAAGCCTGTAAGTGAGGACTGTACTGCTTATGTTTACAATTGAGACTGCATTACTCTGGCGACTTTTGTATGACTCTGTTAAAATCATGACGGTTCCAGTACATATTTGTAAGAAAACTCTCTAGTTGTGGTAAAACTCTTAAAATACGTAATTAGAGTTTCCAGAAATGATTAAAACCTTGGAAGAACCCCTTGAAATTAAAGTAAATAGATTCTTCCTACATTTCCTGCCGTTTGTAATCACAGACATTACCAGTGGAAAGCCAGGAAATGACCAGCAAACTGATAATATTTACAACTCTGGGCACTTTAGGGAGCGTTTTCACTTGAATTTGCTTTCAAATATTAGATATTCTTGTTTATACAGCTCAAAATTTGTGCAGAAAGCCTGTAAGTGAGGACTGTACCGCTTATGTTTACAATTGAGGCCGCATTACTCTGGCGACTTTTGTATGACTCTGTTAAAATCCTGACGGTTCCTGTACAAATTTGTAAGAAAACTCTCTAGTTGTGGTAAAACTCTTAAAATACGCAATTAGAGTTTCCAGAAGTGATTAAAACTTTGGAAGAACCCCTTGAAATCAAAGTAAATAGATTCTTCCTACATTTCCTGCCGTTTGTAATCGCAGACATTACCAGTGGAAAGCCGTGAAATGACCAGCAAACTGATAATATTTACAACTCTGGGCACTTGAGGGAGCGTTTTCACTTGAATTTGCTTTCAAATATTAGGAATTCTTGTTTATACAGCTCAAAATTTGTGTAGAAAGCCTGTAAGTGAGGACTGTACTGCTTATGTTTACAATTGAGACTGCATTACTCTGGCGACTTTTGTATGACTCTGTTAAAATCCTGACGGTTCCAGTACATATTTGTAAGAAAACTCTCTAGTTGTGGTAAAACTCTTAAAATATGTAATTAGAGTTTCCAGAAATGATTAAAACCTTGGAAGAACCCCTTGAAATTAAAGTAAATAGATTCTTCCTACATTTCCTGCCGTTTGTAATCACAGACATTACCAGTGGAAAGCCGTGAAATGACCAGCAAACTGATAATAGTTACAACTCTGGGCACTTTAGGGAGCGTTTTCACTTGAATTTGCTTTCAAATATTAGGAATTCTTGTTTATACAGCTCATAATTTTTGTAGAAAGCCTGTAAGTGAGGTTTAAACTGCGTATATTTACAATTGAGGCCCCATTACTCTGGCGACTATTGTATGACTCTGTTAAAATCCTTACGGTTCCAGTACATATTTGTAAGAAAACTCTCTAGTTGTGGTAAAACTCCTAAAATACGCAATTAGAGTTTCCAGAAATGATTTAAATCTTGGAAGAACCCCTTGAAATTAAAGTAAATAGATTCTTCCTACATTTCCTGCCGTTTTTAATCGCAGACATTACCAGTGGAAAGCCGTGAAATGACCAGCAAACTGATAATATTTACAACTCTGGGCACTTGAGGGAGCGTTTTCACTTGAATTTGCTTTCAAATATTAGGAATTCTTGTTTATACAGCTCAAAATTTGTGTAGAAAGCCTGTAAGTGAGGACTGTACTGCTTATGTTTTCAATTGAGGCCACATTACTCTGGCGACTTTTGTATGACTCTGTTAAAATCATGACGGTTCCAGTACATATTTGTAAGAAAACTCTCTAGTTGTGGTAAAACTCTTAAAATACGTAATTAGAGTTTCCAGAAGGGATTAAAAACTTGGAAGAACCCCTTGAAATTAAAGTAAATAGATTCTTCCTACATTTCCTGCCGTTTGTAATCACAGACATTACCAGTGGAAAGCCGGGAAATGACCAGCAAACTGATAATATTTACAACTCTGGGCACTTGAGGGAGCGTTTTCACTTGAATTTGCTTTCAAATATTAGGAATTCTTGTTTATACAGCAAAAATTTGTGTAGAAAGCCTGTAAGTGAGGACTGTACTGCTTATGTTTACAATTGAGACTGCATTACTCTGGCGACTTTTGTATGACTCTGTTAAAATCATGACGGTTCCAGTACATATTTGTAAGAAAACTCTCTAGTTGTGGTAAAACTCTTAAAATACGTAATTAGAGTTTCCAGAAATGATTAAAACCTTGGAAGAACCCCTTGAAATTAAAGTAAATAGATTCTTCCTACATTTCCTGCCGTTTGTAATCACAGACATTACCAGGGGAAAGCCGGGAAATGACCAGCAAACTGATAATATTTACAACTCTGGGCACTTTAGGGAGCGTTTTCACTTGAATTTGCTTTCAAATATTAGGAATTCTTGTTTATACAGCTCATAATTTTTGTAGAAAGCCTGTAAGTGAGGTTTAAACTGCGTATATTTACAATTGAGGCCCCATTACTCTGGCGACTATTGTATGACTCTGTTAAAATCCTTACGGTTCCAGTACATATTTGTAAGAAAACTCTCTAGTTGCGGTAAAACTCCTAAAATACGCAATTAGAGTTTCCAGAAATGATTTAAATCTTGGAAGAACCCCTTGAAATTAAAGTAAATAGATTCTTCCTACATTTCCTGCCATTTGTAATCGCAGACATTACCAGTGGAAAGCCGTGAAATGACCAGCAAACTGATAATATTTAAAACTCTGGGCACTTGAGGGAGCGTTTTCACTTGAATTTGCTTTCAAATATTAGGAATTCTTGTTTATACAGCTCAAAATTTGTGTAGAAAGCCTGTAAGTGAGGATTGTACTGCTTATGTTTACAATTGAGACTGCATTACTCTGGCGACTTTTGTATGACTCTGTTAAAATCATGACGGTTCCAGTACATATTTGTAAGAAAACTCTCTAGTTGTGGTAAAACTCTAAAAAAACGTAATTAGAGTTTCCAGAAATGATTAAAACCTTGGAAGAACCCCTTGAAATTAAAGTAAATAGATTCTTCCAACATTTCCTGCCGTTTGTAATCACAGACATTACCAGTGGAAAGCCGTGAAATGACCAGCAAACTGATAATATTTACAACTCTGGGCACTTGGGGAGCGTTTTCACTTGAATTTGCTTTCAAATATTAGGAATTCTTGTTTATACAGCTCAAAATTTGTGTAGAAAGCCTGTAAGTGAGGTCTAAACTGCGTATGTTTACAATTGAGGCCCCATTACTCTGGCGACTTTTGAATGACTCTGATAAAATCCTTACGGTTCCAGTACATATTTGTAAGAAAACTCTCTAGTTGTGGTAAAACTCTTAAAATACGTAATTAGAGTTTCCAGAAATGATTAAAACCTTGGAAGAACCCCTTGAAATTAAAGTAAATAGATTCTTCCTACATTTCCTGCCGTTTGTTATCACAGACATTACCAATGGAAAGCCGTGAAATGACCAGCAAACTGATAATATTTACAACTCTGGGCACTTTAGGGAGCGTTTTCACTTGAATTTGCTTTCAAATATTAGGAATTCTTGTTTATACGGCTCAAAATTTGTGTAGAAAGCCTGTAAGTGAGGTTTAAACTGTGTATGTTTACAATTGAGGCCCCATTACTCTGGCGACTTTTGTATGACTCTGTTAAAATCCTGACGGTTCCAGTACAAATTTGTAAGAAAACTCTCTAGTTGTGGTAAAACTCTTAAAATACGCAATTAGAGTTTCCAGAAATGATTAAAAACTTTGAAGAACCCCTTGAAATTAAAGTAAATAGATTCTTCCTACATTTCCTGCCTTTTGTAATCACAGACATTACCAATGGAAAGCCGTGAAATGACCAGCAAACTGATAATATTTAAAACTCCGGGCACTTTAGGGAGCGTTTTCACTTGAATTTGCTTTCAAATATTAGGAATTCTTGTTTATACAGCTCAAAATTTGTGCAGAAAGCCTCTAAGTGAGGACTGTACTGCTTATGTTTACAATTGATGTCGCATTACTCTGGCGACTTTTCTATGACTCTGTTAAAATCCTGACGGTTCCAGTACAAATTTGTAAGAAAACTGTCTAGTTGTGGTAAAACTCTTAAAATACGTAATTAGAGTTTCCAGAAATGATTAAAACCTTGGAAGAACCCCTTGAAATTAAAGTAAATAGATTCTTCCTACATTTCCTGCCGTTTGTTATCACAGACATTACCAGTGGAAAGCCGTGAAATGACCAGCAAACTGATAATATTTACAACTCCGGGCACTTTAGGGAGCGTTTTCACTTGAATTTGCTTTCAAATATTAGGAATTCTTGTTTATACAGCTCAAAATTTGTGTAGAAATCCTGTAAGTGAGCACTGTACTGCTTATGTTTACAATTGAGGCCGCATTACTCTGGCGACTTTTGTATGACTCTGTTAAAATCCTGACGGTTCCTGTACAAATTTGTAAGAAAACTCTCTAGTTGTGGTAAAACTCTTAAAATACGCAATTAGAGTTTCCAGAAGTGATTAAAACCTTGGAAGAAACCCTTGAAATCAAAGTAAATAGATTCTTCCTACATTTCCTGCCGTTTGTAATCGCAGACATTACCAGTGGAAAGCCGTGAAATGACCAGCAAACTGATAATATTTACAACTCTGGGCACTTGAGGGAGCGTTTTCACTTGAATTTGCTTTCAAATATTAGGAATTCTTGTTTATACAGCTCAAAATTTGTGTAGAAAGCCTGTAAGTGAGGACTGTACTGCTTATGTTTACAATTGAGACTGCATTACTCTGGCGACTTTTGTATGACTCTGTTAAAATCCTGACGGTTCCAGTACATATTTGTAAGAAAACTCTCTAGTTGTGGTAAAACTCTTAAAATATGTAATTAGAGTTTCCAGAAATGATTAAAACCTTGGAAGAACCCCTTGAAATTAAAGTAAATAGATTCTTCCTACATTTCCTGCCGTTTGTAATCACAGACATTACCAGTGGAAAGCCGTGAAATGACAGCAAACTGATAATAGTTACAACTCTGGGCACTTTAGGGAGCGTTTTCACTTGAATTTGCTTTCAAATATTAGGAATTCTTGTTTATACAGCTCATAATTTTTGTAGAAAGCCTGTAAGTGAGGTTTAAACTGCGTATATTTACAATTGAGGCCCCATTACTCTGGCGACTATTGTATGACTCTGTTAAAATCCTTACGGTTCCAGTACATATTTGTAAGAAAACTCTCTAGTTGTGGTAAAACTCCTAAAATACGCAATTAGAGTTTCCAGAAATGATTTAAATCTTGGAAGAACCCCTTGAAATTAAAGTAAATAGATTCTTCCTACATTTCCTGCCGTTTTTAATCGCAGACATTACCAGTGGAAAGCCGTGAAATGACCAGCAAACTGATAATATTTACAACTCTGGGCACTTGAGGGAGCGTTTTCACTTGAATTTGCTTTCAAATATTAGGAATTCTTGTTTATACAGCTCAAAATTTGTGTAGAAAGCCTGTAAGTGAGGACTGTACTGCTTATGTTTTCAATTGAGGCCACGTTACTCTGGCGACTTTTGTATGACTCTGTTAAAATCATGACGGTTCCAGTACATATTTGTAAGAAAACTCTCTAGTTGTGGTAAAACTCTTAAAATACGTAATTAGAGTTTCCAGAAGTGATTAAAAACTTGGAAGAACCCCTTGAAATTAAAGTAAATAGATTCTTCCTACATTTCCTGCCGTTTGTAATCACAGACATTACCAGTGGAAAGCCGGGAAATGACCAGCAAACTGATAATATTGACAACTCTGGGCACTTGAGGGAGCGTTTTCACTTGAATTTGCTTTCAAATATTAGGAATTCTTGTTTATACAGCTCAAAATTTGTGTAGAAAGCCTGTAAGTGAGGACTGTACTGCTTATGTTTACAATTGAGACTGCATTACTCTGGCGACTTTTGTATGACTCTGTTAAAATCATGACGGTTCCAGTACATATTTGTAAGAAAACTCTCTAGTTGTGGTAAAACTCTTAAAATACGTAATTAGAGTTTCCAGAAATGATTAAAACCTTGGAAGAACCCCTTGAAATTAAAGTAAATAGATTCTTCCTACATTTCCTGCCGTTTGTAATCACAGACATTACCAGTGGAAAGCCGTGAAATGACCAGCAAACTGATAATATTTACAACTCTGGGCACTTTAGGGAGCGTTTTCACTTGAATTTGCTTTCAAATATTAGGAATTCTTGTTTATACAGCTCATAATTTTTGTAGAAAGCCTGTAAGTGAGGTTTAAACTGCGTATATTTACAATTGAGGCCCCATTACTCTGGCGACTATTGTATGACTCTGTTAAAATCCTTACGGTTCCAGTACATATTTGTAAGAAAACTCTCTAGTTGCGGTAAAACTCCTAAAATACGCAATTAGAGTTTCCAGAAATGATTTAAATCTTGGAAGAACCCCTTGAAATTAAAGTAAATAGATTCTTCCTACATTTCCTGCCGTTTGTTATCACAGACATTACCAGTGGAAAGCCGTGAAATGACCAGCAAACTGATAATATTTACAACTCCGGGCACTTTAGGGAGCGTTTTCACTTGAATTTGCTTTCAAATATTAGGAATTCTTGTTTATACAGCTCAAAATTTGTGTAGAAATCCTGTAAGTGAGCACTGTACTGCTTATGTTTACAATTGAGGCCGCATTACTCTGGCGACTTTTGTATGACTCTGTTAAAATCCTGACGGTTCCAGTACAAATTTGTAAGAAAACTCTCTAGTTGTGGTAAAACTCTTAAAATACGCAATTAGAGTTTCCAGAAATGATTAAAAACTTTGAAGAACCCCTTGAAATTAAAGTAAATAGATTCTTCCTACATTTCCTGCCGTTTGTAATCACAGACATTACCAGTGGAAAGCCGGGAAATGACCAGCAAACTGATAATATTTACAACTCTGGGCACTTGAGGGAGCGTTTTCACTTGAATTTGCTTTCAAATATTAGGAATTCTTGTTTATACAGCTCAAAATTTGTGTAGAAAGCCTGTAAGTGAGGACTGTACTGCTTATGTTTACAATTGAGACTGCATTACTCTGGCGACTTTTGTATGACTCTGTTAAAATCATGACGGTTCCAGTACATATTTGTAAGAAAACTCTCTAGTTGTGGTAAAACTCTTAAAATACGTAATTAGAGTTTCCAGAAATGATTAAAACCTTGGAAGAACCCCTTGAAATTAAAGTAAATAGATTCTTCCTACATTTCCTGCCGTTTGTAATCACAGACATTACCAGTGGAAAGCCGTGAAATGACCAGCAAACTGATAATATTTACAACTCTGGGCACTTTAGGGAGCGTTTTCACTTGAATTTGCTTTCAAATATTAGGAATTCTTGTTTATACAGCTCATAATTTTTGTAGAAAGCCTGTAAGTGAGGTTTAAACTGCGTATATTTACAATTGAGGCCCCATTACTCTGGCGACTATTGTATGACTCTGTTAAAATCCTTACGGTTCCAGTACATATTTGTAAGAAAACTCTCTAGTTGCGGTAAAACTCCTAAAATACGCAATTAGAGTTTCCAGAAATGATTTAAATCTTGGAAGAACCCCTTGAAATTAAAGTAAATAGATTCTTCCTACATTTCCTGCCGTTTGTTATCACAGACATTACCAGTGGAAAGCCGTGAAATGACCAGCAAACTGATAATATTTACAACTCCGGGCACTTTAGGGAGCGTTTTCACTTGAATTTGCTTTCAAATATTAGGAATTCTTGTTTATACAGCTCAAAATTTGTGTAGAAATCCTGTAAGTGAGCACTGTACTGCTTATGTTTACAATTGAGGCCGCATTACTCTGGCGACTTTTGTATGACTCTGTTAAAATCCTGACGGTTCCAGTACATATTTGTAAGAAAACTCTCTAGTTGTGGTAAAACTCTTAAAATACGTAATTAGAGTTTCCAGAAATGATTAAAACCTTGGAAGAACCCCTTGAAATTAAAGTAAATAGATTCTTCCTACATTTCCTGCCGTTTGTAATCGCAGACATTACCAGTGGAAAGCCGTGAAATGACCAGCAAACTGATAATATTTACAACTCTGGGCACTTGAGGGAGCGTTTTCACTTGAATTTGCTTTCAAATATTAGGAATTCTTGTTTATACAGCTCAAAATTTGTGTAGAAAGCCTGTAAGTGAGGACTGTACTGCTTATGTTTACAATTGAGACTGCATTACTCTGGCGACTTTTGTATGACTCTGTTAAAATCCTGACGGTTCCAGTACATATTTGTAAGAAAACTCTCTAGTTGTGGTAAAACTCTTAAAATATGTAATTAGAGTTTCCAGAAATGATTAAAACCTTGGAAGAACCCCTTGAAATTAAAGTAAATAGATTCTTCCTACATTTCCTGCCGTTTGTAATCACAGACATTACCAGTGGAAAGCCGTGAAATGACAGCAAACTGATAATAGTTACAAATCTGGGCACTTTAGGGAGCGTTTTCACTTGAATTTGCTTTCAAATATTAGGAATTCTTGTTTATACAGCTCATAATTTTTGTAGAAAGCCTGTAAGTGAGGTTTAAACTGCGTATATTTACAATTGAGGCCCCATTACTCTGGCGACTATTGTATGACTCTGTTAAAATCCTTACGGTTCCAGTACATATTTGTAAGAAAACTCTCTAGTTGTGGTAAAACTCCTAAAATACGCAATTAGAGTTTCCAGAAATGATTTAAATCTTGGAAGAACCCCTTGAAATTAAAGTAAATAGATTCTTCCTACATTTCCTGCCGTTTTTAATCGCAGACATTACCAGTGGAAAGCCGTGAAATGACCAGCAAACTGATAATATTTACAACTCTGGGCACTTGAGGGAGCGTTTTCACTTGAATTTGCTTTCAAATATTAGGAATTCTTGTTTATACAGCTCAAAATTTGTGTAGAAAGCCTGTAAGTGAGGACTGTACTGCTTATGTTTTCAATTGAGGCCACGTTACTCTGGCGACTTTTGTATGACTCTGTTAAAATCATGACGGTTCCAGTACATATTTGTAAGAAAACTCTCTAGTTGTGGTAAAACTCTTAAAATACGTAATTAGAGTTTCCAGAAGTGATTAAAAACTTGGAAGAACCCCTTGAAATTAAAGTAAATAGATTCTTCCTACATTTCCTGCCGTTTGTAATCACAGACATTACCAGTGGAAAGCCGGGAAATGACCAGCAAACTGATAATATTGACAACTCTGGGCACTTGAGGGAGCGTTTTCACTTGAATTTGCTTTCAAATATTAGGAATTCTTGTTTATACAGCTCAAAATTTGTGTAGAAAGCCTGTAAGTGAGGACTGTACTGCTTATGTTTACAATTGAGACTGCATTACTCTGGCGACTTTTGTATGACTCTGTTAAAATCATGACGGTTCCAGTACATATTTGTAAGAAAACTCTCTAGTTGTGGTAAAACTCTTAAAATACGTAATTAGAGTTTCCAGAAATGATTAAAACCTTGGAAGAACCCCTTGAAATTAAAGTAAATAGATTCTTCCTACATTTCCTGCCGTTTGTAATCACAGACATTACCAGTGGAAAGCCGTGAAATGACCAGCAAACTGATAATATTTACAACTCTGGGCACTTTAGGGAGCGTTTTCACTTGAATTTGCTTTCAAATATTAGGAATTCTTGTTTATACAGCTCATAATTTTTGTAGAAAGCCTGTAAGTGAGGTTTAAACTGCGTATATTTACAATTGAGGCCCCATTACTCTGGCGACTATTGTATGACTCTGTTAAAATCCTTACGGTTCCAGTACATATTTGTAAGAAAACTCTCTAGTTGCGGTAAAACTCCTAAAATACGCAATTAGAGTTTCCAGAAATGATTTAAATCTTGGAAGAACCCCTTGAAATTAAAGTAAATAGATTCTTCCTACATTTCCTGCCGTTTGTTAACACAGACATTACCAGTGGAAAGCCGTGAAATGACCAGCAAACTGATAATATTTACAACTCCGGGCACTTTAGGGAGCGTTTTCACTTGAATTTGCTTTCAAATATTAGGAATTCTTGTTTATACAGCTCAAAATTTGTGTAGAAATCCTGTAAGTGAGCACTGTACTGCTTATGTTTACAATTGAGGCCGCATTACTCTGGCGACTTTTGTATGACTCTGTTAAAATCCTGACGGTTCCAGTACAAATTTGTAAGAAAACTCTCTAGTTGTGGTAAAACTCTTAAAATACGCAATTAGAGTTTCCAGAAATGATTAAAAACTTTGAAGAACCCCTTGAAATTAAAGTAAATAGATTCTTCCTACATTTCCTGCCGTTTGTAATCACAGACATTACCAGTGGAAAGCCGGGAAATGACCAGCAAACTGATAATATTTACAACTCTGGGCACTTGAGGGAGCGTTTTCACTTGAATTTGCTTTCAAATATTAGGAATTCTTGTTTATACAGCTCAAAATTTGTGTAGAAAGCCTGTAAGTGAGGACTGTACTGCTTATGTTTACAATTGAGACTGCATTACTCTGGCGACTTTTGTATGACTCTGTTAAAATCATGACGGTTCCAGTACATATTTGTAAGAAAACTCTCTAGTTGTGGTAAAACTCTTAAAATACGTAATTAGAGTTTCCAGAAATGATTAAAACCTTGGAAGAACCCCTTGAAATTAAAGTAAATAGATTCTTCCTACATTTCCTGCCGTTTGTAATCACAGACATTACCAGTGGAAAGCCGTGAAATGACCAGCAAACTGATAATATTTACAACTCTGGGCACTTGAGGGAGCGTTTTAACTTGAATTTGCTTTCAAATATTAGGAATTCTTGTTTATACAGCTCAAAATTTGTGCAGAAAGCCTCTAAGTGAGGACTGTACTGCTTATGTTTACAATTGATGTCGCATTACTCTGGCGACTTTTCTATGACTCTGTTAAAATCCTGACGGTTCCAGTACAAATTTGTAAGAAAACTGTCTAGTTGTGGTAAAACTCTTAAAATACGTAATTAGAGTTTCCAGAAATGATTAAAACCTTGGAAGAACCCCTTGAAATTAAAGTAAATAGATTCTTCCTACATTTCCTGCCGTTTGTTATCACAGACATTACCAGTGGAAAGCCGTGAAATGACCAGCAAACTGATAATATTTACAACTCCGGGCACTTTAGGGAGCGTTTTCACTTGAATTTGCTTTCAAATATTAGGAATTCTTGTTTATACAGCTCAAAATTTGTGTAGAAATCCTGTAAGTGAGCACTGTACTGCTTATGTTTACAATTGAGGCCGCATTACTCTGGCGACTTTTGTATGACTCTGTTAAAATCCTGACGGTTCCAGTACATATTTGTAAGAAAACTCTCTAGTTGTGGTAAAACTCTTAAAATACGTAATTAGAGTTTCCAGAAATGATTAAAACCTTGGAAGAACCCCTTGAAATTAAAGTAAATAGATTCTTCCTACATTTCCTGCCGTTTGTAATCACAGACATTACCAGTGGAAAGCCGTGAAATGACCAGCAAACTGATAATATTTACAACTCTGGGCACTTTAGGGAGCGTTTTCACTTGAATTTGCTTTCAAATATTAGATATTCTTGTTTATACAGCTCAAAATTTGTGCAGAAAGCCTGTAAGTGAGGACTGTACCGATTATGTTTACAATTGAGGCCGCATTACTCTGGCGACTTTTGTATGACTCTGTTAAAATCCTGACGGTTCCTGTACAAATTTGTAAGAAAACTCTCTAGTTGTGGTAAAACTCTTAAAATACGCAATTAGAGTTTCCAGAAGTGATTAAAACCTTGGAAGAACCCCTTGAAATCAAAGTAAATAGATTCTTCCTACATTTCCTGCCGTTTGTAATCACAGACATTACCAGTGGAAAGCCGTGAAATGACCAGCAAACTGATAATATTTACAACTCTGGGCACTTGAGGGAGCGTTTTCACTTGAATTTGCTTTCAAATATTAGGAATTCTTGTTTATACAGCTCAAAATTTCTGTAGAAAGCCTGTAAGTGAGGACTGTACTGCTTATGTTTACAATTGAGACTGCATTACTCTGGCGACTTTTGTATGACTCTGTTAAAATCCTTACGGTTCCAGTACATATTTGTAAGAAAACTCTCTAGTTGTGGTAACACTCTTAAAATATGTAATTAGAGTTTCCAGAAATGATTAAAACCTTGGAAGAACCCCTTGAAATTAAAGTAAATAGATTCTTCCTACATTTCCTGCCGTTTGTAATCACAGACATTACCAGTGGAAAGCCGTGAAATGACCAGCAAACTGATAATAGTTACAACTCTGGGCACTTTAGGGAGCGTTTTCACTTGAATTTGCTTTCAAATATTAGGAATTCTTGTTTATACAGCTCATAATTTTTGTAGAAAGCCTGTAAGTGAGGTTTAAACTGCGTATATTTACAATCGAGGCCCCATTACTCTGGCGACTATTGTATGACTCTGTTAAAATCCTTACGGTTCCAGTACATATTTGTAAGAAAACTCTCTAGTTGTGGTAAAACTCCTAAAATACGCAATTAGAGTTTCCAGAAATGATTTAAATCTTGGAAGAACCCCTTGAAATTAAAGTAAATAGATTCTTCCTACATTTCCTGCCGTTTTTAATCGCAGACATTACCAGTGGAAAGCCGTGAAATGACCAGCAAACTGATAATATTTACAACTCTGGGCACTTGAGGGAGCGTTTTCACTTGAATTTGCTTTCAAATATTAGGAATTCTTGTTTATACAGCTCAAAATTTGTGTAGAAAGCCTGTAAGTGAGGACTGTACTGCTTATGTTTTCAATTGAGGCCACATTACTCTGGCGACTTTTGTATGACTCTGTTAAAATCATGACGGTTCCAGTACATATTTGTAAGAAAACTCTCTAGTTGTGGTAAAACTCTTAAAATACGTAATTAGAGTTTCCAGAAGTGATTAAAAACTTGGAAGAACCCCTTGAAATTAAAGTAAATAGATTCTTCCTACATTTCCTGCCGTTTGTAATCACAGACATTACCAGTGGAAAGCCGGGAAATGACCAGCAAACTGATAATATTTACAACTCTGGGCACTTGAGGGAGCGTTTTCACTTGAATTTGCTTTCAAATATTAGGAATTCTTGTTTATACAGCTCAAAATTTGTGTACAAAGCCTGTAAGTGAGGACTGTACTGCTTATGTTTACAATTGAGACTGCATTACTCTGGCGACTTTTGTATGACTCTGTTAAAATCATGACGGTTCCAGTACATATTTGTAAGAAAACTCTCTAGTTGTGGTAAAACTCTTAAAATACGTAATTAGAGTTTCCAGAAATGATTAAAACCCTGGAAGAACCCCTTGAAATTAAAGTAAATAGATTCTTCCTACATTTCCTGCCGTTTGTAATCACAGACATTACCAGTGGAAAGCCGTGAAATGACCAGCAAACTGATAATATTTACAACTCTGGGCACTTTAGGGAGCGTTTTCACTTGAATTTGCTTTCAAATATTAGGAATTCTTGTTTATACAGCTCATAATTTTTGTAGAAAGCCTGTAAGTGAGGTTTAAACTGCGTATATTTACAATTGAGGCCCCATTACTCTGGCGACTATTGTATGACTCTGTTAAAATCCTTACGGTTCCAGTACATATTTGTAAGAAAACTCTCTAGTTGCGGTAAAACTCCTAAAATACGCAATTAGAGTTTCCAGAAATGATTTAAATCTTGGAAGAACCCCTTGAAATTAAAGTAAATAGATTCTTCCTACATTTCCTGCCGTTTTTAATCGCAGACATTACCAGTGGAAAGCCGTGAAATGACCAGCAAACTGATAATATTTACAACTCCGGGCACTTTAGGGAGCGTTTTCACTTGAATTTGCTTTCAAATATTAGGAATTCTTGTTTATACAGCTCAAAATTTGTGTAGAAATCCTGTAAGTGAGCACTGTACTGCTTATGTTTACAATTGAGGCCGCATTACTCTGGCGACTTTTGTATGACTCTGTTAAAATCCTGACGGTTCCAGTACATATTTGTAAGAAAACTCTCTAGTTGTGGTAAAACTCTTAAAATACGTAATTAGAGTTTCCAGAAATGATTAAAACCTTGGAAGAACCCCTTGAAATTAAAGTAAATAGATTCTTCCTACATTTCCTGCCGTTTGTAATCACAGACATTACCAGTGGAAAGCCGTGAAATGACCAGCAAACTGATAATATTTACAACTCTGGGCACTTTAGGGAGCGTTTTCACTTGAATTTGCTTTCAAATATTAGATATTCTTGTTTATACAGCTCAAAATTTGTGCAGAAAGCCTGTAAGTGAGGACTGTACCGCTTATGTTTACAATTGAGGCCGCATTACTCTGGCGACTTTTGTATGACTCTGTTAAAATTCTGACGGTTCCTGTACAAATTTGTAAGAAAACTCTCTAGTTGTGGTAAAACTCTTAAAATACGCAATTAGAGTTTCCAGAAGTGATTAAAACCTTGGAAGAACCCCTTGAAATCAAAGTAAATAGATTCTTCCTACATTTCCTGCCGTTTGTAATCGCAGACATTACCAGTGGAAAGCCGTGAAATGACCAGCAAACTGATAATATTTACAACTCTGGGCACTTGAGGGAGCGTTTTCACTTGAATTTGCTTTCAAATATTAGGAATTCTTGTTTATACAGCTCAAAATTTGTGTAGAAAGCCTGTAAGTGAGGACTGTACTGCTTATGTTTACAATTGAGACTGCATTACTCTGGCGACTTTTGTATGACTCTGTTAAAATCCTTAAGGTTCCAGTACATATTTGTAAGAAAACTCTCTAGTTGCGGTAAAACTCCTAAAATACGCAATTAGAGTTTCCAGAAATGATTTAAAACTTGGAAGAACCCCTTGAAATTAAAGTAAATAGATTCTTCCTACATTTCCTGCCGTTTGTTATCACAGACATTACCAGTGGAAAGCCGTGAAATGACCAGCAAACTGATAATATTTACAACTCCGGGCACTTTAGGGAGCGTTTTCACTTGAATTTGCTTTCAAATATTAGGAATTCTTGTTTATACAGCTCAAAATTTGTGTAGAAATCCTGTAAGTGAGCACTGTACTGCTTATGTTTACAATTGAGGCCGCATTACTCTGGCGACTTTTGTATGACTCTGTTAAAATCCTGACGGTTCCAGTACATATTTGTAAGAAAACTCTCTAGTTGTGGTAAAACTCTTAAAATACGTAATTAGAGTTTCCAGAAATGATTAAAACCTTGGAAGAACCCCTTGAAATTAAAGTAAATAGATTCTTCCTACATTTCCTGCCGTTTGTAATCACAGACATTACCAGTGGAAAGCCGTGAAATGACCAGCAAACTGATAATATTTACAACTCTGGGCACTTTAGGGAGCGTTTTCACTTGAATTTGCTTTCAAATATTAGATATTATTGTTTATACAGCTCAAAATTTGTGCAGAAAGCCTGTAAGTGAGGACTGTACCGCTTATGTTTACAATTGAGGCCGCATTACTCTGGCGACTTTTGTATGACTCTGTTAAAATTCTGACGGTTCCTGTACAAATTTGTAAGAAAACTCTCTAATTGTGGTAAAACTCTTAAAATACGCAATTAGAGTTTCCAGAAGTGATTAAAACCTTGGAAGAACCCCTTGAAATCAAAGTAAATAGATTCTTCCTACATTTCCTGCCGTTTGTAATCGCAGACATTACCAGTGGAAAGCCGTGAAATGACCAGCAAACTGATAATATTTACAACTCTGGGCACTTGAGGGAGCGTTTTCACTTGAATTTGCTTTCAAATATTAGGAATTCTTGTTTATACAGCTCAAAATTTGTGTAGAAAGCCTGTAAGTGAGGACTGTACTGCTTATGTTTACAATTGAGACTGCATTACTCTGGCGACTTTTGTATGACTCTGTTAAAATCCTGACGGTTCCAGTACATATTTGTAAGAAAACTCTCTAGTTGTGGTAAAACTCTTAAAATATGTAATTAGAGTTTCCAGAAATGATTAAAACCTTGGAAGAACCCCTTGAAATTAAAGTAAATAGATTCTTCCTACATTTCCTGCCGTTTGTAATCACAGACATTACCAGTGGAAAGCCGTGAAATGACCAGCAAACTGATAATAGTTACAACTCTGGGCACTTTAGGGAGCGTTTTCACTTGAATTTGCTTTCTAATATTAGGAATTCTTGTTTATACAGCTCATAATTTTTGTAGAAAGCCTGTAAGTGAGGTTTAAACTGCGTATATTTACAATTGAGGCCCCATTACTCTGGCGACTATTGTATGACTCTGTTAAAATCCTTACGGTTCCAGTACATATTTGTAAGAAAACTCTCTAGTTGTGGTAAAACTCCTAAAATACGCAATTAGAGTTTCCAGAAATGATTTAAATCTTGGAAGAACCCCTTGAAATTAAAGTAAATAGATTCTTCCTACATTTCCTGCCGTTTTTAATCGCAGACATTACCAGTGGAAAGCCGTGAAATGACCAGCAAACTGATAATATTTACAACTCTGGGCACTTGAGGGAGCGTTTTCACTTGAATTTGCTTTCAAATATTAGGAATTCTTGTTTATACAGCTCAAAATTTGTGTAGAAAGCCTGTAAGTGAGGACTGTACTGCTTATGTTTTCAATTGAGGCCACATTACTCTGGCGACTTTTGTATGACTCTGTTAAAATCATGACGGTTCCAGTACATATTTGTAAGAAAACTCTCTAGTTGTGGTAAAACTCTTAAAATACGTAATTAGAGTTTCCAGAAGTGATTAAAAACTTGGAAGAACCCCTTGAAATTAAAGTAAATAGATTCTTCCTACATTTCCTGCCGTTTGTAATCACAGACATTACCAGTGGAAAGCCGGGAAATGACCAGCAAACTGATAATATTTACAACTCTGGGCACTTGAGGGAGCGTTTTCACTTGAATTTGCTTTCAAATATTAGGAATTCTTGTTTATACAGCTCAAAATTTGTGTAGAAAGCCTGTAAGTGAGGACTGTACTGCTTATGTTTACAATTGAGACTGCATTACTCTGGCGACTTTTGTATGACTCTGTTAAAATCATGACGGTTCCAGTACATATTTGTAAGAAAACTCTCTAGTTGTGGCAAAACTCTTAAAATACGTAATTATAGTTTCCAGAAATGATTAAAACCCTGGAAGAACCCCTTGAAATTAAAGTAAATAGATTCTTCCTACATTTCCTGCCGTTTGTAATCACAGACATTACCAGTGGAAAGCCGTGAAATGACCAGCAAACTGATAATATTTACAACTCTGGGCACTTTAGGGAGCGTTTTCACTTGAATTTGCTTTCAAATATTAGGAATTCTTGTTTATACAGCTCATAATTTTTGTAGAAAGCCTGTAAGTGAGGTTTAAACTGCGTATATTTACAATTGAGGCCCCATTACTCTGGCGACTATTGTATGACTCTGTTAAAATCCTTACGGTTCCAGTACATATTTGTAAGAAAACTCTCTAGTTGCGGTAAAACTCCTAAAATACGCAATTAGAGTTTCCAGAAATGATTTAAATCTTGGAAGAACCCCTTGAAATTAAAGTAAATAGATTCTTCCTACATTTCCTGCCGTTTTTAATCGCAGACATTACCAGTGGAAAGCCGTGAAATGACCAGCAAACTGATAATATTTACAACTCTGGGCACTTGAGGGAGCGTTTTCACTTGAATTTGCTTTCAAATATTAGGAATTCTTGTTTATACAGCTCAAAATTTGTGTAGAAAGCCTGTAAGTGAGGACTGTACTGCTTATGTTTTCAATTGAGGCCACATTACTCTGGCGACTTTTGTATGACTCTGTTAAAATCATGACGGTTCCAGTACATATTTGTAAGAAAACTCTCTAGTTGTGGTAAAACTCTTAAAATACGTAATTAGAGTTTCCAGAAGTGATTAAAAACTTGGAAGAACCCCTTGAAATTAAAGTAAATAGATTCTTCCTACATTTCCTGCCATTTGTAATCACAGACATTACCAGTGGAAAGCCGGGAAATGACCAGCAAACTGATAATATTTACAACTCTGGGCACTTGAGGGAGCGTTTTCACTTGAATTTGCTTTCAAATATTAGGAATTCTTGTTTATACAGCTCAAAATTTGTGTAGAAAGCCTGTAAGTGAGGACTGTACTGCTTATGTTTACAATTGAGACTGCATTACTCTGGCGACTTTTGTATGACTCTGTTAAAATCATGACGGTTCCAGTACATATTTGTAAGAAAACTCTCTAGTTGTGGTAAAACTCTTAAAATACGTAATTAGAGTTTCCAGAAATGATTAAAACCTTGGAAGAACCCCTTGAAATTAAAGTAAATAGATTCTTCCTAAATTTCCTGCCGTTTGTAATCACAGACATTACCAGTGGAAAGCCGTGAAATGACCAGCAAACTGATAATATTTACAACTCTGGGCACTTTAGGGAGCGTTTTCACTTGAATTTGCTTTCAAATATTAGGAATTCTTGTTTATACAGCTCATAATTTTTGTAGAAAGCCTGTAAGTGAGGTTTAAACTGCGTATATTTACAATTGAGGCCCCATTACTCTGGCGACTATTGTATGACTCTGTTAAAATCCTTACGGTTCCAGTACATATTTGTAAGAAAACTCTCTAGTTGTGGTAAAACTCCTAAAATACGCAATTAGAGTTTCCAGAAATGATTTAAATCTTGGAAGAACCCCTTGAAATTAAAGTAAATAGATTCTTCCTACATTTCCTGCCGTTTTTAATCGCAGACATTACCAGTGGAAAGCCGTGAAATGACCAGCAAACTGATAATATTTACAACTCTGGGCACTTGAGGGAGCGTTTTCACTTGAATTTGCTTTCAAATATTAGGAATTCTTGTTTATACAGCTCAAAATTTGTGTAGAAAGCCTGTAAGTGAGGACTGTACTGCTTATGTTTTCAATTGAGGCCACATTACTCTGGCGACTTTTGTATGACTCTGTTAAAATCATGACGGTTCCAGTACATATTTGTAAGAAAACTCTCTAGTTGTGGTAAAACTCTTAAAATACGTAATTAGAGTTTCCAGAAGTGATTAAAAACTTGGAAGAACCCCTTGAAATTAAAGTAAATAGATTCTTCCTACATTTCCTGCCGTTTGTAATCACAGACATTACCAGTGGAAAGCCGGGAAATGACCAGCAAACTGATAATATTTACAACTCTGGGCACTTGAGGGAGCGTTTTCACTTGAATTTGCTTTCAAATATTAGGAATTCTTGTTTATACAGCTCAAAATTTGTGTAGAAAGCCTGTAAGTGAGGACTGTACTGCTTATGTTTACAATTGAGACTGCATTACTCTGGCGACTTTTGTATGACTCTGTTAAAATCATGACGGTTCCAGTACATATTTGTAAGAAAACTCTCTAGTTGTGGTAAAACTCTTAAAATACGTAATTATAGTTTCCAGAAATGATTAAAACCCTGGAAGAACCCCTTGAAATTAAAGTAAATAGATTCTTCCTACATTTCCTGCCGTTTGTAATCACAGACATTACCAGTGGAAAGCCGTGAAATGACCAGCAAACTGATAATATTTACAACTCTGGGCACTTTAGGGAGCGTTTTCACTTGAATTTGCTTTCAAATATTAGGAATTCTTGTTTATACAGCTCATAATTTTTGTAGAAAGCCTGTAAGTGAGGTTTAAACTGCGTATATTTACAATTGAGGCCCCATTACTCCGGCGACTATTGTATGACTCTGTTAAAATCCTTACGGTTCCAGTACATATTTGTAAGAAAACTCTCTAGTTGCGGTAAAACTCCTAAAATACGCAATTAGAGTTTCCAGAAATGATTTAAATCTTGGAAGAACCCCTTGAAATTAAAGTAAATAGATTCTTTCTACATATCCTGCCGTTTTTAATCGCAGACATTACCAGTGGAAAGCCGTGAAATGACCAGCAAACTGATAATATTTACAACTCTGGGCACTTGAGGGAGCGTTTTCACTTGAATTTGCTTTCAAATATTAGGAATTCTTGTTTATACAGCTCAAAATTTGTGTAGAAAGCCTGTAAGTGAGGACTGTACTGCTTATGTTTTCAATTGAGGCCACATTACTCTGGCGACTTTTGTATGACTCTGTTAAAATCATGACGGTTCCAGTACATATTTGTAAGAAAACTCTCTAGTTGTGGTAAAACTCTTAAAATACGTAATTAGAGTTTCCAGAAGTGATTAAAAACTTGGAAGAACCCCTTGAAATTAAAGTAAATAGATTCTTCCTACATTTCCTGCCATTTGTAATCACAGACATTACCAGTGGAAAGCCGGGAAATGACCAGCAAACTGATAATATTTACAACTCTGGGCACTTGAGGGAGCGTTTTCACTTGAATTTGCTTTCAAATATTAGGAATTCTTGTTTATACAGCTCAAAATTTGTGTAGAAAGCCTGTAAGTGAGGACTGTACTGCTTATGTTTACAATTGAGACTGCATTACTCTGGCGACTTTTGTATGACTCTGTTAAAATCATGACGGTTCCAGTACATATTTGTAAGAAAACTCTCTAGTTGTGGTAAAACTCTTAAAATACGTAATTAGAGTTTCCAGAAATGATTAAAACCTTGGAAGAACCCCTTGAAATTAAAGTAAATAGATTCTTCCTAAATTTCCTGCCGTTTGTAATCACAGACATTACCAGTGGAAAGCCGTGAAATGACCAGCAAACTGATAATATTTACAACTCTGGGCACTTTAGGGAGCGTTTTCACTTGAATTTGCTTTCAAATATTAGGAATTCTTGTTTATACAGCTCATAATTTTTGTAGAAAGCCTGTAAGTGAGGTTTAAACTGCGTATATTTACAATTGAGGCCCCATTACTCTGGCGACTATTGTATGACTCTGTTAAAATCCTTACGGTTCCAGTACATATTTGTAAGAAAACTCTCTAGTTGCGGTAAAACTCCTAAAATACGCAATTACAGTTTCCAGAAATGATTTAAAACTTGGAAGAACCCCTTGAAATTAAAGTAAATAGATTCTTCCTACATTTCCTGCCGTTTGTTATCACAGACATTACCAGTGGAAAGCCGTGAAATGACCAGCAAACTGATAATATTTACAACTCCGGGCACTTTAGGGAGCGTTTTCACTTGAATTTGCTTTCAAATATTAGGAATTCTTGTTTATACAGCTCAAAATTTGTGTAGAAATCCTGTAAGTGAGCACTGTACTGCTTATGTTTACAATTGAGGCCGCATTACTCTGGCGACTTTTGTATGACTCTGTTAAAATCCTGACGGTTCCAGTACATATTTGTAAGAAAACTCTCTAGTTGTGGTAAAACTCTTAAAATACGTAATTAGAGTTTCCAGAAATGATTAAAACCTTGGAAGAACCCCTTGAAATTAAAGTAAATAGATTCTTCCTACATTTCCTGCCGTTTGTAATCACAGACATTACCAGTGGAAAGCCGTGAAATGACCAGCAAACTGATAATATTTACAACTCTGGGCACTTTAGGGAGCGTTTTCTCTTGAATTTGCTTTCAAATATTAGATATTCTTGTTTATACAGCTCAAAATTTGTGTAGAAAGCCTGTAAGTGAGGACTGTACTGCTTATGTTTACAATTGAGACTGCATTACTCTGGCGACTTTTGTATGACTCTGTTAAAATCCTTACGGTTCCAGTACATATTTGTAAGAAAACTCTCTAGTTGCGGTAAAACTCCTAAAATACGCAATTAGAGTTTCCAGAAATGATTTAAAACTTGGAAGAACCCCTTGAAATTAAAGTAAATAGATTCTTCCTACATTTCCTGCCGTTTGTTATCACAGACATTACCAGTGGAAAGCCGTGAAATGACCAGCAAACTGATAATATTTACAACTCCGGGCACTTTAGGGAGCGTTTTCACTTGAATTTGCTTTCAAATATTAGGAATTCTTGTTTATACAGCTCAAAATTTGTGTAGAAATCCTGTAAGTGAGCACTGTACTGCTTATGTTTACAATTGAGGCCGCATTACTCTGGCGACTTTTGTATGACTCTGTTAAAATCCTGACGGTTCCAGTACATATTTGTAAGAAAACTCTCTAGTTGTGGTAAAACTCCTAAAATACGTAATTAGAGTTTCCAGAAATGATTAAAACCTTGGAAGAACCCCTTGAAATTAAAGTAAATAGATTCTTCCTACATTTCCTGCCGTTTGTAATCACAGACATTACCAGTGGAAAGCCGTGAAATGACCAGCAAACTGATAATATTTACAACTCTGGGCACTTGAGGGAGCGTTTTCACTTGAATTTGCTTTCAAATATTAGGAATTCTTGTTTATACAGCTCAAAATTTGTGTAGAAAGCCTGTAAGTGAGGACTGTACTGCTTATGTTTACAATTGAGACTGCATTACTCTGGCGACTTTTGTATGACTCTGTTAAAATCCTGACGGTTCCAGTACATATTTGTAAGAAAACTCTCTAGTTGTGGTAAAACTCTTAAAATATGTAATTAGAGTTTCCAGAAATGATTAAAACCTTGGAAGAACCCCTTGAAATTAAAGTAAATAGATTCTTCCTACATTTCCTGCCGTTTGTAATCACAGACATTACCAGTGGAAAGCCGTGAAATGACCAGCAAACTGATAATAGTTACAACTCTGGGCACTTTAGGGAGCGTTTTCACTTGAATTTGCTTTCAAATATTAGGAATTCTTGTTTATACAGCTCATAATTTTTGTAGAAAGCCTGTAAGTGAGGTTTAAACTGCGTATATTTACAATTGAGGCCCCATTACTCTGGCGACTATTGTATGACTCTGTTAAAATCCTTACGGTTCCAGTACATATTTGTAAGAAAACTCTCTAGTTGTGGTAAAAATCCTAAAATACGCAATTAGAGTTTCCAGAAATGATTTAAATCTTGGAAGAACCCCTTGAAATTAAAGTAAATAGATTCTTCCTACATTTCCTGCCGTTTTTAATCGCAGACATTACCAGTGGAAAGCCGTGAAATGACCAGCAAACTGATAATATTTACAACTCTGGGCACTTGAGGGAGCGTTTTCACTTGAATTTGCTTTCAAATATTAGGAATTCTTGTTTATACAGCTCAAAATTTGTGTAGAAAGCCTGTAAGTGCGGACTGTACTGCTTATGTTTTCAATTGAGGCCACATTACTCTGGCGACTTCTGTATGACTCTGTTAAAATCATGACGGTTCCAGTACATATTTGTAAGAAAACTCTCTAGTTGTGGTAAAACTCTTAAAATACGTAATTAGAGTTTCCAGAAGTGATTAAAAACTTGGAAGAACCCCTTGAAATTAAAGTAAATAGATTCTTCCTACATTTCCTGCCGTTTGTAATCACAGACATTACCAGTGGAAAGCCGGGAAATGACCAGCAAACTGATAATATTTACAACTCTGGGCACTTGAGGGAGCGTTTTCACTTGAATTTGCTTTCAAATATTAGGAATTCTTGTTTATACAGCTCAAAATTTGTGTAGAAAGCCTGTAAGTGAGGACTGTACTGCTTATGTTTACAATTGGGACTGCATTACTCTGGCGACTTTTGTATGACTCTGTTAAAATCATGACGGTTCCAGTACATATTTGTAAGAAAACTCTCTACTTGTGGTAAAACTCTTAAAATACGTAATTAGAGTTTCCAGAAATGATTAAAACCTTGGAAGAACCCCTTGAAATTAAAGTAAATAGATTCTTCCTACATTTCCTGCCGTTTGTAATCACAGACATTACCAGTGGAAAGCCGTGAAATGACCAGCAAACTGATAATATTTACAACTCTGGGCACTTTAGGGAGCGTTTTCACTTGAATTTGCTTTCAAATATTAGGAATTCTTGTTTATACAGCTCATAATTCTTGTAGAAAGCCTGTAAGTGAGGTTTAAACTGCGTATATTTACAATTGAGGCCCCATTACTCTGGCGACTATTGTATGACTCTGTTAAAATCCTTACGGTTCCAGTACATATTTGTAAGAAAACTCTCTAGTTGCGGTAAAACTCCTAAAATACGCAATTAGAGTTTCCAGAAATGATTTAAAACTTGGAAGAACCCCTTGAAATTAAAGTAAATAGATTCTTCCTACATTTCCTGCCGTTTGTTATCACAGACATTACCAGTGGAAAGCCGTGAAATGACCAGCAAACTGATAATATTTACAACTCCGGGCACTTTAGGGAGCGTTTTCACTTGAATTTGCTTTCAAATATTAGGAATTCTTGTTTATACAGCTCAAAATTTGTGTAGAAATCCTGTAAGTGAGCACTGTACTGCTTATGTTTACAATTGAGGCCGCATTACTCTGGCGACCTTTATATGACTCTGTTAAAATCCTGACGGTTCCAGTACATATTTGTAAGAAAACTCTCTAGTTGTGGTAAAACTCTTAAAATACGTAATTAGAGTTTCCAGAAATGATTAAAACCTTGGAAGAACCCCTTGAAATTAAAGTAAATAGATTCTTCCTACATTTCCTGCCGTTTGTAATCACAGACATTACCAGTGGAAAGCCGTGAAATGACCAGCAAACTGATAATATTTACAACTCTGGGCACTTTAGGGAGCGTTTTCTCTTGAATTTGCTTTCAAATATTAGATATTCTTGTTTATACAGCTCAAAATTTGTGTAGAAAGCCTGTAAGTGAGGACTCTACTGCTTATGTTTACAATTGAGGCCCCATTACTCTGGCGACTTTTGTATGACTCTGTTAAAATTCTGACGGTTCCTGTACAAATTTGTAAGAAAACTCTCTAGTTGTGGTAAAACTCTTAAAATACGCAATTAGAGTTTCCAGAAGTGATTAAAACCTTGGAAGAACCCCTTGAAATCAAAGTAAATAGATTCTTCCTACATTTCCTGCCGTTTGTAATCGCAGACATTACCAGTGGAAAGCCGTGAAATGACCAGCAAACTGATAATATTTACAACTCTGGGCACTTGAGGGAGCGTTTTCACTTGAATTTGCTTTCAAATATTAGGAATTCTTGTTTATACAGCTCAAAATTTGTGTAGAAAGCCTGTAAGTGAGGACTGTACTGCTTATGTTTACAATTGAGACTGCATTACTCTGGCGACTTTTGTATGACTCTGTTAAAATCCTTACGGTTCCAGTACATATTTGTAAGAAAACTCTCTAGTTGCGGTAAAACTCCTAAAATACGCAATTAGAGTTTCCAGAAATGATTTAAAACTTGGAAGAACCCCTTGAAATTAAAGTAAATAGATTCTTCCTACATTTCCTGCCGTTTGTTATCACAGACATTACCAGTGGAAAGCCGTGAAATGACCAGCAAACTGATAATATTTACAACTCCGGGCACTTTAGGGAGCGTTTTCACTTGAATTTGCTTTCAAATATTAGGAATTCTTGTTTATACAGCTCAAAATTTGTGTAGAAATCCTGTAAGTGAGCACTGTACTGCTTATGTTTACAATTGAGGCCGCATTACTCTGGCGACTTTTGTATGACTCTGTTAAAATCCTGACGGTTCCAGTACATATTTGTAAGAAAACTCTCTAGTTGTGGTAAAACTCTTAAAATACGTAATTAGAGTTTCCAGAAATGATTAAAACCTTGGAAGAACCCCTTGAAATTAAAGTAAATAGATTCTTCCTACATTTCCTGCCGTTTGTAATCACAGACATTACCAGTGGAAAGCCGTGAAATGACCAGCAAACTGATAATATTTACAACTCTGGGCACTTGAGGGAGCGTTTTCACTTGAATTTGCTTTCAAATATTAGGAATTCTTGTTTATACAGCTCAAAATTTGTGTAGAAAGCCTGTAAGTGAGGACTGTACTGCTTATGTTTACAATTGAGACTGCATTACTCTGGTGACTTTTGTATGACTCTGTTAAAATCCTGACGGTTCCAGTACATATTTGTAAGAAAACTCTCTAGTTGTGGTAAAACTCTTAAAATATGTAATTAGAGTTTCCAGAAATGATTAAAACCTTGGAAGAACCCCTTGAAATTAAAGTAAATAGATTCTTCCTACATTTCCTGCCGTTTGTAATCACAGACATTACCAGTGGAAAGCCGTGAAATGACCAGCAAACTGATAATAGTTACAACTCTGGGCACTTTAGGGAGCGTTTTCACTTGAATTTGCTTTCAAATATTAGGAATTCTTGTTTATACAGCTCATAATTTTTGTAGAAAGCCTGTAAGTGAGGTTTAAACTGCGTATATTTACAATTGAGGCCCCATTACTCTGGCGACTATTGTATGACTCTGTTAAAATCCTTACGGTTCCAGTACATATTTGTAAGAAAACTCTCTAGTTGTGGTAAAAATCCTAAAATACGCAATTAGAGTTTCCAGAAATGATTTAAATCTTGGAAGAACCCCTTGAAATTAAAGTAAATAGATTCTTCCTACATTTCCTGCCGTTTTTAATCGCAGACATTACCAGTGGAAAGCCGTGAAATGACCAGCAAACTGATAATATTTACAACTCTGGGCACTTGAGGGAGCGTTTTCACTTGAATTTGCTTTCAAATATTAGGAATTCTTGTTTATACAGCTCAAAATTTGTGTAGAAAGCCTGTAAGTGCGGACTGTACTGCTTATGTTTTCAATTGAGGCCACATTACTCTAGCGACTTCTGTATGACTCTGTTAAAATCATGACGGTTCCAGTACATATTTGTAAGAAAACTCTCTAGTTGTGGTAAAACTCTTAAAATACGTAATTAGAGTTTCCAGAAGTGATTAAAAACTTGGAAGAACCCCTTGAAATTAAAGTAAATAGATTCTTCCTACATTTCCTGCCGTTTGTAATCACAGACATTACCAGTGGAAAGCCGGGAAATGACCAGCAAACTGATAATATTTACAACTCTGGGCACTTGAGGGAGCGTTTTCACTTGAATTTGCTTTCAAATATTAGGAATTCTTGTTTATACAGCTCAAAATTTGTGTAGAAAGCCTGTAAGTGAGGACTGTACTGCTTATGTTTACAATTGAGACTGCATTACTCTGGCGACTTTTGTATGACTCTGTTAAAATCATGACGGTTCCAGTACATATTTGTAAGAAAACTCTCTACTTGTGGTAAAACTCTTAAAATACGTAATTAGAGTTTCCAGAAATGATTAAAACCTTGGAAGAACCCCTTGAAATTAAAGTAAATAGATTCTTCCTACATTTCCTGCCGTTTGTAATCACAGACATTACCAGTGGAAAGCCGTGAAATGACCAGCAAACTGATAATATTTACAACTCTGGGCACTTTAGGGAGCATTTTCACTTGAATTTGCTTTCAAATATTAGGAATTCTTGTTTATACAGCTCATAATTTTTGTAGAAAGCCTGTAAGTGAGGTTTAAACTGCGTATATTTACAATTGAGGCCCCATTACTCTGGCGACTATTGTATGACTCTGTTAAAATCCTTACGGTTCCAGTACATATTTGTAAGAAAACTCTCTAGTTGCGGTAAAACTCCTAAAATACGCAATTAGAGTTTCCAGAAATGATTTAAATCTTGGAAGAACCCCTTGAAATTAAAGTAAATAGATTCTTCCTACATTTCCTGCCGTTTGTTATCACAGACATTACCAGTGGAAAGCCGTGAAATGACCAGCAAACTGATAATATTTACAACTCCGGGCACTTTAGGGAGCGTTTTCACTTGAATTTGCTTTCAAATATTAGGAATTCTTGTTTATACAGCTCAAAATTTGTGTAGAAAGCCTGTAAGTGAGCACTGTACTGCTTATGTTTACAATTGAGGCCGCATTACTCTGGCGACTTTTGTATGACTCTGTTAAAATCCTGACGGTTCCAGTACATATTTGTAAGAAAACTCTCTACTTGTGGTAAAACTCTTAAAATACGTGATTAGAGTTTCCAGAAATGATTAAAACCTTGGAAGAACCCCTTGAAATTAAAGTAAATAGATTCTTCCTACATTTCCTGCCGTTTGTAATCACAGACACTACCAGTGGAAAGCCGTGAAATGACCAGCAACCTGATAATATTTAAAACTCTGGGCACTTTAGGGAGCGTTTTCACTTGAATTTGCTTTCAAATATTAGGAATTCTTGTTTATACAGCTCAAAATTTGTGCAGAAAGCCTGTAAGTGAGGACTGTACTGCTTATGTTTACAATTGAGGCAGCATTACTCTGGCGACTTTTGTATGATTCTGTTAAAATCCTGACGGTTCCTGTACAAATTTGTAAGAAAACTCTCTAGTTGTGGTAAAACTCTTAAAATAAGCAATTAGAGTTTCCAGAAGTGATTAAAACCTTGGAAGAACCCCTTGAAATTAAAGTAAATAGATTCTTCCTACATTTCCTGCCGTTTGTAATCGCAGACATTACCAGTGGAAAGCCGTGAAATGACCAGCAAACTGATAATATTTACAACTCTGGGCACTTGAGGGAGCGTTTTCACTTGAATTTGCTTTCAAATATTAGGAATTCTTGTTTATACAGCTCAAAATTTGTGTAGAAAGCCTGTAAGTGAGGACTGTACTGCTTATGTTTTCAATTGAGGCCACATTACTCTGGCGACTTTTGTATGACTCTGTTAAAATCATGACGGTTCCAGTACATATTTGTAAGAAAACTCTCTAGTTGTGGTAAAACTCTTAAAATACGTAATTAGAGTTTCCAGAAGTGATTAAAAACTTGGAAGAACCCCTTGAAATTAAAGTAAATAGATTCTTCCTACATTTCCTGCCGTTTGTAATCACAGACATTACCAGTGGAAAGCCGTGAAATGACCAGCAAACTGATAATATTTACAACTCCGGGCACTTTAGGGAGCGTTTTCACTTGAATTTGCTTTCAAATATTAGGAATTCTTGTTTATACAGCTCAAAATTTGTGCAGAAAGCCTCTAAGTGAGCACTGTACTGCTTATGTTTACAATTGATGTCTCATTACTCTGGCGACTTTTCTATGACTCTATTAAAATCCTGACGGTTCCAGTACAAATTTGTAAGAAAACTGTCTAGTTGTGGTAAAACTCTTAAAATACGTAATTAGAGTTTCCAGAAATGATTAAAACCTTGGAAGAACCCCTTGAAATTAAAGTAAATAGATTCTTCCTATATTTCCTGCCGTTTGTTATCACAGACATTACCAGTGGAAAGCCGTGAAATGACCAGCAAACTGATAATATTTACAACTCCGGCCACTTTAGGGAGCGTTTTCACTTGAATTTGCTTTCAAATATTAGGAATTCTTGTTTATACAGCTCAAAATTTGTGTAGAAATCCTGTAAGTGAGCACTGTACTGCTTATGTTTACAATTGAGGCCGCATTACTCTGGCGACTTTTGTATGACTCTGTTAAAATCCTGACCGTTCCAGTACATATTTGTAAGAAAACTCTCTAGTTGCGGTAAAACTCCTAAAATACGCAATTAGAGTTTCCAGAAATGATTTAAAACTTGGAAGAACCCCTTGAAATTAAAGTAAATAGATTCTTCCTACATTTCCTGCCGTTTGTTATCACAGACATTACCAGTGGAAAGCCGTGAAATGACCAGAAAACTGATAATATTTACAACTCCGGGCACTTTAGGGAGCGTTTTCACTTGAATTTGCTTTCAAATATTAGGAATTCTTGTTTATACAGCTCAAAATTTGTGTAGAAATCCTGTAAGTGAGCACTGTACTGCTTATGTTTACAATTGAGGCCGCATTACTCTGGCGACTTTTGTATGACTCTGTTAAAATCCTGACGGTTCCAGTACATATTTGTAAGAAAACTCTCTAGTTGTGGTAAAACTCTTAAAATACGTAATTAGAGTTTCCAGAAATGATTAAAACCTTGGAAGAACCCCTTGAAATTAAAGTAAATAGATTCTTCCTACATTTCCTGCCGTTTGTAATCACAGACATTACCAGTGGAAAGCCGTGAAATGACCAGCAAACTGATAATATTTACAACTCTGGGCACTTTAGGGAGCGTTTTCACTTGAATTTGCTTTCAAATATTAGATATTATTGTTTATACAGCTCAAAATTTGTGCAGAAAGCCTGTAAGTGAGGACTGTACCGCTTATGTTTACAATTGAGGCCGCATTACTCTGGCGACTTTTGTATGACTCTGTTAAAATTCTGACGGTTCCTGTACAAATTTGTAAGAAAACTCTCTAGTTGTGGTAAAACTCTTAAAATACGCAATTAGAGTTTCCAGAAGTGATTAAAACCTTGGAAGAACCCCTTGAAATCAAAGTAAATAGATTCTTCCTACATTTCCTGCCGTTTGTAATCGCAGACATTACCAGTGGAAAGCCGTGAAATGACCAGCAAACTGATAATATTTACAACTCCGTGCACTTTAGGGAGCGTTTTCACTTGAATTTGCTTTCAAATATTAGGAATTCTTGTTTATACAGCTCAAAATTTGTGTAGAAAGCCTGTAAGTGAGGACTGTACTGCTTATGTTTACAATTGAGACTGCATTACTCTGGCGACTTTTGTATGACTCTGTTAAAATCCTGACGGTTCCAGTACATATTTGTAAGAAAACTCTCTAGTTGTGGTAAAACTCTTAAAATATGTAATTAGAGTTTCCAGAAATGATTAAAACCTTGGAAGAACCCCTTGAAATTAAAGTAAATAGATTCTTCCTACATTTCCTGCCGTTTGTAATCACAGACATTACCAGTGGAAAGCCGTGAAATGACCAGCAAACTGATAATAGTTACAACTCTGGGCACTTTAGGGAGCGTTTTCACTTGAATTTGCTTTCAAATATTAGGAATTCTTGTTTATACAGCTCATAATTTTTGTAGAAAGCCTGTAAGTGAGGTTTAAACTGCGTATATTTACAATTGAGGCCCCATTACTCTGGCGACTATTGTATGACTCTGTTAAAATCCTTACGGTTCCAGTACATATTTGTAAGAAAACTCTCTAGTTGTGGTAAAACTCCTAAAATACGCAATTAGAGTTTCCAGAAATGATTTAAATCTTGGAAGAACCCCTTGAAATTAAAGTAAATAGATTCTTCCTACATTTCCTGCCGTTTTTAATCGCAGACATTACCAGTGGAAAGCCGTGAAATGACCAGCAAACTGATAATATTTACAACTCTGGGCACTTGAGGGAGCGTTTTCACTTGAATTTGCTTTCAAATATTAGGAATTCTTGTTTATACAGCTCAAAATTTGTGTAGAAAGCCTGTAAGTGCGGACTGTACTGCTTATGTTTTCAATTGAGGCCACATTACTCTGGCGACTTTTGTATGACTCTGTTAAAATCATGACGGTTCCAGTACATATTTGTAAGAAAACTCTCTAGTTGTGGTAAAACTCTTAAAATACGTAATTAGAGTTTCCAGAAGTGATTAAAAACTTGGAAGAACCCCTTGAAATTAAAGTAAATAGATTCTTCCTACATTTCCTGCCGTTTGTAATCACAGACATTACCAGTGGAAAGCCGGGAAATGACCAGCAAACTGATAATATTTACAACTCTGGGCACTTGAGGGAGCGTTTTCACTTGAATTTGCTTTCAAATATTAGGAATTCTTGTTTATACAGCTCAAAATTTGTGTAGAAAGCCTGTAAGTGAGGACTGTACTGCTTATGTTTACAATTGAGACTGCATTACTCTGGCGACTTTTGTATGACTCTGTTAAAATCATGACGGTTCCAGTACATATTTGTAAGAAAACTCTCTAGTTGTGGTAAAACTCTTAAAATACGTAATTAGAGTTTCCAGAAATGATTAAAACCTTGGAAGAACCCCTTGAAATTAAAGTAAATAGATTCTTCCTACATTTCCTGCCGTTTGTAATCACAGACATTACCAGTGGAAAGCCGTGAAATGACCAGCAAACTGATAATATTTACAACTCTGGGCACTTTAGGGAGCATTTTCACTTGAATTTGCTTTCAAATATTAGGAATTCTTGTTTATACAGCTCATAATTTTTGTAGAAAGCCTGTAAGTGAGGTTTAAACTGCGTATATTTACAATTGAGGCCCCATTACTCTGGCGACTATTGTATGACTCTGTTAAAATCCTTACGGTTCCAGTACATATTTGTAAGAAAACTCTCTAGTTGCGGTAAAACTCCTAAAATACGCAATTAGAGTTTCCAGAAATGATTTAAATCTTGGAAGAACCCCTTGAAATTAAAGTAAATAGATTCTTCCTACATTTCCTGCCGTTTGTTATCACAGACATTACCAGTGGAAAGCCGTGAAATGACCAGCAAACTGATAATATTTACAACTCCGGGCACTTTAGGGAGCATTTTCACTTGAATTTGCTTTCAAATATTAGGAATTCTTGTTTATACAGCTCAAAATTTGTGTAGAAAGCCTGTAAGTGAGCACTGTACTGCTTATGTTTACAATTGAGGCCGCATTACTCTGGCGACTTTTGTATGACTCTGTTAAAATCCTGACGGTTCCAGTACATATTTGTAAGAAAACTCTCTACTTGTGGTAAAACTCTTAAAATACGTGATTAGAGTTTCCAGAAATGATTAAAACCTTGGAAGAACCCCTTGAAATTAAAGTAAATAGATTCTTCCTACATTTCCTGCCGTTTGTAATCACAGACATTACCAGTGGAAAGCCGTGAAATGACCAGCAACCTGATAATATTTAAAACTCTGGGCACTTTAGGGAGCGTTTTCACTTGAATTTGCTTTCAAATATTAGGAATTCTTGTTTATACAGCTCAAAATTTGTGCAGAAAGCCTGTAAGTGAGGACTGTACTGCTTATGTTTACAATTGAGGCCGCATTACTCTGGCGACTTTTGTATGATTCTGTTAAAATCCTGACGGTTCCTGTACAAATTTGTAAGAAAACTCTCTAGTTGTGGTAAAACTCTTAAAATAAGCAATTAGAGTTTCCAGAAGTGATTAAAACCTTGGAAGAACCCCTTGAAATTAAAGTAAATAGATTCTTCCTACATTTCCTGCCGTTTGTAATCGCAGACATTACCAGTGGAAAGCCGTGAAATGACCAGCAAACTGATAATATTTACAACTCTGGGCACTTGAGGGAGCGTTTTCACTTGAATTTGCTTTCAAATATTAGGAATTCTTGTTTATACAGCTCAAAATTTGTGTAGAAAGCCTGTAAGTGAGGACTGTACTGCTTATGTTTTCAATTGAGGCCACATTACTCTGGCGACTTTTGTATGACTCTGTTAAAATCATGACGGTTCCACTACATATTTGTAAGAAAACTCTCTAGTTGTGGTAAAACTCTTAAAATACGTAATTAGAGTTTCCAGAAGTGATTAAAACCTTGGAAGAACCCCTTGAAATTAAAGTAAATAGATTCTTCCTACATTTCCTGCCGTTTGTAATCACAGACATTACCAGTGGAAAGCCGTGAAATGACCAGCAAACTGATAATATTTACAACTCCGGGCACTTTAGGGAGCGTTTTCACTTGAATTTGCTTTCAAATATTAGGAATTCTTGTTTATACAGCTCAAAATTTGTGCAGAAAGCCTCTAAGTGAGCACTGTACTGCTTATGTTTACAATTGATGTCGCATTACTCTGGCGACTTTTCTATGACTCTGTTAAAATCCTGACGGTTCCAGTACAAATTTGTAAGAAAACTGTCTAGTTGTGGTAAAACTCTTAAAATACGTAATTAGAGTTTCCAGAAATGATTAAAACCTTGGAAGAACCCCTTGAAATTAAAGTAAATAGATTCTTCCTATATTTCCTGCCGTTTGTTATCACAGACATTACCAGTGGAAAGCCGTGAAATGACCAGCAAACTGATAATATTTACAACTCCGGGCACTTTAGGGAGCGTTTTCACTTGAATTTGCTTTCAAATATTAGGAATTCTTGTTTATACAGCTCAAAATTTGTGTAGAAATGCTGTAAGTGAGCACTGTACTGCTTATGTTTACAATTGAGGCCGCATTACTCTGGCGACTTTTGTATGACTCTGTTAAAATCCTGACGGTTCCAATATATATTTGTAAGAAAACTCTCTAGTTGTGGTAATACTCTTAAAATACGTAATTAGAGTTTCCAGAAATGATTAAAACCTTGGAAGAACCCTTTGAAATTAAAGTAAATAGATTCTTCCTACATTTCCTGCCGTTTGGAATCACAGACATTACCAGTGGAAAGCCGTGAAATGACCAGCAAACTGATAATATTTACAACTCTGGGCACTTTAGGGAGCGTTTTCACTTGAATTTGCTTTCAAATATTAGGAATTCTTGTTTATACAGCTCAAAATTTGTGCAGAAAGCCTGTAAGTGAGGACTGTACCGCTTATGTTTACAATTGAGGCCGCATTACTCTGGCGACTTTTGTATGACTCTGTTAAAATCCTGACGGTTCCTGTACAAATTTGTAAGAAAACTCTCTAGTTGTGGTAAAACTCTTAAAATACGCAATTAGAGTTTCCAGAAGTGATTAAAACCTTGGAAGAACCCCTTGAAATTAAAGTAAATAGATTCTTCCTACATTTCCTGCCGTTTGTAATCGCAGACATTACCAGTGGAAAGCCGTGAAATGACCAGCAAACTGATAATATTTACAACTCTGGGCACTTGAGGGAGCGTTTTCACTTGAATTTGCTTTCAAATATTAGGAATTCTTGTTTATACAGCTCAAAATTTGTGTAGAAAGCCTGTAAGTGAGGACTGTACTGCTTATGTTTACAATTGAGACTGCATTACTCTGGCGACTTTTGTATGACTCTGTTAAAATCATGACGGTTCCAGTACATATTTGTAAGAAAACTCTCTAGTTGTGGTAAAACTCTTAAAATACGTAATTAGAGTTTCCAGAAATGATTAAAACCTTGGAAGAACCCCTTGAAATTAAAGTAAATAGATTCTTCCTACATTTCCTGCCGTTTGTAATCACAGACATTACCAGTGGAAAGCCGTGAAATGACCAGCAAACTGATAATATTTACAACTCTGGGCACTTTAGGGAGCGTTTTCACTTGAATTTGCTTTCAAATATTAGGAATTCTTGTTTATACAGCTCATAATTTTCGTAGAAAACCTGTAAGTGAGGTTTATACTGCGTATATTTACAATTGAGGCCCCATTACTCTGGCGACTATTGTATGACTCTGTTAAAATCCTTACGGTTCCAGTACATATTTGTAAGAAAACTCTCTAGTTGTGGTAAAACTCCTAAAATACGCAATTAGAGTTTCCAGAAATGATTTATATCTTGGAAGAACCCCTTGAAATTAAAGTAAATAGATTCTTCCTACATTTCCTGCCGTTTGTAATCGCAGACATTACCAGTGGAAAGCCGTGAAATGACCAGCAAACTAATAATATTTACAACTCTGGGCACTTGAGGGAGCGTTTTCACTTGAATTTGCTTTCAAATATTAGGAATTCTTGTTTATACAGCTCAAAATTTGTGTAGAAAGCCTGTAAGTGAAGACTGTACTGCTTATGTTTACAATTGAGACTGCATTACTCTGGCGACTTTTGTATGACTCTGTTAAAATCATGACGGTTCCAGTACATATTTGTAAGAAAACTCTCTAGTTGTGGTAAAACTCTTAAAATACGTAATTAGAGTTTCCAGAAATGATTAAAACCTTGGAAGAACCCCTTGAAATTAAAGTAAATAGATTCTTCCTACATTTCCTGCCGTTTGTAATCACAGACATTACCAGTGGAAAGCCGTGAAATGACCAGCAAACTGATAATATTTACAACTCTGGGCACTTTAGGGAGCGTTTTCACTTGAATTTGCTTTCAAATATTAGGAATTCTTGTTTATACAGCTCATAATTTTTGTAGAAAACCTGTAAGTGAGGTTTACACTGCGTATATTTACAATTGAGGCCCCATTACTCTGGCGACTATTGTATGACTCTGTTAAAATCATTACGGTTCCAGTACATATTTGTAAGAAAACTCTCTAGTTGTGGTAAAACTCCTAAAATACGCAATTAGAGTTTCCAGAAATGATTTATATCTTGGAAGAACCCCTTGAAATTAAAGTAAATAGATTCTTCCTACATTTCCTGCCGTTTGTAATCACAGACATTACCAGTGGAAAGCCGTGAAATGACCAGCAAACTGATAATATTTACAACTCTGGGCACTTTAGGGAGCGTTTTCACTTGAATTTGCTTTCAAATATTAGGAATTCTTGTTTATACAGCTCAAAATTTGTGTAGAAAGCCTGTAAGTGAGGTCTAAACTGCGTATGTTTACAATTGAGGCCCCATTACTCTGGCGACTTTTGAATGACTCTGATAAAATCCTTACGGTTCCAGTACATATTTGTAAGAAAACTCTCTAGTTGTGGTAAAACTCTTAAAATACGTAATTAGAGTTTCCAGAAATGATTAAAACCTTGGAAGAACCCCTTGAAATTAAAGTAAATAGATTCTTCCTACATTTCCTGCCGTTTGTTATCACAGACATTACCAATGGAAAGCCGTGAAATGACCAGCAAACTGATAATATTTACAACTCTGGGCACTTTAGGGATCGTTTTCACTTGAATTTGCTTTCAAATATTAGGAATTCTTGTTTATACGGCTCAAAATTTGTGTAGAAAGCCTGTAAGTGAGGTTTAAACTGTGTATGTTTACAATTGAGGCCCCATTACTCTGGCGACTTTTGTATGACTCTGTTAAAATCCTGACGGTTCCAGTACAAATTTGTAAGAAAACTCTCTAGTTGTGGTAAAACTCTTAAAATACGCAATTAGAGTTTCCAGAAATGATTAAAAACTTTGAAGAACCCCTTGAAATTAAAGTAAATAGATTCTTCCTACATTTCCTGCCGTTTGTAATCACAGACATTACCAGTGGAAAGCCGTGAAATGACCAGCAAACTGATAATATTTACAACTCCGGGCACTTTAGGGAGCGTTTTCACTTGAATTTGCTTTCAAATATTAGGAATTCTTGTTTATACAGCTCAAAATTTGTGTAGAAAGCCTGTAAGTGAGCACTGTACTGCTTATGTTTACAATTGAGGCCGCATTACTCTGGCGACTTTTGTATGACTCTGTTAAAATCCTGACGGTTCCAGTACATATTTGTAAGAAAACTCTCTACTTGTGGTAAAACTCTTAAAATACGTGATTAGAGTTTCCAGAAATGATTAAAACCTTGGAAGAACCCCTTGAAATTAAAGTAAATAGATTCTTCCTACATTTCCTGCCGTTTGTAATCACAGACATTACCAGTGGAAAGCCGTGAAATGACCAGCAAACTGATAATATTTACAACTCTGGGCACTTGAGGGAGCGTTTTCACTTGAATTTGCTTTCAAATATTAGGAATTCTTGTTTATACAGCTCAAAATTTGTGTAGAAAGCCTGTAAGTGAGGACTGTACTGCTTATGTTTTCAATTGAGGCCACATTACTCTGGCGACTTTTGTATGACTCTGTTAAAATCATGACGGTTCCAGTACATATTTGTAAGAAAACTCTCTAGTTGTGGTAAAACTCTTAAAATACGTAATTAGAGTTTACAGAAGTGATTAAAAACTTGGAAGAACCCCTTGAAATTAAAGTAAATAGATTCTTCCTACATTTCCTGCCATTTGGAATCACAGACATTACCAGTGGAAAGCCGTGAAATGACCAGCAAACTGATAATATTTACAACTCCGGGCACTTTAGGGAGCGTTTTCACTTGAATTTGCTTTCAAATATTAGGAATTCTTGTTTATACAGCTCAAAATTTGTGCAGAAAGCCTCTAAGTGAGCACTGTACTGCTTATGTTTACAATTGATGTCGCATTACTCTGGCGACTTTTCTATGACTCTGTTAAAATCCTGACGGTTCCAGTACAAATTTGTAAGAAAACTGTCTAGTTGTGGTAAAACTCTTAAAATACGTAATTAGAGTTTCCAGAAATGATTAAAACCTTGGAAGAACCCCTTGAAATTAAAGTAAATAGATTCTTCCTATATTTCCTGCCGTTTGTTATCACAGACATTACCAGTGGAAAGCCGTGAAATGACCAGCAAACTGATAATATTTACAACTCCGGCCACTTTAGGGAGCGTTTTCACTTGAATTTGCTTTCAAATATTAGGAATTCTTGTTTATACAGCTCAAAATTTGTGTAGAAATCCTGTAAGTGAGCACTGTACTGCTTATGTTTACAATTGAGGCCGCATTACTCTGGCGACTTTTGTATGACTCTGTTAAAATCCTGACGGTTCCAATATATATTTGTAAGAAAACTCTCTAGTTGTGGTAATACTCTTAAAATACGTAATTAGAGTTTCCAGAAATGATTAAAACCTTGGAAGAACCCCTTGAAATTAAAGTAAATAGATTCTTCCTACATTTCCTGCCGTTTGGAATCACAGACATTACCAGTGGAAAGCCGTGAAATGACCAGCAAACTGATAATATTTACAACTCTGGGCACTTTAGGGAGCGTTTTCACTTGAATTTGCTTTCAAATATTAGGAATTCTTGTTTATACAGCTCAAAATTTGTGCAGAAAGCCTGTAAGTGAGGACTGTACCGCTTATGTTTACAATTGAGGCCGCATTACTCTGGCGACTTTTGTATGACTCTGTTAAAATCCTGACGGTTCCTGTACAAATTTGTAAGAAAACTCTCTAGTTGTGGTAAAACTCTTAAAATACGCAATTAGAGTTTCCAGAAGTGATTAAAACCTTGGAAGAACCCCTTGAAATTAAAGTAAATAGATTCTTCCTACATTTCCTGCCGTTTGTAATCGCAGACATTACCAGTGGAAAGCCGTGAAATGACCAGCAAACTGATAATATTTACAACTCTGGGCACTTGAGGGAGCGTTTTCACTTGAATTTGCTTTCAAATATTAGGAATTCTTGTTTATACAGCTCAAAATTTGTGTAGAAAGCCTGTAAGTGAGGACTGTACTGCTTATGTTTACAATTGAGACTGCATTACTCTGGCGACTTTTGTATGACTCTGTTAAAATCATGACGGTTCCAGTACATATTTGTAAGAAAACTCTCTAGTTGTGGTAAAACTCTTAAAATACGTAATTAGAGTTTCCAGAAATGATTAAAACCTTGGAAGAACCCCTTGAAATTAAAGTAAATAGATTCTTCCTACATTTCCTGCCGTTTGTAATCACAGACATTACCAGTGGAAAGCCGTGAAATGACCAGCAAACTGATAATATTTACAACTCTGGGCACTTTAGGGAGCGTTTTCACTTGAATTTGCTTTCAAATATTAGGAATTCTTGTTTATACAGCTCATAATTTTTGTAGAAAACCTGTAAGTGAGGTTTATACTGCGTATATTTACAATTGAGGCCCCATTACTCTGGCGACTATTGTATGACTCTGTTAAAATCATTACGGTTCCAGTACATATTTGTAAGAAAACTCTCTAGTTGTGGTAAAACTCCTAAAATACGCAATTAGAGTTTCCAGAAATGATTTATATCTTGGAAGAACCCCTTGAAATTAAAGTAAATAGATTCTTCCTACATTTCCTGCCGTTTGTAATCGCAGACATTACCAGTGGAAAGCCGTGAAATGACCAGCAAACTAATAATATTTACAACTCTGGGCACTTGAGGGAGCGTTTTCACTTGAATTTGCTTTCAAATATTAGGAATTCTTGTTTATACAGCTCAAAATTTGTGTAGAAAGCCTGTAAGTGAAGACTGTACTGCTTATGTTTACAATTGAGACTGCATTACTCTGGCGACTTTTGTATGACTCTGTTAAAATCATGACGGTTCCAGTACATATTTGTAAGAAAACTCTCTAGTTGTGGTAAAACTCTTAAAATACGTAATTAGAGTTTCCAGAAATGATTAAAACCTTGGAAGAACCCCTTGAAATTAAAGTAAATAGATTCTTCCTACATTTCCTGCCGTTTGTAATCACAGACATTACCAGTGGAAAGCCGTGAAATGACCAGCAAACTGATAATATTTACAACTCTGGGCACTTTAGGGAGCGTTTTCACTTGAATTTGCTTTCAAATATTAGGAATTCTTGTTTATACAGCTCATAATTTTTGTAGAAAACCTGTAAGTGAGGTTTAAACTGCGTATATTTACAATTGAGGCCCCATTACTCTGGCGACTATTGTATGACTCTGTTAAAATCATTACGGTTCCAGTACATATTTGTAAGAAAACTCTCTAGTTGTGGTAAAACTCCTAAAATACGCAATTAGAGTTTCCAGAAATGATTTATATCTTGGAAGAACCCCTTGAAATTAAAGTAAATAGATTCTTCCTACATTTCCTGCCGTTTGTAATCACAGACATTACCAGTGGAAAGCCGTGAAATGACCAGCAAACTGATAATATTTACAACTCTGGGCACTTTAGGGAGCGTTTTCACTTGAATTTGCTTTCAAATATTAGGAATTCTTGTTTATACAGCTCAAAATTTGTGTAGAAAGCCTGTAAGTGAGGTCTAAACTGCGTATGTTTACAATTGAGGCCCCATTACTCTGGCGACTTTTGAATGACTCTGATAAAATCCTTACGGTTCCAGTACATATTTGTAAGAAAACTCTCTAGTTGTGGTAAAACTCTTAAAATACGTAATTAGAGTTTCCAGAAATGATTAAAACCTTGGAAGAACCCCTTGAAATTAAAGTAAATAGATTCTTCCTACATTTCCTGCCGTTTGTTATCACAGACATTACCAATGGAAAGCCGTGAAATGACCAGCAAACTGATAATATTTACAACTCTGGGCACTTTAGGGATCGTTTTCACTTGAATTTGCTTTCAAATATTAGGAATTCTTGTTTATACGGCTCAAAATTTGTGTAGAAAGCCTGTAAGTGAGGTTTAAACTGTGTATGTTTACAATTGAGGCCCCATTACTCTGGCGACTTTTGTATGACTCTGTTAAAATCCTGACGGTTCCAGTACAAATTTGTAAGAAAACTCTCTAGTTGTGGTAAAACTCTTAAAATACGCAATGAGAGTTTCCAGAAATGATTAAAAACTTTGAAGAACCCCTTGAAATTAAAGTAAATAGATTCTTCCTACATTTCCTGCCGTTTGTAATCACAGACATTACCAGTGGAAAGCCGTGAAATGACCAGCAAACTGATAATATTTACAACTCCGGGCACTTTAGGGAGCGTTTTCACTTGAATTTGCTTTCAAATATTAGGAATTCTTGTTTATACAGCTCAAAATTTGTGTAGAAAGCCTGTAAGTGAGCACTGTACTGCTTATGTTTACAATTGAGGCCGCATTACTCTGGCGACTTTTATATGACTCTGTTAAAATCCTGACGGTTCCAGTACATATTTGTAAGAAAACTCTCTACTTGTGGTAAAACTCTTAAAATACGTGATTAGAGTTTCCAGAAATGATTAAAACCTTGGAAGAACCCCTTGAAATTAAAGTAAATAGATTCTTCCTACATTTCCTGCCGTTTGTAATCACAGACATTACCAGTGGAAAGCCGTGAAATGACCAGCAAACTGATAATATTTACAACTCCGGGCACTTTAGGGAGCGTTTTCACTTGAATTTGCTTTCAAATATTAGGAATTCTTGTTTATACAGCTCAAAATTTGTGTAGAAAGCCTGTAAGTGAGCACTGTACTGCTTATGTTTACAATTGAGGCCGCATTACTCTGGCGACTTTTGTATGACTCTGTTAAAATCCTGACGGTTCCAGTACAAATTTGTAAGAAAACTGTCTAGTTGTGGTAAAACTCTTAAAATACGTAATTAGAGTTTCCAGAAATGATTAAAACCTTGGAAGAACCCCTTGAAATTAAAGTAAATAGATTCTTCCTATATTTCCTGCCGTTTGTTATCACAGACATTACCAGTGGAAAGCCGTGAAATGACCAGCAAACTGATAATATTTACAACTCCGGCCACTTTAGGGAGCGTTTTCACTTGAATTTGCTTTCAAATATTAGGAATTCTTGTTTATACAGCTCAAAATTTGTGTAGAAATCCTGTAAGTGAGCACTGTACTGCTTATGTTTACAATTGAGGCCGCATTACTCTGGCGACTTTTGTATGACTCTGTTAAAATCCTGACGGTTCCAATATATATTTGTAAGAAAACTCTCTAGTTGTGGTAATACTCTTAAAATACGTAATTAGAGTTTCCAGAAATGATTAAAACCTTGGAAGAACCCCTTGAAATTAAAGTAAATAGATTCTTCCTACATTTCCTGCCGTTTGGAATCACAGACATTACCAGTGGAAAGCCGTGAAATGACCAGCAAACTGATAATATTTACAACTCTGGGCACTTTAGGGAGCGTTTTCACTTGAATTTGCTTTCAAATATTAGGAATTCTTGTTTATACAGCTCAAAATTTGTGCAGAAAGCCTGTAAGTGAGGACTGTACCGCTTATGTTTACAATTGAGGCCGCATTACTCTGGCGACTTTTGTATGACTCTGTTAAAATCCTGACGGTTCCTGTACAAATTTGTAAGAAAACTCTCTAGTTGTGGTAAAACTCTTAAAATACGCAATTAGAGTTTCCAGAAGTGATTAAAACCTTGGAAGAACCCCTTGAAATTAAAGTAAATAGATTCTTCCTACATTTCCTGCCGTTTGTAATCGCAGACATTACCAGTGGAAAGCCGTGAAATGACCAGCAAACTGATAATATTTACAACTCTGGGCACTTGAGGGAGCGTTTTCACTTGAATTTGCTTTCAAATATTAGGAATTCTTGTTTATACAGCTCAAAATTTGTGTAGAAAGCCTGTAAGTGAGGACTGTACTGCTTATGTTTACAATTGAGACTGCATTACTCTGGCGACTTTTGTATGACTCTGTTAAAATCATGACGGTTCCAGTACATATTTGTAAGAAAACTCTCTAGTTGTGGTAAAACTCTTAAAATACGTAATTAGAGTTTCCAGAAATGATTAAAACCTTGGAAGAACCCCTTGAAATTAAAGTAAATAGATTCTTCCTACATTTCCTGCCGTTTGTAATCACAGACATTACCAGTGGAAAGCCGTGAAATGACCAGCAAACTGATAATATTTACAACTCTGGGCACTTTAGGGAGCGTTTTCACTTGAATTTGCTTTCAAATATTAGGAATTCTTGTTTATACAGCTCATAATTTTTGTAGAAAACCTGTAAGTGAGGTTTATACTGCGTATATTTACAATTGAGGCCCCATTACTCTGGCGACTATTGTATGACTCTGTTAAAATCATTACGGTTCCAGTACATATTTGTAAGAAAACTCTCTAGTTGTGGTAAAACTCCTAAAATACGCAATTAGAGTTTCCAGAAATGATTTATATCTTGGAAGAACCCCTTGAAATTAAAGTAAATAGATTCTTCCTACATTTCCTGCCGTTTGTAATCGCAGACATTACCAGTGGAAAGCCGTGAAATGACCAGCAAACTAATAATATTTACAACTCTGGGCACTTGAGGGAGCGTTTTCACTTGAATTTGCTTTCAAATATTAGGAATTCTTGTTTATACAGCTCAAAATTTGTGTAGAAAGCCTGTAAGTGAAGACTGTACTGCTTATGTTTACAATTGAGACTGCATTACTCTGGCGACTTTTGTATGACTCTGTTAAAATCATGACGGTTCCAGTACATATTTGTAAGAAAACTCTCTAGTTGTGGTAAAACTCTTAAAATACGTAATTAGAGTTTCCAGAAATGATTAAAACCTTGGAAGAACCCCTTGAAATTAAAGTAAATAGATTCTTCCTACATTTCCTGCCGTTTGTAATCACAGACATTACCAGTGGAAAGCCGTGAAATGACCAGCAAACTGATAATATTTACAACTCTGGGCACTTTAGGGAGCGTTTTCACTTGAATTTGCTTTCAAATATTAGGAATTCTTGTTTATACAGCTCATAATTTTTGTAGAAAACCTGTAAGTGAGGTTTAAACTGCGTATATTTACAATTGAGGCCCCATTACTCTGGCGACTATTGTATGACTCTGTTAAAATCATTACGGTTCCAGTACATATTTGTAAGAAAACTCTCTAGTTGTGGTAAAACTCCTAAAATACGCAATTAGAGTTTCCAGAAATGATTTATATCTTGGAAGAACCCCTTGAAATTAAAGTAAATAGATTCTTCCTACATTTCCTGCCGTTTGTAATCACAGACATTACCAGTGGAAAGCCGTGAAATGACCAGCAAACTGATAATATTTACAACTCTGGGCACTTTAGGGAGCGTTTTCACTTGAATTTGCTTTCAAATATTAGGAATTCTTGTTTATACAGCTCAAAATTTGTGTAGAAAGCCTGTAAGTGAGGTCTAAACTGCGTATGTTTACAATTGAGGCCCCATTACTCTGGCGACTTTTGAATGACTCTGATAAAATCCTTACGGTTCCAGTACATATTTGTAAGAAAACTCTCTAGTTGTGGTAAAACTCTTAAAATACGTAATTAGAGTTTCCAGAAATGATTAAAACCTTGGAAGAACCCCTTGAAATTAAAGTAAATAGATTCTTCCTACATTTCCTGCCGTTTGTTATCACAGACATTACCAATGGAAAGCCGTGAAATGACCAGCAAACTGATAATATTTACAACTCTGGGCACTTTAGGGATCGTTTTCACTTGAATTTGCTTTCAAATATTAGGAATTCTTGTTTATACGGCTCAAAATTTGTGTAGAAAGCCTGTAAGTGAGGTTTAAACTGTGTATGTTTACAATTGAGGCCCCATTACTCTGGCGACTTTTGTATGACTCTGTTAAAATCCTGACGGTTCCAGTACAAATTTGTAAGAAAACTCTCTAGTTGTGGTAAAACTCTTAAAATACGCAATGAGAGTTTCCAGAAATGATTAAAAACTTTGAAGAACCCCTTGAAATTAAAGTAAATAGATTCTTCCTACATTTCCTGCCGTTTGTAATCACAGACATTACCAGTGGAAAGCCGTGAAATGACCAGCAAACTGATAATATTTACAACTCCGGGCACTTTAGGGAGCGTTTTCACTTGAATTTGCTTTCAAATATTAGGAATTCTTGTTTATACAGCTCAAAATTTGTGTAGAAAGCCTGTAACTGAGCACTGTACTGCTTATGTTTACAATTGAGGCCGCATTACTCTGGCGACTTTTGTATGACTCTGTTAAAATCCTGAGGGTTCCAGTACATATTTGTAAGAAAACTCTCTACTTGTGGTAAAACTCTTAAAATACGTGATTAGAGTTTCCAGAAATGATTAAAACCTTGGAAGAACCCCTTGAAATTAAAGTAAATAGATTCTTCCTACATTTCCTGCCGTTTGTAATCACAGACATTACCAGTGGAAAGCCGTGAAATGACCAGCAAACTGATAATATTTACAACTCCGGGCACTTTAGGGAGCGTTTTCACTTGAATTTGCTTTCAAATATTAGGAATTCTTGTTTATACAGCTCAAAATTTGTGTAGAAAGCCTGTAAGTGAGCACTGTACTGCTTATGTTTACAATTGAGGCCGCATTACTCTGGCGACTTTTGTATGACTCTGTTAAAATCCTGACGGTTCCAGTACATATTTGTAAGAAAACTCTCTACTTGTGGTAAAACTCTTAAAATACGTGATTAGAGTTTCCAGAAATGATTAAAACCTTGGAAGAACCCCTTGAAATTAAAGTAAATAGATTCTTCCTACATTTCCTGCCGTTTGTAATCACAGACATTACCAGTGGAAAGCCGTGAAATGACCAGCAACCAGATAATATTTAAAACTCTGGGCACTTTAGGGAGCGTTTTCACTTGAATTTGCTTTCAAATATTAGGAATTCTTGTTTATACAGCTCAAAATTTGTGCAGAAAGCCTGTAAGTGAGGACTGTACTGCTTATGTTTACAATTGAGGCCGCATTACTCTGGCGACTTTTGTATGACTCTGTTAAAATCCTGACGGTTCCTGTACAAATTTGTAAGAAAACTCTCTAGTTGTGGTAAAACTCTTAAAATAAGCAATTAGAGTTTCCAGAAGTGATTAAAACCTTGGAAGAACCCCTTGAAATTAAAGTAAATAGATTCTTCCTACATTTCCTGCCGTTGGTAATCGCAGACATTACCAGTGGAAAGCCGTGAAATGACCAGCAAACTGATAATATTTACAACTCTGGGCACTTAAGGGAGCGTTTTCACTTGAATTTGCTTTCAAATATTAGGAATTCTTGTTTATACAGCTCAAAATTTGTGTAGAAAGCCTGTAAGTGAGGACTGTACTGCTTATGTTTTCAATTGAGGCCACATTACTCTGGCGACTTTTGTATGACTCTGTTAAAATCATGACGGTTCCAGTACATATTTGTAAGAAAACTCTCTAGTTGTGGTAAAACTCTTAAAATACGTAATTAGAGTTTACAGAAGTGATTAAAAACTTGGAAGAACCCCTTGAAATTAAAGTAAATAGATTCTTCCTACATTTCCTGCCGTTTGGAATCACAGACATTACCAGTGGAAAGCCGTGAAATGACCAGCAAACTGATAATATTTACAACTCCGGGCACTTTAGGGAGCGTTTTCACTTGAATTTGCTTTCAAATATTAGGAATTCTTGTTTATACAGCTCAAAATTTGTGCAGAAAGCCTCTAAGTGAGCACTGTACTGCTTATGTTTACAATTGATGTCGCATTACTCTGGCGACTTTTCTATGACTCTGTTAAAATCCTGACGGTTCCAGTACAAATTTGTAAGAAAACTGTCTAGTTGTGGTAAAACTCTTAAAATACGTAATTAGAGTTTCCAGAAATGATTAAAACCTTGGAAGAACCCCTTGAAATTAAAGTAAATAGATTCTTCCTATATTTCCTGCCGTTTGTTATCACAGACATTACCAGTGGAAAGCCGTGAAATGACCAGCAAACTGATAATATTTACAACTCCGGCCACTTTAGGGAGCGTTTTCACTTGAATTTGCTTTCAAATATTAGGAATTCTTGTTTATACAGCTCAAAATTTGTGTAGAAATCCTGTAAGTGAGCACTGTACTGCTTATGTTTACAATTGAGGCCGCATTACTCTGGCGACTTTTGTATGACTCTGTTAAAATCCTGACGGTTCCAATATATATTTGTAAGAAAACTCTCTAGTTGTGGTAATACTCTTAAAATACGTAATTAGAGTTTCCAGAAATGATTAAAACCTTGGAAGAACCCCTTGAAATTAAAGTAAATAGATTCTTCCTACATTTCCTGCCGTTTGGAATCACAGACATTACCAGTGGAAAGCCGTGAAATGACCAGCAAACTGATAATATTTACAACTCTTTGCACTTTAGGGAGCGTTTTCACTTGAATTTGCTTTCAAATATTAGGAATTCTTGTTTATACAGCTCAAAATTTGTGCAGAAAGCCTGTAAGAGAGGACTGTACCGCTTATGTTTACAATTGAGGCCGCATTACTCTGGCGACTTTTGTATGACTCTGTTAAAATCCTGACGGTTCCTGTACAAATTTGTAAGAAAACTCTCTAGTTGTGGTAAAACTCTTAAAATACGTAATTAGAGTTTCCAGAAATGATTAAAACCTTGTAAGAACCCCTTGAAATTAAAGTAAATAGATTCTTCCTACATTTCCTGCCGTTTGTAATCACAGACATTACCAGTGGAAAGCCGTGAAATGACCAGCAAACTGATAATATTTACAACTCTGGGCACTTTAGGGAGCGTTTTCACTTGAATTTGCTTTCAAATATTAGGAATTCTTGTTTATACAGCTCATAATTTTTGTAGAAAACCTGTAAGTGAGGTTTATACTGCGTATATTTACAATTGAGGCCCCATTACTCTGGCGACTTTTGTATGACTCTGTTAAAATCATTACGGTTCCAGTACATATTTGTAAGAAAACTCTCTAGTTGTGGTAAAACTCTTAAAATACGCAATTAGAGTTTCCAGAAGTGATTAAAACCTTGGAAGAACCCCTTGAAATTAAAGTAAATAGATTCTTCCTACATTTCCTGCCGTTTGTAATCGCAGACATTACCAGTGGAAAGCCGTGAAATGACCAGCAAACTGATAATATTTACAACTCTGGGCACTTGAGGGAGCGTTTTCACTTGAATTTGCTTTCAAATATTAGGAATTCTTGTTTATACAGCTCAAAATTTGTGTAGAAAGCCTGTAAGTGAGGACTGTACTGCTTATGTTTACAATTGAGACTGCATTACTCTGGCGACTTTTGTATGACTCTGTTAAAATCATGACGGTTCCAGTACATATTTGTAAGAAAACTCTCTAGTTGTGGTAAAACTCTTAAAATACGTAATTAGAGTTTCCAGAAATGATTAAAACCTTGGAAGAACCCCTTGAAATTAAAGTAAATAGATTCTTCCTACATTTCCTGCCGTTTGTAATCACAGACATTACCAGTGGAAAGCCGTGAAATGACCAGCAAACTGATAATATTTACAACTCTGGGCACTTTAGGGAGCGTTTTCACTTGAATTTGCTTTCAAATATTAGGAATTCTTGTTTATACAGCTCAAAATTTGTGTAGAAAGCCTGTAAGTGAGGACTGTACTGCTTATGTTTACAATTGAGACTGCATTACTCTGGCGACTTTTGTATGACTCTGTTAAAATCATGACGGTTCCAGTACATATTTGTAAGAAAACTCTCTAGTTGTGGTAAAACTCCTAAAATACGCAATTAGAGTTTCCAGAAATGATTTATATCTTGGAAGAACCCCTTGAAATTAAAGTAAATAGATTCTTCCTACATTTCCTGCCGTTTGTAATCGCAGACATTACCAGTGGAAAGCCGTGAAATGACCAGCAAACTAATAATATTTACAACTCTGGGCACTTGAGGGAGCGTTTTCACTTGAATTTGCTTTCAAATATTAGGAATTCTTGTTTATACAGCTCAAAATTTGTGTAGAAAGCCTGTAAGTGAAGACTGTACTGCTTATGTTTACAATTGAGACTGCATTACTCTGGCGACTTTTGTATGACTCTGTTAAAATCATGACGGTTCCAGTACATATTTGTAAGAAAACTCTCTAGTTGTGGTAAAACTCTTAAAATACGTAATTAGAGTTTCCAGAAATGATTAAAACCTTGGAAGAACCCCTTGAAATTAAAGTAAATAGATTCTTCCTACATTTCCTGCCGTTTGTAATCACAGACATTACCAGTGGAAAGCCGTGAAATGACCAGCAAACTGATAATATTTACAACTCTGGGCACTTTAGGGAGCGTTTTCACTTGAATTTGCTTTCAAATATTAGGAATTCTTGTTTATACAGCTCATAATTTTTGTAGAAAACCTTTAAGTGAGGTTTAAACTGCGTATATTTACAATTGAGGCCCCATTACTCTGGCGACTATTGTATGACTCTGTTAAAATCATTACGGTTCCAGTACATATTTGTAAGAAAACTCTCTAGTTGTGGTAAAACTCCTAAAATACGCAATTAGAGTTTCCAGAAATGATTTATATCTTGGAAGAACCCCTTGAAATTAAAGTAAATAGATTCTTCCTACATTTCCTGCCGTTTGTAATCACAGACATTACCAGTGGAAAGCCTTGAAATGACCAGCAAACTGATAATATTTACAACTCTGGGCACTTTAGGGAGCGTTTTCACTTGAATTTGCTTTCAAATATTAGGAATTCTTGTTTATACAGCTCAAAATTTGTGTAGAAAGCCTGTAAGTGAGGTCTAAACTGCGTATGTTTACAATTGAGGCCCCATTACTCTGGCGACTTTTGAATGACTCTGATAAAATCCTTACGGTTCCAGTACATATTTGTAAGAAAACTCTCTAGTTGTGGTAAAACTCTTAAAATACGTAATTAGAGTTTCCAGAAATGATTAAAACCTTGGAAGAACCCCTTGAAATTAAAGTAAATAGATTCTTCCTACATTTCCTGCCGTTTGTTATCACAGACATTACCAATGGAAAGCCGTGAAATGACCAGCAAACTGATAATATTTACAACTCTGGGCACTTTAGGGAGCCTTTTCACTTGAATTTGCTTTCAAATATTAGGAATTCTTGTTTATACGGCTCAAAATTTGTGTAGAAAGCCTGTAAGTGAGGTTTAAACTGTGTATGTTTACAATTGAGGCCCCATTACTCTGGCGACTTTTGTATGACTCTGTTAAAATCCTGACGGTTCCAGTACAAATTTGTAAGAAAACTCTCTAGTTGTGGTAAAACTCTTAAAATACGCAATTAGAGTTTCCAGAAATGATTAAAAACTTTGAAGAACCCCTTGAAATTAAAGTAAATAGATTCTTCCTACATTTCCTGCCGTTTGTAATCACAGACATTACCAGTGGAAAGCCGTGAAATGACCAGCAAACTGATAATATTTACAACTCCGGGCACTTTAGGGAGCGTTTTCACTTGAATTTGCTTTCAAATATTAGGAATTCTTGTTTATACAGCTCAAAATTTGTGTAGAAAGCCTGTAAGTGAGCACTGTACTGCTTATGTTTACAATTGAGGCCGCATTACTCTGGCGACTTTTGTATGACTCTGTTAAAATCCTGACGGTTCCAGTACATATTTGTAAGAAAACTCTCTACTTGTGGTAAAACTCTTAAAATACGTGATTAGAGTTTCCAGAAATGATTAAAACCTTGGAAGAACCCCTTGAAATTAAAGTAAATAGATTCTTCCTACATTTCCTGCCGTTTGTAATCACAGACATTACCAGTGGAAAGCCGTGAAATGACCAGCAACCAGATAATATTTAAAACTCTGGGCACTTTAGGGAGCGTTTTCACTTGAATTTGCTTTCAAATATTAGGAATTCTTGTTTATACAGCTCAAAATTTGTGCAGAAAGCCTGTAAGTGAGGACTGTACTGCTTATGTTTACAATTGAGGCCGCATTACTCTGGCGACTTTTGTATGACTCTGTTAAAATCCTGACGGTTCCTGTACAAATTTGTAAGAAAACTCTCTAGTTGTGGTAAAACTCTTAAAATAAGCAATTAGAGTTTCCAGAAGTGATTAAAACCTTGGAAGAACCCCTTGAAATTAAAGTAAATAGATTCTTCCTACATTTCCTGCCGTTTGTAATCGCAGACATTACCAGTGGAAAGCCGTGAAATGACCAGCAAACTGATAATATTTACAACTCTGGGCACTTGAGGGAGCGTTTTCACTTGAATTTGCTTTCAAATATTAGGAATTCTTGTTTATACAGCTCAAAATTTGTGTAGAAAGCCCGTAAGTGAGGACTGTACTGCTTATGTTTTCAATTGAGGCCACATTACTCTGGCGACTTTTGTATGACTCTGTTAAAATCATGACGGTTCCAGTACATATTTGTAAGAAAACTCTCTAGTTGTGGTAAAACTCTTAAAATACGTAATTAGAGTTTCCAGAAGTGATTAAAAACTTGGAAGAACCCCTTGAAATTAAAGTAAATAGATTCTTCCTACATTTCCTGCCGTTTGGAATCACAGACATTACCAGTGGAAAGCCGTGAAATGACCAGCAAACTGATAATATTTACAACTCCGGGCACTTTAGGGAGCGTTTTCACTTGAATTTGCTTTCAAATATTAGGAATTCTTGTTTATACAGCTCAAAATTTGTGCAGAAAGCCTCTAAGTGAGCACTGTACTGCTTATGTTTACAATTGATGTCGCATTACTCTGGCGAATTTTCTATGACTCTGTTAAAATCCTGACGGTTCCAGTACAAATTTGTAAGAAAACTGTCTAGTTGTGGTAAAACTCTTAAAATACGTAATTAGAGTTTCCAGAAATGATTAAAACCTTGGAAGAACCCCTTGAAATTAAAGTAAATAGATTCTTCCTATATTTCCTGCCGTTTGTTATCACAGACATTACCAGTGGAAAGCCGTGAAATGACCAGCAAACTGATAATATTTACAACTCCGGCCACTTTAGGGAGCGTTTTCACTTGAATTTGCTTTCAAATATTAGGAATTCTTGTTTATACAGCTCAAAATTTGTGTAGAAATCCTGTAAGTGAGCACTGTACTGCTTATGTTTACAATTGAGGCCGCATTACTCTGGCGACTTTTGTATGACTCTGTTAAAATCCTGACGGTTCCAATATATATTTGTAAGAAAACTCTCTAGTTGTGGTAATACTCTTAAAATACGTAATTAGAGTTTCCAGAAATGATTAAAACCTTGGAAGAACCCCTTGAAATTAAAGTAAATAGATTCTTCCTACATTTCCTGCCGTTTGGAATCACAGACATTACCAGTGGAAAGCCGTGAAATGACCAGCAAACTGATAATATTTACAACTCTTTGCACTTTAGGGAGCGTTTTCACATGAATTTGCTTTCAAATATTAGGAATTCTTGTTTATACAGCTCAAAATTTGTGCAGAAAGCCTGTAAGAGAGGACTGTACCGCTTATGTTTACAATTGAGGCCGCATTACTCTGGCGACTTTTGTATGACTCTGTTAAAATCCTGACGGTTCCAGTACAAATTTGTAAGAAAACTCTCTAGTTGTGGTAAAACTCTTAAAATACGCAATTAGAGTTTCCAGAAGTGATTAAAACCTTGGAAGAACCCCTTGAAATTAAAGTAAATAGATTCTTCCTACATTTCCTGCCGTTTGTAATCGCAGACATTACCAGTGGAAAGCCGTGAAATGACCAGCAAACTGATAATATTTACAACTCTGGGCACTTGAGGGAGCGTTTTCACTTGAATTTGCTTTCAAATATTAGGAATTCTTGTTTATACAGCTCAAAATTTGTGTAGAAAGCCTGTAAGTGAGGACTGTACTGCTTATGTTTACAATTGAGACTGCATTACTCTGGCGACTTTTGTATGACTCTGTTAAAATCATGACGGTTCCAGTACATATTTGTAAGAAAACTCTCTAGTTGTGGTAAAACTCTTAAAATACGTAATTAGAGTTTCCAGAAATGATTAAAACCTTGGAAGAACCCCTTGAAATTAAAGTAAATAGATTCTTCCTACATTTCCTGCCGTTTGTAATCACAGACATTACCAGTGGAAAGCCGTGAAATGACCAGCAAACTGATAATATTTACAACTCTGGGCACTTTAGGGAGCGTTTTCACTTGAATTTGCTTTCAAATATTAGGAATTCTTGTTTATACAGCTCATAATTTTTGTAGAAAACCTGTAAGTGAGGTTTCTACTGCGTATATTTACAATTGAGGCCCCATTACTCTGGCGACTATTGTATGACTCTGTTAAAATCATTACGGTTCCAGTACATATTTGTAAGAAAACTCTCTAGTTCTGGTAAAACTCCTAAAATACGCAATTAGAGTTTCCAGAAATGATTTATATCTTGGAAGAACCCCTTGAAATTAAAGTAAATAGATTCTTCCTACATTTCCTGCCGTTTGTAATCGCAGACATTACCAGTGGAAAGCCGTGAAATGACCAGCAAACTGATAATGTTTACAACTCTGGGCACTTGAGGGAGCGTTTTCACTTGAATTTGCTTTCAAATATTAGGAATTCTTGTTTATCCAGCTCAAAATTTGTGTAGAAAGCCTGTAAGTTAAGACTGTACTGCTTATGTTTACAATTGAGACTGCATTACTCTGGCGACTTTTGTATGACTCTGTTAAAATCATGACGGTTCCAGTACATATTTGTAAGAAAACTCTCTAGTTGTGGTAAAACTCTTAAAATACGTAATTAGAGTTTCCAGAAATGATTAAAACCTTGGAAGAACCCCTTGAAATTAAAGTAAATAGATTCTTCCTACATTTCCTGCCGTTTGTAATCACAGACATTACCAGTGGAAAGCCGTGAAATGACCAGCAAACTGATAATATTTACCACTCTGGGCACTTTAGGGAGCGTTTTCACTTGAATTTGCTTTCAAATATTAGGAATTCTTGTTTATACAGCTCATAATTTTTGTAGAAAACCTGTAAGTGAGGTTTAAACTGCGTATATTTACAATTGAGGCCCCATTACTCGGGCGACTATTGTATGACTCTGTTAAAATCATTACGGTTCCAGTACATATTTGTAAGAAAACTCTCTAGTTGTGGTAAAACTCCTAAAATACGCAATTAGAGTTTCCAGAAATGATTTATATCTTGGAAGAACCCCTTGAAATTAAAGTAAATAGATTCTTCCTACATTTCCTGCCGTTTGTAATCACAGACATTACCAGTGGAAAGCCGTGAAATGACCAGCAAACTGATAATATTTACAACTCTGGGCACTTTAGGGAGCGTTTTCACTTGAATTTGCTTTCAAATATTAGGAATTCTTGTTTATACAGCTCAAAATTTGTGTAGAAAGCCTGTAAGTGAGGTCTAAACTGCGTATGTTTACAATTGAGGCCCCATTACTCTGGCGACTTTTGAATGACTCTGATAAAATCCTTACGGTTCCAGTACATATTTGTAAGAAAACTCTCTAGTTGTGGTAAAACTCTTAAAATACGTAATTAGAGTTTCCAGAAATGATTAAAACCTTGGAAGAACCCCTTGAAATTAAAGTAAATAGATTCTTCCTACATTTCCTGCCGTTTGTTATCACAGACATTACCAATGGAAAGCCGTGAAATGACCAGCAAACTGATAATATTTACAACTCTGGGCACTTTAGGGAGCGTTTTCACTTGAATTTGCTTTCAAATATTAGGAATTCTTGTTTATACGGCTCAAAATTTGTGTAGAAAGCCTGTAAGTGAGGTTTAAACTGTGTATGTTTACAATTGAGGCCCCATTACTCTGGCGACTTTTGAATGACTCTGTTAAAATCCTGACGGTTCCAGTACAAATTTGTAAGAAAACTCTCTAGTTGTGGTAAAACTCTTAAAATACGCAATTAGAGTTTCCAGAAATGATTAAAAACTTTGAAGAACCCCTTGAAATTAAAGTAAATAGATTCTTCCTACATTTCCTGCCGTTTGTAATCACAGACATTACCAGTGGAAAGCCGGGAAATGACCAGCAAACTGATAATATTTACAACTCTGGGCACTTGAGGGAGCGTTTTCACTTGAATTTGCTTTCAAATATTAGGAATTCTTGTTTATGCAGCTCAAAATTTGTGTAGAAAGCCTGTAAGTGAGGACTGTACTGCTTATGTTTACAATTGAGACTGCATTACTCTGGCGAATTTTGTATGACTCTGTTAAAATCATGACGGTTCCAGTACATATTTGTAAGAAAACTCTCTAGTTGTGGTAAAACTCTTAAAATACGTAATTAGAGTTTCCAGAAATGATTAAAACCTTGGAAGAACCCCTTGAAATTAAAGTAAATAGATTCTTCCTACATTTCCTGCCGTTTGTAATCACAGACATTACCAGTGGAAAGCCGTGAAATGACCAGCAAACTGATAATATTTAAAACTCTGGGCACTTTAGGGAGCGTTTTCACTTGAATTTGCTTTCAAATATTAGGAATTCTTGTTTATACAGCTCAAAATTTGTGCAGAAAGCCTGTAAGTGAGGACTGTACTGCTTATGTTTACAATTGAGGCCGCATTACTCTGGCGACTTTTGTATGACTCTGTTAAAATCCTGACGGTTCCTGTACAAATTTGTAAGAAAACTCTCTAGTTGTGGTAAAACTCTTAAAATAAGCAATTAGAGTTTCCAGAAGTGATTAAAACCTTGGAAGAACCCCTTGAAATTAAAGTAAATAGATTCTTCCTACATTTCCTGCCGTTTGTAATCGCAGACATTACCAGTGGAAAGCCGTGAAATGACCAGCACACTGATAATATTTACAACTCTGGGCACTTGAGGGAGCGTTTTCACTTGAATTTGCTTTCAAATATTAGGAATTCTTGTTTATACACCTCAAAATTTGTGTAGAAAGCCTGTAAGTGAGGACTGTACTGCTTATGTTTACAATTGAGACTGCATTACTCTGGCGACTTTTGTATGACTCTGTTAAAATCATGACGGTTCCAGTACATATTTGTAAGAAAACTCTCTAGTTGTGGTAAAACTCTTAAAATACGTAATTAGAGTTTCCAGAAATGATTAAAACCTTGGAAGAACCCCTTGAAATTAAAGTAAATAGATTCTTCCTACATTTCCTGCCGTTTGTAATCACAGACATTACCAGTGGAAAGCCGTGAAATGACCAGCAAACTGATAATATTTACAACTCTGGGCACTTTAGGGAGCGTTTTCACTTGAATTTGCTTTCAAATATTAGGAATTCTTGTTTATACAGCTCATAATTTTTGTAGAAAACCTGTAAGTGAGGTTTAAACTGCGTATATTTACAATTGAGGCCCCATTACTCTGGCGACTATGGTATGACTCTGTTAAAATCATTACGGTTCCAGTACATATTTGTAAGAAAACTCTCTAGTTGTGGTAAAACTCCTAAAATACGCAATTAGAGTTTCCAGAAATGATTTATATCTTGGAAGAACCCCTTGAAATTAAAGTAAATAGATTCTTCCTACATTTCCTGCCGTTTGTAATCACAGACTTTACCAATGGAAAGCCGTGAAATGACCAGCAAACTGATAATATTTAAAACTCTGGGCACTTTAGGGAGCGTTTTCACTTGAATTTGCTTTCAAATATTAGGAATTCTTGTTTATACAGCTCAAAATTTGTGTAGAAAGCCTGTAAGTGAGGTCTAAACTGCGTATGTTTACAATTGAGGCCCCATTACTCTGGCGACTTTTGAATGACTCTGATAAAATCCTTACGGTTCCAGTACATATTTGGAAGAAAACTCTCTAGTTGTGGTAAAACTCTTAAAATACGTAATTAGAGTTTCCAGAAATGATTAAAACCTTGGAAGAACCCCTTGAAATTAAAGTAAATAGATTCTTCCTACATTTCCTGCCGTTTGTTATCACAGACACTACCAATGGAAAGCCGTGAAATGACCAGCAAACTGATAATATTTACAACTCTGGGCACTTTAGGGAGCGTTTTCACTTGAATTTGCTTTCAAATATTAGGAATTCTTGTTTATACGGCTCAAAATTTGTGTAGAAAGCCTGTAAGTGAGGTTTAAACTGTGTATGTTTACAATTGAGGCCCCATTACTCTGGCGACTTTTGTATGACTCTGTTAAAATCATGACGGTTCCAGTACATATTTGTAAGAAAACTCTCTAGTTGTGGTAAAACTCCTAAAATACGCAATTAGAGTTTCCAGAAATGATTTATATCTTGGAAGAACCCCTTGAAATTAAAGTAAATAGATTCTACCTACATTTCCTGCCGTTTGTAATCACAGACTTTACCAATGGAAAGCCGTGAAATGACCAGCAAACTGATAATATTTAAAACTCTGGGCACTTTAGGGAGCGTTTTCACTTGAATTTGCTTTCAAATATTAGGAATTCTTGTTTATACAGCTCAAAATTTGTGTAGAAAGCCTGTAAGTGAGGTCTAAACTGCGTATGTTTACAATTGAGGCCCCATTACTCTGGCGACTTTTGAATGACTCTGATAAAATCCTTACGGTTCCAGTACATATTTGTAAGAAAACTCTCTAGTTGTGGTAAAACTCTTAAAATACGTAATTAGAGTTTCCAGAAATGATTAAAACCTTGGAAGAACCCCTTGAAATTAAAGTAAATAGATTCTTCCTACATTTCCTGCCGTTTGTTATCACAGACATTACCAATGGAAAGCCGTGAAATTACCAGCAAACTGATAATATTTACAACTCTGGGCACTTTAGGGAGCGTTTTCACTTGAATTTGCTTTCAAATATTAGGAATTCTTGTTTATACTGCTCAAAATTTGTGTAGAAAGCCTGTAAGTGAGGTTTAAACTGTGTATGTTTACAATTGAGGCCCCATTACTCTGGCGACTTTTGTATGACTCTGTTAAAATCCTGACGGTTCCAGTACAAATTTGTAAGAAAACTCTCTAGTTGCGGTAAAACTCCTAAAATACGCAATTAGAGTTTCCAGAAATGATTAAAAACTTTGAAGAACCCCTTGAAATTAAAGTAAATAGATTCTTCCTACATTTCCTGCTGTTTGTAATCACAGACATTACCAGTGGAAAGCCGGGAAATGACCAGCAAACTGATAATATTTACAACTCTGGGCACTTGAGGGAGCGTTTTCACTTGAATTTGCTTTCAAATATTAGGAATTCTTGTTTATACAGCTCAAAATTTGTGTAGAAAGCCTGTAAGTGAGGACTGTACTGCTTATGTTTACAATTGAGACTGCATTACTCTGGCGACTTTTGTATGACTCTGTTAAAATCATGACGGTTCCAGTACATATTTGTAAGAAAACTCTCTAGTTGTGGTAAAACTCTTAAAATACGTAATTAGAGTTTCCAGAAATGATTAAAACCTTGGAAGAACCCCTTGAAATTAAAGTAAATAGATTCTTCCTACATTTCCTGCCGTTTGTAATCACAGACATTACCAGTGGAAAGCCGTGAAATGACCAGCAAACTGATAATATTTAAAACTCTGGGCACTTTAGGGAGCGTTTTCACTTGAATTTGCTTTCAAATATTAGGAATTCTTGTTTATACAGCTCAAAATTTGTGCAGAAAGCCTGTAAGTGAGGACTGTACTGCTTATGTTTTCAATTGAGGCCACATTACTCTAGCGACTTTTGTATGACTCTGTTAAAATCATGACGGTTCCAGTACATATTTGTAAGAAAACTCTCTAGTTGTGGTAAAACTCTTAAAATACGTAATTAGAGTTTCCAGAAGTGATTAAAAACTTGGAAGAACCCCTTGAAATTAAAGTAAATAGATTCTTCCTACATTTCCTGCCGTTTGTAATCACAGACATTACCAGTGGAAAGCCGTGAAATGACCAGCAAACTGATAATATTTACAACTCCGGGCACTTTAGGGAGCGTTTTCACTTGAATTTGCTTTCAAATATTAGGAATTCTTGTTTATACAGCTCAAAATTTGTGCAGAAAGCCTCTAAGTGAGCACTGTACTGCTTATGTTTACAATTGATGTCGCATTACTCTGGCGACTTTTCCATGACTCTGTTAAAATCCTGACGGTTCCAGTACAAATTTGTAAGAAAACTGTATAGTTGTGGTAAAACTCTTAAAATACGTAATTATAGTTTCCAGAAATGATTAAAACCTTGGAAGAACCCCTTGAAATTAAAGTAAATAGATTCTTCCTACATTTCCTGCCGTTTGTAATCACAGACATTACCAGTGGAAAGCCGTGAAATGACCAGCAAACTGATAATATTTACAACTCTGAGTACTTTAGGGAGCGTTTTCACTTGAATTTGCTTTCAAATATTAGGAATTCTTGTTTATACAGCTCAAAATTTGTGTAGAAAGCCTGTAAGTGAGCACTGTACTGCTTATGTTTACAATTGAGGCCGCATTACTCTGGCGACTTTTGTATGACTCTGTTAAAATCCTGACGGTTCCAGTACATATTTGTAAGAAAACTCTCTACTTGTGGTAAAACTCTTAAAATACGTAATTAGAGTTTCCAGAAATGATTAAAACCTTGGAAGAACCCCTTGAAATTAAAGTAAATAGATTCTTCCTACATTTCCTGCCGTTTGTAATCACAGACATTACCAGTGGAAAGCCGTGAAATGACCAGCAAACTGATAATATTTAAAACTCTGGGCACTTTAGGGAGCGTTTTCACTTGAATTTGCTTTCAAATATTAGGAATTCTTGTTCATACAGCTCAAAATTTGTGCAGAAAGCCTGTAAGTGAGGACTGTACTGCTTATGTTTACAATTGAGGCCGCATTACTCTGGCGACTTTTGTATGACTCTGTTAAAATCCTGACGGTTCCTGTACAAATTTGTAAGAAAACTCTCTAGTTGTGGTAAAACTCTTAAAATAAGCAATTAGAGTTTCCAGAAGTGATTAAAACCTTGGAAGAACCCCTTGAAATTAAAGTAAATAGATTCTTCCTACATTTCCTGCCGTTTGTAATCGCAGACATTACCAGTGGAAAGCCGTGAAATGACCAGCAAACTGATAATATTTACAACTCTGGGCACTTGAGGGAGCGTTTTCACTTGAATTTGCTTTCAAATATTAGGAATTCTTGTTTATACAGCTCAAAATTTGTGTAGAAAGCCTGTAAGTGAGGACTGTACTGGTTATGTTTACAATTGAGACTGCATTACTCTGGCGACTTTTGTATGACTCTGTTAAAATCATGACGGTTCCAGTACATATTTGTAAGAAAACTCTCTAGTTGTGGTAAAACTCTTAAAATACGTAATTAGAGTTTCCAGAAATGATTAAAACCTTGGAAGAACCCCTTGAAATTAAAGTAAATAGATTCTTCCTACATTTCCTGCCGTTTGTAATCACAGACATTACCAGTGGAAAGCCGTGAAATGACCAGCAAACTGATAATATTTACAACTCTGGGCACTTTAGGGAGCGTTTTCACTTGAATTTGCTTTCAAATATTAGGAATTCTTGTTTATACAGCTCATAATTTTTGTAGAAAACCTGTAAGTGAGGTTTAAACTGCGTATATTTACAATTGAGGCCCCATTACTCTGGCGACTATTGTATGACTCTGTTAAAATCATTACGGTTCCAGTACATATTTGTAAGAAAACTCTCTAGTTGTGGTAAAACTCTTAAAATACGCAATTAGAGTTTCCAGAAATGATTTATATCTTGGAAGAACCCCTTGAAATTAAAGTAAATAGATTCTTCCTACATTTCCTGCCGTTTGTAATCACAGACTTTACCAATGGAAAGCCGTGAAATGACCAGCAAACTGATAATATTTAAAACTCTGGGCACTTTAGGGAGCGTTTTCACTTGAATTTGCTTTCAAATATTAGGAATTCTTGTTTATACAGCTCAAAATTTGTGTAGAAAGCCTGTAAGTGAGGTCTAAACTGCGTATGTTTACAATTGAGGCCCCATTACTCTGGCGACTTTTGAATGACTCTGATAAAATCCTTACGGTTCCAGTACATATTTGTAAGAAAACTCTCTAGTTGTGGTAAAACTCTTAAAATACGTAATTAGAGTTTCCAGAAATGATTAAAACCTTGGAAGAACCCCTTGAAATTAAAGTAAATAGATTCTTCCTACATTTCCTGCCGTTTGTAATCACAGACATTACCAGTGGAAAGCCGTGAAATGACCAGCAAACTGATAATATTTACAACTCCGGGCACTTTAGGGAGCGTTTTCACTTGAATTTGCTTTCAAATATTAGGAATTCTTGTTTATACAGCTCAAAATTTGTGCAGAAAGCCTCTAAGTGAGCACTGTACTGCTTATGTTTACAATTGAGGCCGCATTACTCTGGCGACTTTTCTATGACTCTGTTAAAATCATGACGGTTCCTGTACAAATTTGTAAGAAAACTCTCTAGTTGTGGTAAAACTCTTAAAATAAGCAATTAGAGTTTCCAGAAGTGATTAAAACCTTGGAAGAACCCCTTGAAATTAAAGTAAATAGATTCTTCCTACATTTCCTGCCGTTTGTAATCGCAGACATTACCAGTGGAAAGCCGTGAAATGACCAGCAAACTGATAATATTTAAAACTCTGGGCACTTTAGGGAGCGTTTTCACTTGAATTTGCTTTCAAATATTAGGAATTCTTGTTTATACAGCTCAAAATTTGTGTAGAAAGCCTGTAAGTGAGGTCTAAACTGCGTATGTTTACAATTGAGGCCCCATTACTCTGGCGACTATTGAATGACTCTGATAAAATCCTTACGGTTCCAGTACATATTTGGAAGAAAACTCTCTAGTTGTGGTAAAACTCTTAAAATACGTAATTAGAGTTTCCAGAAATGATTAAAACCTTGGAAGAACCCCTTGAAATTAAAGTAAATAGATTCTTCCTACATTTCCTGCCGTTTGTAATCACAGACATTACCAGTGGAAAGCCGTGAAATGACCAGCAAACTGATAATATTTACAACTCTGGGCACTTTAGGGAGCGATTTCACTTGAATTTGCTTTCAAATATTAGGAATTCTTGTTTATTCAGCTCATAATTTTTGTAGAAAACCTGTAAGTGAGGTTTAAACTGCGTATATTTACAATTGAGGCCCCATTACTCTGGCGACTATTGTATGACTCTATTAAAATCCTTACGGTTCCAGTACATATTTGTAAGAAAACTCTCTAGTTGTGGTAAAACTCCTAAAATACGCAATTAGAGTTTCCAGAAATGATTTAAATCTTGGAAGAACCCCTTGAAATTAAAGTAAATATATTCTTCCTACATTTCCTGCTGTTTGTAATCACAGACATTACCAATGGAAAGCCGTGAAATGACCAGCAAACTGATAATATTTAAAACTCTGGGCACTTTAGGGAGCGTTTTCACTTGAATGTGCTTTCAAATATTAGGAATTCTTGTTTATACGGCTCAAAATTTGTGTAGAAAGCCTGTAAGTGAGGTTTAAACTGTGTATGTTTACAATTGAGGCCCCATTACTCTGGCGACTTTTGTATGACTCTGTTAAAATCCTGACGGTTCCAGTACAAATTTGTAAGAAAACTCTCTAGTTGTGGTAAAACTCTTAAAATACGCAATTAGAGTTTCCAGAAATGATTAAAAACTTGGAAGAACCCCTTGAAATTAAAGTAAATAGATTCTTCCTACATTTCCTGCCGTTTGTAATCACAGACATTACCAGTGGAAAGCCGGGAAATGACCAGCAAACTGATAATATTTACAACGCTGGGCACTTGAGGGAGCGTTTTCACTTGAATTTGCTTTCAAATATTAGGAATTCTTGTTTATACAGCTCAAAATTTGTGTAGAAAGCCTGTAAGTGAGGACTGTACTGCTTATGTTTACAATTGAGACTGCATTACTCTGGCGACTTTTGTATGACTCTGTTAAAATCATGACGGTTCCAGTACATATTTGTAAGAAAACTCTCTAGTTGTGGTAAAACTCTTAAAATACGTAATTAGAGTTTCCAGAAGTGATTAAAAACTTGGAAGAACCCCTTGAAATTAAAGTAAATATATTCTTCCTACATTTCCTGCCGTTTGTAATCGCAGACATTACCAGTGGAAAGCCGTGAAATGACCAGCAAACTGATAATATTTACAACTCCGGGCACTTTAGGGAGCGTTTTCACTTGAATTTGCTTTCAAATATTAGGAATTCTTGTTTATTCAGCTCATAATTTTTGTAGAAAGCCTGTAAGTGAGGTTAAAACTGCGTATATTTACAATTGAGGCCCCATTACTCTGGCGACTATTGTATGACTCTATTAAAATCCTTACGGTTCCAGTACATATTTGTAAGAAAACTCTCTAGTTGTGGTAAAACTCCTAAAATACGCAATTAGAGTTTCCAGAAATGATTTAAATCTTGGAAGAACCCCTTGAAATTAAAGTAAATAGATTCTTCCTACATTTCCTGCTGTTTGTAATCACAGACATTACCAATGGAAAGCCGTGAAATGACCAGCAAACTGATAATATTTAAAACTCTGGGCACTTTAGGGAGCGTTTTCACTTGAATTTGCTTTCAAATATTAGGAATTCTTGTTTATACGGCTCAAAATTTGTGTAGAAAGCCTGTAAGTGAGGTTTAAACTGTGTATGTTTAAAATTGAGGCCCCATTACTCTGGCGACTTTTGTATGACTCTGTTAAAATCCTGACGGTTCCAGTACAAATTTGTAAGAAAACTCTCTAGTTGTGGTAAAACTCTTAAAATACGCAATTAGAGTTTCCAGAAATGATTAAAAACTTGGAAGAACCCCTTGAAATTAAAGTAAATAGATTCTTCCTACATTTCCTGCCGTTTGTAATCACAGACATTACCAGTGGAAAGCCGGGAAATGACCAGCAAACTGATAATATTTACAACGCTGGGCACTTGAGGGAGCGTTTTCACTTGAATTTGCTTTCAAATATTAGGAATTCTTGTTTATACAGCTCAAAATTTGTGTAGAAAGCCTGTAAGTGAGGACTGTACTGCTTATGCTTACAATTGAGACTGCATTACTCTGGCGACTTTTGTATGACTCTTTTAAAATCATGACGGTTCCAGTACATATTTGTAAGAAAACTCTCTAGTTGTGGTAAAACTCTTAAAATACGTAATTAGAGTTTCCAGAAGTGATTAAAAACTTGGAAGAACCCCTTGAAATTAAAGTAAATATATTCTTCCTACATTTCCTGCCGTTTGTAATCGCAGACATTACCAGTGGAAAGCCGTGAAATGACCAGCCAACTGATAATATTTACAACTCCGGGCACTTTAGGGAGCGTTTTCACTTGAATTTGCTTTCAAATATTAGGAATTCTTGTTTATACAGCTCAAAATTTGTGCAGAAAGCCTCTAAGTGAGGACTGTACTGCTTATGTTTACAATTGAGGTCGCATTACTCTGTCGACTTTTCTATGACTCTGTTAAAATCCTGACGGTTCCAGTACAAATTTGTAAGAAAACTCTCTAGTTGTGGTAAAACTCTTAAAATACGTAATTAGTTTCCAGAAATGATTAAAACTTTGGAAGAACCCCTTGAAATTAAAGTAAATAGATTCTTCCTACATTTCCTGCCGTTTGTAATCACAGACATTACCAGTGGAAAGCCGTGAAATGACCAGCAAACTGATAATATTTACAACTCTGGGCACTTTAGGGAGCGTTTTCACTTGAATTTGCTTTCAAATATTAGGAATTCTTGTTTATACAGCTCATAATTTTTGTAGAAAGCCTGTAAGTGAGGTTTAAACTGCGTATGTTTACAATTGAGGCCCCATTACTCTGGCGACTATTGTATGACTCTGTTAAAATCCTTACGGTCCCAGTACATATTTGTAAGAAAACTCTCTAGTTGTGGTAAAACTCTTAAAATACGCAATTAGAGTTTCCAGAAATGATTAAAATCTTGGAAGAACCCCTTGAAATTAAAGTAAATAGATTCTTCCTACATTTCCTGCCGTTTGTTATCACAGACATTACCAATGGAAAGCCGTGAAATGACCAGCAAACTGATAATATTTAAAACTCTGGGCACTTTAGGGAGCGTTTTCACTTGAATTTGCTTTCAAATATTAGGAATTCTTGTTTATACGGCTCAAAATTTGTGTAGAAAGCCTGTAAGTGAGGACTGTACTGCTTATGTTTACAATTGAGGCCGCATTACTCTGGCGACATTTGTATGACTCTGTTAAAATCATGACGGTTCCAGTACATATTTGTAAGAAAACTCTCTAGTTGTGGTAAAACTCTTAAAATACGTAATTAGAGTTTCCAGAAGTGATTAAAAACTTGGAAGAACCCCTTGAAATTAAAGTAAATATATTCTTCCTACATTTCCTGACGTTTGTAATCGCAGACATTACCAGTGGAAAGCCGTGAAATGACCAGCAAACTGATAATATTTACAACTCTGGGCACTTTAGGGAGCGTTTTCACTTGAATTTGCTTTCAAATATTAGGAATTCTTGTTTATACAGCTGAAAATTTGTGCAGAAAGCCTGTAAGTGAGTACTGAACTGCTTATGTTTACAATTGAGGCCGCATTACTCTGGCGACTTTTGTATGACTCTGTTCAAATCCTGACGGTTCCAGTACAAATTTGTAAGAAAACTCTCTAGGTGTGGTAAAACTCTTAAAATACGTAATTAGAGTTTCCAGAAATGATTAAAACCTTGGAAGAACCCCTTGAAATTAAAGTAAATAGATTCTTCCTACATTTCCTGCCGTTTGTTATCACAGACATTACCAGTGGAAAGCCGTGAAATGACCAGCAAACTGATAATATTTACAACTCCGGGCACTTTAGGGAGCGTTTTCACTTGAATTTGCTTTCAAATATTAGGAATTCTTGTTTATACAGCTCAAAATTTGTGTAGAAAGCCTGTAAGTGAGGACTGTACTGCTTATGTTTTCAATTGAGGCCACATTACTCTGACGACTTTTGTATGACTCTGTTAAAATCATGACGGTTCCAGTACATATTTGTAAGAAAACTCTCTAGTTGTGGTAAAACTCTTAAAATACGTAATTAGAGTTTCCAGAAGTGATTAAAACCTTGGAAGAACCCCTTGAAATTAAAGTAAATAGATTCTTCCTACATTTCCTGCCGTTTGTAATCACAGACATTACCAGTGGAAAGCCGTGAAATGACCAGCAAACTGATAATATTTACAACTCTGGGCACTTTAGGGAGCGTTTTCACTTGAATTTGCTTTCAAATATTAGGAATTCTTGTTTATTCAGCTCATAATTTTTGTAGAAAGCCTGTAAGTGAGGTTTAAACTGCGTATATTTACAATTGAGGCCCCATTACTCTGGCGACTATTGTATGACTCTATTAAAATCCTTACGGTTCCAGTACATATTTGTAAGAAAACTCTCTAGTTGTGGTAAAACTCCTAAAATACGCAATTAGAGTTTCCAAAAATGATTTAAATCTTGGAAGAACCCCTTGAAATTAAAGTAACTAGATTCTTCCTACATTTCCTGCCGTTTGTAATCACAGACATTACCAATGGAAAGCCGTGAAATGACCAGCAAACTGATAATATTTAAAACTCTGGGCACTTTAGGGAGCGTTTTCACTTGAATTTGCTTTCAAATATTAGGAATTCTTGTTTATACAGCTCAAAATTTGTGTAGAAAGCCTGTAAGTGAGGTATAAACTGAGTATGTTTACAATTGAGGCCCCATTACTCTGGCGACTTTTGAATGACTCTGATGAAATCCTTACGGTTCCAGTACATATTTGTAAGAAAACTCTCTAGTTGTGGTAAAACTCTTAAAATACGTAATTAGAGTTTCCAGAAGTGATTAAAACCTTGGAAGAACCCCTTGAAATTAAAGTAAATAGATTCTTCCTACATTTCCTGCCGTTTGTAATCACAGACATTACCAGTGGAAAGCCGGGAAATGACCAGCAAACTGATAATATTTACAATTCTGGGCACTTGAGGGAGCGTTTTCACTTGAATTTGCTTTCAAATATTAGGAATTCTTGTTTATACAGCTCAAAATTTGTGTAGAAAGCCTGTAAGTGAGGACTGTACTGCTTATGTTTACAATTGAGACTGCATTACTCTGGCGACTTTTGTATGACTCTGTTAAAATCATGACGGTTCCAGTACATATTTGTAAGAAAACTCTCTAGTTGTGGTAAAACTCTTAAAATACGTAATTAGAGTTTCCAGAAATGATTAAAACCTTGGAAGAACCCCTTGAAATTAAAGTAAATAGATTCTTCCTACATTTCCTGCCGTTTGTAATCACAGACATTACCAGTGGAAAGCCGTGAAATGACCAGCAAACTGATAATATTTACAACTCTGGGCACTTTAGGGAGCGTTTTCACTTGAATTTGCTTTCAAATATTAGGAATTCTTGTTTATTCAGCTCATAATTTTTGTAGAAAGCCTGTAAGTGAGGTTTAAACTGCGTATATTTACAATTGAGGCCCCATTACTCTGGCGACTATTGTATGACTCTATTAAAATCCTTACGGTTCCAGTACATATTTGTAAGAAAACTCTCTAGTTGTGGTAAAACTCCTGAAATACGCAATTAGAGTTTCCAGAAATGATTTAAATCTTGGAAGAACCCCTTGAAATTAAAGTAAATAGATTCTTCCTACATTTCCTGCTGTTTGTAATCACAGACATTACCAATGGAAAGCCGTGAAATGACCAGCAAACTGAAAATATTTAAAACTCTGGGCACTTTAGGGAGCGTTTTCACTTGAATTTGCTTTCAAATATTAGGAATTCTTGTTTATACAGCTCAAAATTTGTGTAGAAAGCCTGTAAGTGAGGTCTAAACTGCGTATGTTTACAATTGAGGCCCCATTACTCTGGCGACTTTTGAATGACTCTGATGAAATCCTTACGGTTCCAGTACATATTTGTAAGAAAACTCTCTAGTTTCGGTAAAACTCTTAAAATACGTAATTAGAGTTTCCAGAAATGATTAAAACCTTGGAAGAACCCCTTGAAATTAAAGTAAATAGATTCTTCCTACATTTCCTGCCGTTTGTTATCACAGACATTACCAATGGAAAGCCGTGAAATGACCAGCAAACTGATAATATTTACAACTCTGGGCACTTTAGGGAGCGTTTTCACTTGAATTTGCTTTCAAATATTAGGAATTCTTGTTTATACGGCTCAAAATTTGTGTAGAAAGCCTGTAAGTGAGGTTTAAACTGTGTATGTTTACAATTGAGGCCCCATTACTCTGGCGACTTTTGTATGACTCTGTTAAAATCCTGACGGTTCCAGTACAAATTTGTAAGAAAACTCTCTAGTTGTGGTAAAACTCTTAAAATACGCAATTAGAGTTTCCAGAAATGATTAAAAACTTTGAGAACCCCTTGAAATTAAAGTAAATAGATTCTTCCTACATTTCCTGCCGTTTGTAATCACAGACATTACCAGTGGAAAGCCGGGAAATGACCAGCAAACTGATAATATTTACAACGCTGGGCACTTGAGGGAGCGTTTTCACTTGAATTTGCTTTCAAATATTAGGAATTCTTGTTTATACAGCTCAAAATTTGTGTAGAAAGCCTGTAAGTGAGGACTGTACTGCTTATGTTTACAATTGAGACTGCATTACTCTGGCGACTTTTGTATGACTCTGTTAAAATCATGACGGTTCCAGTACATATTTGTAAGAAAACTCTCTAGTTGTGGTAAAACTCTTAAAATACGTAATTAGAGTTTCCAGAAGTGATTAAAAACTTGGAAGAACCCCTTGAAATTAAAGTAAATATATTCTTCCTACATTTCCTGCCGTTTGTAATCGCAGACATTACCAGTGGAAAGCCGTGAAATGACCAGCAAACTGATAATATTTACAACTCCGGGCACTTTAGGGAGCGTTTTCACTTGAATTTGCTTTCAAATATTAGGAATTCTTGTTTATTCAGCTCATAATTTTTGTAGAAAGCCTGTAAGTGAGGTTTAAACTGCGTATATTTACAATTGAGGCCCCATTACTCTGGCGACTATTGTATGACTCTATTAAAATCCTTACGGTTCCAGTACATATTTGTAAGAAAACTCTCTAGTTGTGGTAAAACTCCTAAAATACGCAATTAGAGTTTCCAGAAATGATTTAAATCTTGGAAGAACCCCTTGAAATTAAAGTAAATAGATTTTTCCTACATTTCCTGCTGTTTGTAATCACAGACATTACCAATGGAAAGCCGTGAAATGACCAGCAAACTGATAATATTTAAAACTCTGGGCACTTTAGGGAGCGTTTTCACTTGAATTTGCTTTCAAATATTAGGAATTCTTGTTTATACGGCTCAAAATTTGTGTAGAAAGCCTGTAAGTGAGGTTTAAACTGTGTATGTTTAAAATTGAGGCCCCATTACTCTGGCGACTTTTGTATGACTCTGTTAAAATCCTGACGGTTCCAGTACAAATTTGTAAGAAAACTCTCTAGTTGTGGTAAAACTCTTAAAATACGCAATTAGAGTTTCCAGAAATGATTAAAAACTTGGAAGAACCCCTTGAAATTAAAGTAAATAGATTCTTCCTACATTTCCTGCCGTTTGTAATCACAGACATTACCAGTGGAAAGCCGGGAAATGACCAGCAAACTGATAATATTTACAACGCTGGGCACTTGAGGGAGCGTTTTCACTTGAATTTGCTTTCAAATATTAGGAATTCTTGTTTATACAGCTCAAAATTTGTGTAGAAAGCCTGTAAGTGAGGACTGTACTGCTTATGTTTACAATTGAGACTGCATTACTCTGGCGACTTTTGTATGACTCTTTTAAAATCATGACGGTTCCAGTACATATTTGTAAGAAAACTCTCTAGTTGTGGTAAAACTCTTAAAATACGTAATTAGAGTTTCCAGAAGTGATTAAAAACTTGGAAGAACCCCTTGAAATTAAAGTAAATATATTCTTCCTACATTTCCTGCCGTTTGTAATCGCAGACATTACCAGTGGAAAGCCGTGAAATGACCAGCAAACTGATAATATTTACAACTCCGGGCACTTTAGGGAGCGTTTTCACTTGAATTTGCTTTCAAATATTAGGAATTCTTGTTTATACAGCTCAAAATTTGTGCAGAAAGCCTCTAAGTGAGGACTGTACTGCTTATGTTTACAATTGAGGTCGCATTACTCTGTCGACTTTTCTATGACTCTGTTAAAATCCTGACGGTTCCAGTACAAATTTGTAAGAAAACTCTCTAGTTGTGGTAAAACTCTTAAAATACGTAATTAGTTTCCAGAAATGATTAAAACCTTGGAAGAACCCCTTGAAATTAAAGTAAATAGATTCTTCCTACATTTCCTGCCGTTTGTAATCACAGACATTACCAGTGGAAAGCCGTGAAATGACCAGCAAACTGATAATATTTACAACTCTGGGCACTTTAGGGAGCGTTTTCACTTGAATTTGCTTTCAAATATTAGGAATTCTTGTTTATACAGCTCATAATTTTTGTAGAAAGCCTGTAAGTGAGGTTTAAACTGCGTATGTTTACAATTGAGGCCCCATTACTCTGGCGACTATTGTATGACTCTGTTAAAATCCTTACGGTCCCAGTACATATTTGTAAGAAAACTCTCTAGTTGTGGTAAAACTCTTAAAATACGCAATTAGAGTTTCCAGAAATGATTAAAATCTTGGAAGAACCCCTTGAAATTAAAGTAAATAGATTCTTCCTACATTTCCTGCCGTTTGTTATCACAGACATTACCAATGGAAAGCCGTGAAATGACCAGCAAACTGATAATATTTAAAACTCTGGGCACTTTAGGGAGCGTTTTCACTTGAATTTGCTTTCAAATATTAGGAATTCTTGTTTATACGGCTCAAAATTTGTGTAGAAAGCCTGTAAGTGAGGACTGTACTGCTTATGTTTACAATTGAGGCCGCATTACTCTGGCGACTTTTGTATGACTCTGTTAAAATCATGACGGTTCCAGTACATATTTGTAAGAAAACTCTCTAGTTGTGGTAAAACTCTTAAAATACGCAATTAGAGTTTCCAGAAATGATTAAAAACTTGGAAGAACCCCTTGAAATTAAAGTAAATAGATTCTTCCTACATTTCCTGCCGTTTGTAATCACAGACATTACCAGTGGAAAGCCGGGAAATGACCAGCAAACTGATAATATTTACAACGCTGGGCACTTGAGGGAGCGTTTTCACTTGAATTTGCTTTCAAATATTAGGAATTCTTGTTTATACAGCTCAAAATTTGTGTAGAAAGCCTGTAAGTGAGGACTGTACTGCTTATGTTTACAATTGAGACTGCATTACTCTGGCGACTTTTGTATGACTCTTTTAAAATCATGACGGTTCCAGTACATATTTGTAAGAAAACTCTCTAGTTGTGGTAAAACTCTTAAAATACGTAATTAGAGTTTCCAGAAGTGATTAAAAACTTGGAAGAACCCCTTGAAATTAAAGTAAATATATTCTTCCTACATTTCCTGCCGTTTGTAATCGCAGACATTACCAGTGGAAAGCCGTGAAATGACCAGCAAACTGATAATATTTACAACTCCGGGCACTTTAGGGAGCGTTTTCACTTGAATTTGCTTTCAAATATTAGGAATTCTTGTTTATACAGCTCAAAATTTGTGCAGAAAGCCTCTAAGTGAGCACTGTACTGCTTATGTTTACAATTGAGGTCGCATTACTCTGTCGACTTTTCTATGACTCTGTTAAAATCCTGACGGTTCCAGTACAAATTTGTAAGAAAACTCTCTAGTTGTGGTAAAACTCTTAAAATACGTAATTAGTTTCCAGAAATGATTAAAACCTTGGAAGAACCCCTTGAAATTAAAGTAAATAGATTCTTCCTACATTTCCTGCCGTTTGTAATCACAGACATTACCAGTGGAAAGCCGTGAAATGACCAGCAAACTGATAATATTTACAACTCCGGGCACTTTAGGGAGCGTTTTCACTTGAATTTGCTTTCAAATATTAGGAATTCTTGTTTATACAGCTCAAAATTTGTGTAGAAAGCCTGTAAGTGAGGTATAAACTGCGTATGTTTACAATTGAGGCCCCATTACTCCGGCGACTTTTGAATGACTCTGATGAAATCCTTACGGTTCCAGTACATATTTGTAAGAAAACTCTCTAGTTGTGGTAAAACTCTTAAAATACGTAATTAGAGTTTCCAGAAATGATTAAAACCTTGGAAGAACCCCTTGAAATTAAAGTAAATAGATTCTTCCTACATTTCCTGCTGTTTGTAATCACAGACATTACCAATGGAAAGCCGTGAAATGACCAGCAAACTGATAATATTTAAAACTCTGGGCACTTTAGGGAGCGTTTTCACTTGAATTTGCTTTCAAATATTAGGAATTCTTGTTTATACGGCTCAAAATTTGTGTAGAAAGCCTGTAAGTGAGGTTTAAACTGTGTATGTTTAAAATTGAGGCCCCATTACTCTGGCGACTTTTGTATGACTCTGTTAAAATCCTGACGGTTCCAGTACAAATTTGTAAGAAAACTCTCTAGTTGTGGTAAAACTCTTAAAATACGCAATTAGAGTTTCCAGAAATGATTAAAAACTTGGAAGAACCCCTTGAAATTAAAGTAAATAGATTCTTCCTACATTTCCTGCCGTTTGTAATCACAGACATTACCAGTGGAAAGCCGGGAAATGACCAGCAAACTGATAATATTTACAACGCTGGGCACTTGAGGGAGCGTTTTCACTTGAATTTGCTTTCAAATATTAGGAATTCTTGTTTATACAGCTCAAAATTTGTGTAGAAAGCCTGTAAGTGAGGACTGTACTGCTTATGTTTACAATTGAGACTGCATTACTCTGGCGACTTTTGTATGACTCTTTTAAAATCATGACGGTTCCAGTACATATTTGTAAGAAAACTCTCTACTTGTGGTAAAACTCTTAAAATACGTAATTAGAGTTTCCAGAAGTGATTAAAAACTTGGAAGAACCCCTTGAAATTAAAGTAAATATATTCTTCCTACATTTCCTGCCGTTTGTAATCGCAGACATTACCAGTGGAAAGCCGTGAAATGACCAGCAAACTGATAATATTTACAACTCCGGGCACTTTAGGGAGCGTTTTCACTTGAATTTGCTTTCAAATATTAGGAATTCTTGTTTATACAGCTCAAAATTTGTGCAGAAAGCCTCTAAGTGAGGACTGTACTGCTTATGTTTACAATTGAGGTCGCATTACTCTGTCGACTTTTCTATGACTCTGTTAAAATCCTGACGGTTCCAGTACAAATTTGTAAGAAAACTCTCTAGTTGTGGTAAAAGTCTTAAAATACGTAATTAGTTTCCAGAAATGATTAAAACCTTGGAAGAACCCCTTGAAATTAAAGTAAATAGATTCTTCCTACATTTCCTGCCGTTTGTAATCACAGACATTACCAGTGGAAAGCCGTGAAATGACCAGCAAACTGATAATATTTACAACTCTGGGCACTTTAGGGAGCGTTTTCACTTGAATTTGCTTTCAAATATTAGGAATTCTTGTTTATACAGCTCATAATTTTTGTAGAAAGCCTGTAAGTGAGGTTTAAACTGCGTATGTTTACAATTGAGGCCCCATTACTCTGGAGACTATTGTATGACTCTGTTAAAATCCTTACGGTCCCAGTACATATTTGTAAGAAAACTCTCTAGTTGTGGTAAAACTCTTAAAATACGCAATTAGAGTTTCCAGAAATGATTAAAATCTTGGAAGAACCCCTTGAAATTAAAGTAAATAGATTCTTCCTACATTTCCTGCCGTTTGTTATCACAGACATTACCAATGGAAAGCCGTGAAATGACCAGCAAACTGATAATATTTAAAACTCTGGGCACTTTAGGGAGCGTTTTCACTTGAATTTGCTTTCAAATATTAGGAATTCTTGTTTATACGGCTCAAAATTTGTGTAGAAAGCCTGTAAGTGAGGACTGTACTGCTTATGTTTACAATTGAGGCCCCATTACTCTGGCGACTTTTGTATGACTCTGTTAAAATCATGACGGTTCCAGTACATATTTGTAAGAAAACTCTCTAGTTGTGGTAAAACTCTTAAAATACGCAATTAGAGTTTCCAGAAATGATTAAAAACTTGGAAGAACCCCTTGAAATTAAAGTAAATAGATTCTTCCTACATTTCCTGCCGTTTGTAATCACAGACATTACCAGTGGAAAGCCGGGAAATGACCAGCAAACTGATAATATTTACAACGCTGGGCACTTGAGGGAGCGTTTTCACTTGAATTTGCTTTCAAATATTAGGAATTCTTGTTTATACAGCTCAAAATTTGTGTAGAAAGCCTGTAAGTGAGGACTGTACTGCTTATGTTTACAATTGAGACTGCATTACTCTGGCGACTTTTGTATGACTCTTTTAAAATCATGACGGTTCCAGTACATATTTGTAAGAAAACTCTCTAGTTGTGGTAAAACTCTTAAAATACGTAATTAGAGTTTCCAGAAGTGATTAAAAACTTGGAAGAACCCCTTGAAATTAAAGTAAATATATTCTTCCTACATTTCCTGCCGTTTGTAATCGCAGACATTACCAGTGGAAAGCCGTGAAATGACCAGCAAACTGATAATATTTACAACTCCGGGCACTTTAGGGAGCGTTTTCACTTGAATTTGCTTTCAAATATTAGGAATTCTTGTTTATACAGCTCAAAATTTGTGCAGAAAGCCTCTAAGTGAGCACTGTACTGCTTATGTTTACAATTGAGGTCGCATTACTCTGTCGACTTTTCTATGACTCTGTTAAAATCCTGACGGTTCCAGTACAAATTTGTAAGAAAACTCTCTAGTTGTGGTAAAACTCTTAAAATACGTAATTAGTTTCCAGAAATGATTAAAACCTTGGAAGAACCCCTTGAAATTAAAGTAAATAGATTCTTCCTACATTTCCTGCCGTTTGTTATCACAGACATTACCAGTGGAAAGCCGTGAAATGACCAGCAAACTGATAATATTTACAACTCCGGGCACTTTAGGGAGCGTTTTCACTTGAATTTGCTTTCAAATATTAGGAATTCTTGTTTATACAGCTCATAATTTTTGTAGAAAGCCTGTAAGTGAGGTTTAAACTGCGTATGTTTACAATTGAGGCCCCATTACTCTGGCGACTATTGTATGACTCTGTTAAAATCCTGACGGTTCCAGTACATATTTGTAAGAAAACTCTTTAGTTGTGGTAAAACTCTTAAAATACGCAATTAGAGTTTCCAGAAATGATTAAAATCTTGGAAGAACCCCTTGAAATTAAAGTAAATAGATTCTTCCTACATTTCCTGCCGTTTGTTATCACAGACATTACCAGTGGAAAGCCGTGAAATGACCAGCAAACTGATAATATTTACAACTCTGAGTACTTTAGGAAGCGTTTTCACTTGAATTTGCTTTCAAATATTAGGAATTCTTGTTTATACAGCTCAAAATTTGTGTAGAAAGCCTGTAAGTGAGCACTGTACTGCTTATGTTTACAATTGAGGCCGCATTACTCTGGCGACTTTTGTATGACTCTGTTAAAATCCTGACGGTTCCAGTACATATTTGTAAGAACACTCTCTACTTGTGGTAAAACTCTTAAAATACGTAATTAGAGTTTCCAGAAATGATTAAAACCTTGGAAGAACCCCTTGAAATTAAAGTAAATAGATTCTTCCTACATTTCCTGCCGTTTGTAATAACAGACATTACCAGTGGAAAGCCGTGAAATGACCAGCAAACTGATAATATTTACAACTCTGAGTACTTTAGGAAGCGTTTTCACTTGAATTTGCTTTCAAATATTAGGAATTCTTGTTTATACAGCTCAAAATTTGTGTAGAAAGCCTGTAAGTGAGCACTGTACTGCTTATGTTTACAATTGAGGCCGCATTACTCTGGCGACTTTTGTATGACTCTGTTAAAATCCTGACGGTTCCAGTACATATTTGTAAGAAAACTCTCTACTTGTGGTAAAACACTTAAAATACGTAATTAGAGTTTCCAGAAATGATTAAAACCTTGGAAGAACCCCTTGAAATTAAAGTAAATAGATTCTTCCTACATTTCCTGCCGTTTGTAATCACAGACATTACCAGTGGAAAGCCGTGAAATGACCAGCAAACTGATAATATTTACAACTCTGGGCACTTTAGGGAGCGTTTTCACTTGAATTTGCTTTCAAATATTAGGAATTCTTGTTTATACAGCTCAAAATTTGTGCAGAAAGCCTGTAAGTGAGGACTGTACTGCTTATGTTTACAATTGAGGCCGCATTACTCTGGCGACTTTTGTATGACTCTGTTAAAATCCTGACGGTTCCTGTACAAATTTGTAAGAAAACTCTCTAGTTGTGGTAAAACTCTTAAAATAAGCAATTAGAGTTTCCAGAAGTGATTAAAACCTTGGAAGAACCCCTTGAAATTAAAGTAAATAGATTCTTCCTACATTTCCTGCCGTTTGTAATCGCAGACATTACCAGTGGAAAGCCGTGAAATGACCAGCACACTGATAATATTTACAACTCTGGGCACTTGAGGGAGCGTTTTCACTTGAATTTGCTTTCAAATATTAGGAATTCTTGTTTATACAGCTCAAAATTTGTGTAGAAAGCCTGTAAGTGAGGACTGTACTGCTTATGTTTTCAATTGAGGCCACATTACTCTAGCGACTTTTGTATGACTCTGTTAAAATCATGACGGTTCCAGTACATATTTGTAAGAAAACTCTCTAGTTGTGGTAAAACTCTTAAAATACGTAATTAGAGTTTCCAGAAGTGATTAAAAACTTGGAAGAACCCCTTGAAATTAAAGTAAATAGATTCTTCCTACATTTCCTGCCGTTTGTAATCACAGACATTACCAGTGGAAAGCCGTGAAACGACCAGCAAACTGATAATATTTACAACTCCGGGCACTTTAGGGAGCGTTTTCACTTGAATTTGCTGTCAAATATTAGGAATTCTTGTTTATACAGCTCAAAATTTGTGCAGAAAGCCTCTAAGTGAGCAATGTACTGCTTATGTTTACAATTGATGTCGCATTACTCTGGCGACTTTTCTATGACTCTGTTAAAATCCTGACGGTTCCAGTACAAATTTGTAAGAAAACTGTATAGTTGTGGTAAAACTCTTGAAATACGTAATTAGAGTTTCCAGAAATGATTAAAACCTTGGAAGAACCCCTTGAAATTAAAGTAAATAGATTCTTCCTACATTTCCTGCCGTTTGTAATCACAGACATTACCAGTGGAAAGCCGTGAAATGACCAGCAAACTGATAATATTTACAACTCTGAGTACTTTAGGGAGCGTTTTCACTTGAATTTGCTTTCAAATATTAGGAATTCTTGTTTATACAGCTCAAAATTTGTGTAGAAAGCCTGTAAGTGAGCACTGTACTGCTTATGTTTACAATTGAGGCCGCATTACTCTGGCGACTTTTGTATGACTCCGTTAAAATCCTGACGGTTCCAGTACATATTTGTAAGAAAACTCTCTACTTGTGGTAAAACTCTTAAAATACGTAATTAGAGTTTCCAGAAATGATTAAAACCTTGGAAGAACCCCTTGAAATTAAAGTAAATAGATTCTTCCTACATTTCCTGCCGTTTGTAATCACAGACATTACCAGTGGAAAGCCGTGAAATGACCAGCAAACTGATAATATTTAAAACTCTGGGCACTTTAGGGAGCGTTTTCACTTGAATTTGCTTTCAAATATTAGGAATTCTTGTTTATACAGCTCAAAATTTGTGCAGAAAGCCTGTAAGTGAGGACTGTACTGCTTACGTTTACAGTTGAGGCCGCATTACTCTGGCGACTTTTGTATGACTCTGTTAAAATCCTGATGGTTCCTGTACAAATTTGTAAGAAAACTCTCTAGTTGTGGTAAAACTCTTAAAATAAGCAATTAGAGTTTCCAGAAGTGATTAAAACCTAGGAAGAACACCTTGAAATTAAAGTAAATAGATTCTTCCTACATTTCCTGCCGTTTGTAATCGCAGACATTACCAGTGGAAAGCCGTGAAATGACCAGCAAACTGATAATATTTACAACTCCGGGCACTTTAGGGAGCGTTTTCACTTGAATTTGCTTTCAAATATTAGGAATTCTTGTTTATACAGCTCAAAATTTGTGCAGAAAGCCTCTAAGTGAGGACTGTACTGCTTATGTTTACAATTGAGGTCGCATTACTCTGGCGACTTTTCTATGACTCTGTTAAAATCCTAACGGTTCCAGTACAAATTTGTAAGAAAACTCTCTAGTTGTGGTAAAACTCTTAAAATACGTAATTAGTTTCCAGAAATGATTAAAACCTTGGAAGAACCCCTTGAAATTAAAGTAAATAGATTCTTCCTACATTTCCTGCCGTTTGTAATCACAGACATTACCAGTGGAAAGCCGTGAAATGACCAGCAAACTGATAATATTTACAACTCTGGGCACTTTAGGGAGCGTTTTCACTTGAATTTGCTTTCAAATATTAGGAATTCTTGTTTATACAGCTCATAATTTTTGTAGAAAGCCTGTAAGTGAGGTTTAAACTGCGTATGTTTACAATTGAGGCCCCATTACTCTGGCGACTTTGTATGACTCTGTTAAAATCCTTACGGTCCCAGTACATATTTGTAAGAAAACTCTCTAGTTGTGGTAAAACTCTTAAAATACGCAATTAGAGTTTCCAGAAATGATTAAAATCTTGGAAGAACCCCTTGAAATTAAAGTAAATAGATTCTTCCTACATTTCCTGCCGTTTGTTATCACAGACATTACCAATGGAAAGCCGTGAAATGACCAGCAAACTGATAATATTTCAAACTCCGGGCACTTTAGGGAGCGTTTTCACTTGAATTTGCTTTCAAATATTAGGAATTCTTGTTTATACGGCTCAAAATTTGTGTAGAAAGCCTGTAAGTGAGGACTGTACTGCTTATGTTTTCAATTGAGGCCGCATTACTCTGGCGACTTTTGTATGACTCTGTTAAAATCATGACGGTTCCAGTACATATTTGTAAGAAAACTCTCTAGTTGTGGTAAAACTCTTAAAATACGTAATTAGAGTTTCCAGAAGTGATTAAAAACTTGGAAGAACCCCTTGAAATTAAAGTAAATATATTCTTCCTACATTTCCTGCCGTTTGTAATCGCAGACATTACCAGTGGAAAGCCGTGAAATGACCAGCAAACTGATAATATTTACAACTCCGGGCACTTTAGGGAGCGTTTTCACTTGAATTTGCTTTCAAATATTAGGAATTCTTGTTTATACAGCTGAAAATTTGTGCAGAAAGCCTGTAAGTGAGTACTGAACTGCTTATGTTTACAATTGAGGCCGCATTACTCTGGCGACTTTTGTATGACTCTGTTCAAATCCTGACGGTTCCAGTACAAATTTGTAAGAAAACTCTCTAGGTGTGGTAAAACTCTTAAAATACGTAATTAGAGTTTCCAGAAATGATTAAAACCTTGGAAGAACCCCTTGAAATTAAAGTAAATAGATTCTTCCTACATTTCCTGCCGTTTGTAATCACAGACATTACCAGTGGAAAGCCGTGAAATGACCAGCAAACTGATAATATTTACAACTCCGGGCACTTTAGGGAGCGTTTTCACTTGAATTTGCTTTCAAATATTAGGAATTCTTGTTTATACAGCTCAAAATTTGTGTAGAAAGCCTGTAAGTGAGCACTGTACAGCTTATGTTTACAATTGAGGCCGCATTACTCTGGCGACTTTTGTATGACTCTGTTAAAATCCTGACGGTTCCAGTACATATTTGTAAGAACACTCTCTACTTGTGGTAAAACTCTTAAAATACGTAATTAGAGTTTCCAGAAATGATTAAAACCTTGGAAGAACCCCTTGAAATTAAAGTAAATAGATTCTTCCTACATTTCCTGCCGTTTGTAATCACAGACATTACCAGTGGAAAGCCGTGAAATGACCAGCAAACTGATAATATTTACAACTCTGAGTACTTTAGGAAGCGTTTTCACTTGAATTTGCTTTCAAATATTAGGAATTTTTGTTTATACAGCTCAAAATTTGTGCAGAAAGCCTGTAAGTGAGGACTGTACTGCTTATGTTTACAATTGAGGCCGCATTACTCTGGCGACTTTTGTATGACTCTGTTAAAATCATGACGGTTCCTGTACAAATTTGTAAGAAAACTCTCTAGTTGTGGTAAAACTCTTAAAATAAGCAATTAGAGTTTCCAGAAGTGATTAAAACCTTGGAAGAACCCCTTGAAATTAAAGTAAATAGATTCTTCCTACATTTCCTGCCGTTTGTAATCGCAGACATTACCAGTGGAAAGCCGTGAAATGACCAGCACACTGATAATATTTACAACTCTGGGCACTTGAGGGAGCGTTTTCACTTGAATTTGCTTTCAAATATTAGGAATTCTTGTTTATACAGCTCAAAATTTGTGTAGAAAGCCTGTAAGTGAGGACTGTACTGCTTCTGTTTTCAATTGAGGCCACATTACTCTAGCGACTTTTGTATGACTCTGTTAAAATCATGACGGTTCCAGTACATATTTGTAAGAAAACTCTCTAGTTGTGGTAAAACTCTTAAAAAACGTAATTAGAGTTTCCAGAAGTGATTACAAACTTGGAAGAACCCCTTGAAATTAAAGTAAATAGATTCTTCCTACATTTCCTTCCGTTTGTAATCACAGACATTACCAGTGGAAAGCCGTGAAATGACCAGCAAACTGATAATATTTACAACTCCGGGCACTTTAGGGAGCGTTTTCACTTGAATTTGCTTTCAAATATTAGGAATTCTTGTTTATACAGCTCAAAATTTGTGTAGAAATCCTGTAAGTGAGCACTGTACTGCTTATGTTTACAATTGAGGCCGCATTACTCTGGCGACTTTTGTATGACTCTGTTAAAATCCTGACGGTTCCAGTACATATTTGTAAGAAAACTCTCTAGTTGTGGTAAAACTCTTAAAATACGTAATAAGAGTTTCCAGAAATTATTAAAACCTTGGAAGAACCCCTTGAAATTAAAGTAAATAGATTCTTCCTACATTTCCTGCCGTTTGGAATCACAGACATTACCAGTGGAAAGCCGTGAAATGACCAGCAAACTGATAATATTTCAAACTCCGGGCACTTTAGGGAGCGTTTTCACTTGAATTTGCTTTCAAATATTAGGAATTCTTGTTTATACGGCTCAAAATTTGTGTAGAAAGCCTGTAAGTGAGGACTGTACTGCTTATGTTTACAATTGAGGCCGCATTACTCTGGCGACTTTTGTATGACTCTGTTAAAATCATGACGGTTCCAGTACATATTTGTAAGAAAACTCTCTAGTTGTGGTAAAACTCTTAAAATACGTAATTAGAGTTTCCAGAAGTGATTAAAAACTTGGAAGAACCCCTTGAAATTAAAGTAAATATATTCTTCCTACATTTCCTGCCGTTTGTAATCGCAGACATTACCAGTGGAAAGCCGTGAAATGACCAGCAAACTGATAATATTTACAACTCCGGGCACTTTAGGGAGCGTTTTCACTTGAATTTGCTTTCAAATATTAGGAATTCTTGTTTATACAGCTGAAAATTTGTGCAGAAAGCCTGTAAGTGAGTACTGAACTGCTTATGTTTACAATTGAGGCCGCATTACTCTGGCGACTTTTGTATGACTCTGTTCAAATCCTGACGGTTCCAGTACAAATTTGTAAGAAAACTCTCTAGGTGTGGTAAAACTCTTAAAATACGTAATTAGAGTTTCCAGAAATGATTAAAACCTTGGAAGAACCCCTTGAAATTAAAGTAAATAGATTCTTCCTACATTTCCTGCCGTTTGTTATCACAGACATTACCAGTGGAAAGCCGTGAAATGACCAGCAAACTGATAATATTTACAACTCTGGGCACTTTAGGGAGCGTTTTCACTTGAATTTGCTTTCAAATATTAGGAATTCTTGTTTATACAGCTCAAAATTTGTGTAGAAAGCCTGTAAGTGAGCACTGTACTGCTTATGTTTACAATTGAGGCCGCATTACTCTGGCGACTTTTGTATGACTCTGTTAAAATCCTGACGGTTCCACTACATATTTGTAAGAAAACTCTCTACTTGTGGTAAAACTCTTAAAATACGTAATTAGAGTTTCCAGAAATGATGAGAACCTTGGAGAACCCCTTGAAATTAAAGTAAATACATTCTTCCTACATTTCCTGCCGTTTGTAATCACAGACATTACCAGTGGAAAGCCGTGAAATGACCAGCAAACTGATAATATTTAAAACTCTGGGCACTTTAGGGAGCGTTTTCACTTGAATTTGCTTTCAAATATTAGGAATTCTTGTTTATACAGCTCAAAATTTGTGCAGAAAGCCTGTAAGTGAGGACTGTACTGCTTATGTTTACAATTGAGGCCGCATTACTCTGGCGACATTTGTATGACTCTGTTAAAATCCTGACGGTTCCTGTACAAATTTGTAAGAAAACTCTCTAGTTGTGGTAAAACTCTTAAAATAAGCAATTAGAGTTTCCAGAAGTGATTAAAACCTTGGAAGAACCCCTTGAAATTAAAGTAAATAGATTCTTCCTACATTTCCTGCCGTTTGTAATCACAGACATTACCAGTGGAAAGCCGTGAAATGACCAGCAAACTGATAATATTTACAACTCTGAGTACTTTAGGGAGCGTTTTCACTTGAATTTGCTTTCAAATATTAGGAATTCTTGTTTATACAGCTCAAAATTTGTGTAGAAAGCCTGTAAGTGAGGACTGTACTGCTTACGTTTACAATTGAGGTCTCATTACTCTGGCGACTTTTGTATGACTCTGTTAAAATCATGACGGTTCCAGTACATATTTGTAAGAAAACTCTCTAGTTGTGGTAAAACTCTTAAAATACGTAATTAGCGTTTCCAGAAGTGATTAAAAACTTGGAAGAACCCCTTGAAATTAAAGTAAATATATTTTTCCTACATTTCCTGCCGTTTGTAATCGCAGACATTACCAGTGGAAAGCCGTGAAATGACCAGCAAACTGATAATATTTACAACTCCGGGCACTTTAGGGAGCGTTTTCACTTGAATTTGCTTTCAAATATTAGGAATTCTTGTTTATACAGCTCATAATTTTTGTAGAAAGCCTGTAAGTGAGGTTTAAACTGCGTATATTTACAATTGAGGCCCCATTACTCTGGCGACTAGTGTATGACTCTGTTAAAATCCTTACGGTTCCAGTACATATTTGTAAGAAAACTCTCTAGTTGTGGTAAAACTCCTAAAATACGCAATTAGAGTTTCCAGAAATGATTTAAATCTTGGAAGAACCCCTTGAAATTAAAGTAAATAGATTCTTCCTACATTTCCTGCCGTTTTTTAATCACAGACATTACCAATGGAAAGCCGTAAAATGACCAGCAAACTGATAATATTTAAAACTCCGGGCACTTTAGGGAGCGTTTTCACTTGAATTTGCTTTCAAATATTAGGAATTCTTGTTTATACAGCTCAAAATTTGTGTAGAAAGCCTGTAAGTGAGGTCTAAACTGCGTATGTTTACAATTGAGGCCCCATTACTCTGGCGACTTTTGAATGACTCTGTTAAAATCCTTACGGTTCCAGTACATATTTGTAAGAAAACTCTCTAGTTGTGGTAAAACTCTTAAAATACGTAATTAGAGTTTCCAGAAATGATTAAAACCTTGGAAGAACCCCTTGAAATTAAAGTAAATAGATTCTTCCTACATTTCCTGCCGTTTGTAATCACAGACATTACCAGTGGAAAGCCGTGAAATGACCAGCAAACTGATAATATTTACAACTCCGGGCACTTTAGGGAGCGTTTTCACTTGAATTTGCTTTCAAATATTAGGAATTCTTGTTTATACAGCTCAAAATTTGTGCAGAAAGCCTCTAAGTGAGGACTGTACTGCTTATGTTTACAATTGAGGTCGCATTACTCTGGCGACTTTTCTATGACTCTGTTAAAATCCTAACGGTTCCAGTACAAATTTGTAAGAAAACTCTCTAGTTGTGGTAAAACTCTTAAAATACGTAATTAGTTTCCAGAAATGATTAAAACCTTGGAAGAACCCCTTGAAATTAAAGTAAATAGATTCTTCCTACATTTCCTGCCGTTTGTAATCACAGACATTACCAGTGGAAAGCCGTGAAATGACCAGCAAACTGATAATATTTACAACTCTGGGCACTTTAGGGAGCGTTTTCACTTGAATTTGCTTTCAAATATTAGGAATTCTTGTTTATACAGCTCATAATTTTTGTAGAAAGCCTGTAAGTGAGGTTTAAACTGCGTATGTTTACAATTGAGGCCCCATTACTCTGGCGACTTTGTATGACTCTGTTAAAATCCTTACGGTCCCAGTACATATTTGTAAGAAAACTCTCTAGTTGTGGTAAAACTCTTAAAATACGCAATTAGAGTTTCCAGAAATGATTAAAATCTTGGAAGAACCCCTTGAAATTAAAGTAAATAGATTCTTCCCACATTTCCTGCCGTTTGTAATCACAGACATTACCAATGGAAAGCCGTGAAATGACCAGCAAACTGATAATATTTAAAACTCCGGGCACTTTAGGGAGCGTTTTCACTTGAATTTGCTTTCAAATATTAGGAATTCTTGTTTATACGGCTCAAAATTTGTGTAGAAAGCCTGTAAGTGAGGACTGTACTGCTTATGTTTACAATTGAGGCCGCATTACTCTGGCGACTTTTGTATGACTCTGTTAAAATCATGACGGTTCCAGTACATATTTGTAAGAAAACTCTCTAGTTGTGGTAAAACTCTTAAAATACGTAATTAGAGTTTCCAGAAGTGATTAAAAACTTGGAAGAACCCCTTGAAATTAAAGTAAATATATTCTTCTTACATTTCCTGCCGTTTGTAATCGCAGACATTACCAGTGGAAAGCCGTGAAATGACCAGCAAACTGATAATATTTACAACTCCGGGCACTTTAGGGAGCGTTTTCACTTGAATTTGCTTTCAAATATTAGGAATTCTTGTTTATACAGCTGAAAATTTGTGCAGAAAGCCTGTAAGTGAGTACTGAACTGCTTATGTTTACAATTGAGGCCGCATTACTCTGGCGACTTTTGTATGACTCTGTTAAAATCCTGACGGTTCCAGTACAAATTTGTAAGAAAACACTCTAGGTGTGGTAAAACTCTTAAAATACGTAATTAGAGTTTCCAGAAATGATTAAAACCTTGGAAGAACCCCTTGAAATTAAAGTAAATAGATTCTTCCTACATTTCCTGCCGTTTGTTATCACAGACATTACCAGTGGAAAGCCGTGAAATGACCAGCAAACTGATAATATTTACAACTCCGGGCACTTTAGGGAGCGTTTTCACTTGAATTTGCTTTCAAATATTAGGAATTCTTGTTTATACAGCTCATAATTTTTGTAGAAAGCCTGTAAGTGAGGTTTAAACTGCGTATGTTTACAATTGAGGCCCCATTACTCTGGCGACTATTGTATGACTCTGTTAAAATCCTGACGGTTCCAGTACATATTTGTAAGAAAACTCTTTAGTTGTGGTAAAACTCTTAAAATACGCAATTAGAGTTTCCAGAAATGATTAAAATCTTGGAAGAACCCCTTGAAATTAAAGTAAATAGATTTTTCCCACATTTCCTGCCGTTTGTTATCACAGACATTACCAGTGGAAAGCCGTGAAATGACCAGCAAACTGATAATATTTACAACTCTGAGTACTTTAGGAAGCGTTTTCACTTGAATTTGCTTTCAAATATTAGGAATTCTTGTTTATACAGCTCAAAATTTGTGTAGAAAGCCTGTAAGTGAGCACTGTACTGCTTATGTTTACAATTGAGGCCGCATTACTCTGGCGACTTTTGTATGACTCTGTTAAAATCCTGACGGTTCCAGTACATATTTGTAAGAACACTCTCTACTTGTGGTAAAACTCTTAAAATACGTAATTAGAGTTTCCAGAAATGATTAAAACCTTGGAAGAACCCCTTGAAATTAAAGTAAATAGATTCTTCCTACATTTCCTGCCGTTTGTAATCACAGACATTACCAGTGGAAAGCCGTGAAATGACCAGCAAACTGATAATATTTACAACTCTGAGTACTTTAGGAAGCGTTTTCACTTGAATTTGCTTTCAAATATTAGGAATTCTTGTTTATACAGCTCAAAATTTGTGTAGAAAGCCTGTAAGTGAGCACTGTACTGCTTATGTTTACAATTGAGGCCGCATTACTCTGGCGACTTTTGTATGACTCTGTTAAAATCCTGATGGTTCCAGTACATATTTGTAAGAAAACTCTCTACTTGTGGTAAAACTCTTAAAATACGTAATTAGAGTTTCCAGAAATGATTAAAACCTTGGAAGAACCCCTTGAAATTAAAGTAAATAGATTCTTCCTACATTTCCTGCCGTTTTTTAATCACAGACATTACCAATGGAAAGCCGTAAAATGACCAGCAAACTGATAATATTTAAAACTCCGGGCACTTTAGGGAGCGTTTTCACTTGAATTTGCTTTCAAATATTAGGAATTCTTGTTTATACAGCTCAAAATTTGTGTAGAAAGCCTGTAAGTGAGGTCTAAACTGCGTATGTTTACAATTGAGGCCCCATTACTCTGGCGACTTTTGAATGACTCTGTTAAAATCCTTACGGTTCCAGTACATATTTGTAAGAAAACTCTCTAGTTGTGGTAAAACTCTTAAAATACGTAATTAGAGTTTCCAGAAATGATTAAAACCTTGGAAGAACCCCTTGAAATTAAAGTAAATAGATTCTTCCTACATTTCCTGCCGTTTGTAATCACAGACATTACCAGTGGAAAGCCGTGAAATGACCAGCAAACTGATAATATTTACAACTCCGGGCACTTTAGGGAGCGTTTTCACTTGAATTTGCTTTCAAATATTAGGAATTCTTGTTTATACAGCTCAAAATTTGTGCAGAAAGCCTCTAAGTGAGGACTGTACTGCTTATGTTTACAATTGAGGTCGCATTACTCTGGCGACTTTTCTATGACTCTGTTAAAATCCTAACGGTTCCAGTACAAATTTGTAAGAAAACTCTCTAGTTGTGGTAAAACTCTTAAAATACGTAATTAGTTTCCAGAAATGATTAAAACCTTGGAAGAACCCCTTGAAATTAAAGTAAATAGATTCTTCCTACATTTCCTGCCGTTTGTAATCACAGACATTACCAGTGGAAAGCCGTGAAATGACCAGCAAACTGATAATATTTACAACTCTGGGCACTTTAGGGAGCGTTTTCACTTGAATTTGCTTTCAAATATTAGGAATTCTTGTTTATACAGCTCATAATTTTTGTAGAAAGCCTGTAAGTGAGGTTTAAACTGCGTATGTTTACAATTGAGGCCCCATTACTCTGGCGACTTTGTATGACTCTGTTAAAATCCTTACGGTCCCAGTACATATTTGTAAGAAAACTCTCTAGTTGTGGTAAAACTCTTAAAATACGCAATTAGAGTTTCCAGAAATGATTAAAATCTTGGAAGAACCCCTTGAAATTAAAGTAAATAGATTCTTCCCACATTTCCTGCCGTTTGTAATCACAGACATTACCAATGGAAAGCCGTGAAATGACCAGCAAACTGATAATATTTAAAACTCCGGGCACTTTAGGGAGCGTTTTCACTTGAATTTGCTTTCAAATATTAGGAATTCTTGTTTATACGGCTCAAAATTTGTGTAGAAAGCCTGTAAGTGAGGACTGTACTGCTTATGTTTACAATTGAGGCCGCATTACTCTGGCGACTTTTGTATGACTCTGTTAAAATCATGACGGTTCCAGTACATATTTGTAAGAAAACTCTCTAGTTGTGGTAAAACTCTTAAAATACGTAATTAGAGTTTCCAGAAGTGATTAAAAACTTGGAAGAACCCCTTGAAATTAAAGTAAATATATTCTTCTTACATTTCCTGCCGTTTGTAATCGCAGACATTACCAGTGGAAAGCCGTGAAATGACCAGCAAACTGATAATATTTACAACTCCGGGCACTTTAGGGAGCGTTTTCACTTGAATTTGCTTTCAAATATTAGGAATTCTTGTTTATACAGCTGAAAATTTGTGCAGAAAGCCTGTAAGTGAGTACTGAACTGCTTATGTTTACAATTGAGGCCGCATTACTCTGGCGACTTTTGTATGACTCTGTTAAAATCCTGACGGTTCCAGTACAAATTTGTAAGAAAACACTCTAGGTGTGGTAAAACTCTTAAAATACGTAATTAGAGTTTCCAGAAATGATTAAAACCTTGGAAGAACCCCTTGAAATTAAAGTAAATAGATTCTTCCTACATTTCCTGCCGTTTGTTATCACAGACATTACCAGTGGAAAGCCGTGAAATGACCAGCAAACTGATAATATTTACAACTCCGGGCACTTTAGGGAGCGTTTTCACTTGAATTTGCTTTCAAATATTAGGAATTCTTGTTTATACAGCTCATAATTTTTGTAGAAAGCCTGTAAGTGAGGTTTAAACTGCGTATGTTTACAATTGAGGCCCCATTACTCTGGCGACTATTGTATGACTCTGTTAAAATCCTGACGGTTCCAGTACATATTTGTAAGAAAACTCTTTAGTTGTGGTAAAACTCTTAAAATACGCAATTAGAGTTTCCAGAAATGATTAAAATCTTGGAAGAACCCCTTGAAATTAAAGTAAATAGATTTTTCCCACATTTCCTGCCGTTTGTTATCACAGACATTACCAGTGGAAAGCCGTGAAATGACCAGCAAACTGATAATATTTACAACTCTGAGTACTTTAGGAAGCGTTTTCACTTGAATTTGCTTTCAAATATTAGGAATTCTTGTTTATACAGCTCAAAATTTGTGTAGAAAGCCTGTAAGTGAGCACTGTACTGCTTATGTTTACAATTGAGGCCGCATTACTCTGGCGACTTTTGTATGACTCTGTTAAAATCCTGACGGTTCCAGTACATATTTGTAAGAACACTCTCTACTTGTGGTAAAACTCTTAAAATACGTAATTAGAGTTTCCAGAAATGATTAAAACCTTGGAAGAACCCCTTGAAATTAAAGTAAATAGATTCTTCCTACATTTCCTGCCGTTTGTAATCACAGACATTACCAGTGGAAAGCCGTGAAATGACCAGCAAACTGATAATATTTACAACTCTGAGTACTTTAGGAAGCGTTTTCACTTGAATTTGCTTTCAAATATTAGGAATTCTTGTTTATACAGCTCAAAATTTGTGTAGAAAGCCTGTAAGTGAGCACTGTACTGCTTATGTTTACAATTGAGGCCGCATTACTCTGGCGACTTTTGTATGACTCTGTTAAAATCCTGATGGTTCCAGTACATATTTGTAAGAAAACTCTCTACTTGTGGTAAAACTCTTAAAATACGTAATTAGAGTTTCCAGAAATGATTAAAACCTTGGAAGAACCCCTTGAAATTAAAGTAAATAGATTCTTCCTACATTTCCTTCCGTTTGTAATCACAGACATTACCAGTGGAAAGCCGTGAAATGACCAGCAAACTGATAATATTTACAACTCTGGGCACTTTAGGGAGCGTTTTCACTTGAATTTGCTTTCAAATATTAGGAATTTTTGTTTATACAGCTCAAAATTTGTGCAGAAAGCCTGTAAGTGAGGACTGTACTGCTTATGTTTACAATCGAGGCCGCATTACTCTGGCGACTTTTGTATGACTCTGTTAAAATACTGACGGTTCCTGTACAAATTTGTAAGAAAACTCTCTAGTTGTGGTAAAACTCTTAAAATAAGCAATTAGAGTTTCCAGAAGTGATTAAAACCTTGGAAGAACCCCTTGAAATTAAAGTAAATAGATTCTTCCTACATTTCCTGCCGTTTGTAATCGCAGACATTACCAGTGGAAAGCCGTGAAATGACCAGCACACTGATAATATTTACAACTCCGGGCACTTTAGGGAGCGTTTTCACTTGAATTTGCTTTCAAATATTAGGAATTCTTGTTTATACAGCTCAAAATTTGTGTAGAAATCCTGTAAGTGAGCACTGTACTGCTTATGTTTACAATTGAGGCCGCATTACTCTGGCGACTTTTGTATGACTCTGTTAAAATCCTGACGGTTCCAGTACATATTTGTAAGAAAACTCTCTAGTTGTGGTAAAACTCTTAAAATACGTAATAAGAGTTTCCAGAAATTATTAAAACCTTGGAAGAACCCCTTGAAATTAAAGTAAATAGATTCTTCCTACATTTCCTGCCGTTTGTAATCGCAGACATTACCAGTGGAAAGCCGTGAAATGACCAGCAAACTGATAATATTTACAACTCTGGGCACTTGAGGGAGCGTTTTCACTTGAATTTGCTTTCAAATATTAGGAATTCTTGTTTATACAGCTCAAAATTTGTGCAGAAAGCCTCTAAGTGAGGACTGTATTGCTTATGTTTACAATTGAGGTCGCATTACTCTGGCGACTTTTGTATGACTCTGTTAAAATCCTGACGGTTCCTGTACAAATTTGTAAGAAAACTCTCTAGTTGTGGTAAAACTCTTAAAATACGTAATTAGAGTTTCCAGAAATGATTAAAACCTTGGAAGAACCCCTTGAAATTAAAGTAAATAGATTCTTCCTACATTTCCTGCCGTTTGTAATCACAGACATTACCAGTGGAAAGCCGTGAAATGACCAGCAAACTGATAATATTTACAACTCTGGGCACTTTAGGGAGCGTTTTCACTTGAATTTGCTTTCAAATATTAGGAATTCTTGTTTATACAGCTCATAATTTTTGTAGAAAGCCTGTAAGTGAGGTTTAAACTGCGTATATTTACAATTGAGGCCCCATTACTCTGGCGACTATTGTATGACTCTGTTAAAATCATTACGGTTCCAGTACATATTTGTAAGAAAACTCTCTAGTTGTGGTAAAACTCCTAAAATACGCAATTAGAGTTTCCAGAAATGATTTAAATCTTGGAAGAACCCCTTGAAATTAAAGTAAATAGATTCTTCCTACATTTCCTGCCGTTTGTAATCACAGACATTACCAGTGGAAAGCCGTGAAATGACCAGCAAACTGATAATATTTACAACTCCGGGCACTTTAGGGAGCGTTTTCACTTGAATTTGCTTTCAAATATTAGGAATTCTTGTGTATACGGCTCAAAATTTGTGTAGAAAGCCTGTAAGTGAGGACTGTACTTCTTATGTTTACAATTGAGGCCGCATTACTCTGGCGACTTTTGTATGACTCTGTTAAAATCCTGACGGTTCCAGTACATATTTGTAAGAAAACTCTCTAGTTGTGGTAAAACTCTTAAATATGTAATTAGAGTTTCCAGAAATGATTAAAACCTTGGAAGAACCCCTTAAAATTAAAGTAAATAGATTCTTCCTACATTTCCTGCCGTTTGTAATCACAGACATTACCAGTGGAAAGCCGTGAAATGACCAGCAAACTGATAATATTTACAACTCTGAGTACTTTAGGGAGCGTTTTCACTTGAATTTGCTTTCAAATATTAGGAATTCTTGTTTATACAGCTCAAAATTTGTGTAGAAAGCCTGTAAGTGAGCACTGTACTGCTTATGTTTACAATTGAGGCCGCATTACTCTGGCGACTTTTGTATGACTCTGTTAAAATCCTGACGGTTCCACTACATATTTGTAAGAAAACTCTCTACTTGTGGTAAAACTCTTAAAATACGTAATTAGAGTTTCCAGAAATGATTAGAACCTTGGAGAACCCCTTGAAATTAAAGTAAATAGATTCTTCCTACATTTCCTGCCGTTTGTAATCACAGACATTACCAGTGGAAAGCCGTGAAATGACCAGCAAACTGATAATATTTAAAACTCTGGGCACTTTAGGGAGCGTTTTCACTTGAATTTGCTTTCAAATATTAGGAATTCTTGTTTATACAGCTCAAAATTTGTGCAGAAAGCCTGTAAGTGAGGACTGTACTGCTTATGTTTACAATTGAGGTCGCATTACTCTGGCGACTTTTGTATGACTCTGTTAAAATCCTGACGGTTCCTGTACAAATTTGTAAGAAAACTCTCTAGTTGTGGTAAAACTCTTAAAATAAGCAATTAGAGTTTCCAGAAGTGATTAAAACCTTGGAAGAACCCCTTGAAATTAAAGTAAATAGATTCTTCCTACATTTCCTGCCGTTTGTAATCACAGACATTACCAGTGGAAAGCCGTGAAATGACCAGCAAACTGATAATATTTACATCTCTGAGTACTTTAGGGAGCGTTTTCACTTGAATTTGCTTTCAAATATTAGGAATTCTTGTTTATACAGCTCAAAATTTGTGTAGAAAGCCTGTAAGTGAGGACTGTACTGCTTACGTTTACAATTGAGGTCTCATTACTCTGGCGACTTTTGTATGACTCTGTTAAAATCATGACGGTTCCAGTACATATTTGTAAGAAAACTCTCTAGTTGTGGTAAAACTCTTAAAATACGTAATTAGCGTTTCCAGAAGTGATTAAAAACTTGGAAGAACCCCTTGAAATTAAAGTAAATATATTCTTCCTACATTTCCTGCCGTTTGTAATCGCAGACATTACCAGTGGAAAGCCGTGAAATGACCAGCAAACTGATAATATTTACAACTCCGGGCACTTTAGGGAGCGTTTTCACTTGAATTTGCTTTCAAATATTAGGAATTCTTGTTTATACAGCTCATAATTTTTGTAGAAAGCCTGTAAGTGAGTTTAAAACTGCGTATATTTACAATTGAGGCCCCATTACTCTGGCGACTACTGTATGACTCTGTTAAAATCCTTACGGTTCCAGTACATATTTGTAAGAAAACTCTCTAGTTGTGGTAAAACTCCTAAAATACGCAATTAGAGTTTCCAGAAATGATTTAAATCTTGGAAGAACCCCTTGAAATTAAAGTAAATAGATTCTTCCTACATTTCCTGCCGTTTTTTAATCACAGACATTACCAATGGAAAGCCGTAAAATGACCAGCAAACTGATAATATTTAAAACTCCGGGCACTTTAGGGAGCGTTTTCACTTGAATTTGCTTTCAAATATTAGGAATTCTTGTTTATACAGCTCAAAATTTGTGTAGAAAGCCTGTAAGTGAGGTCTAAACTGCGTATGTTTACAATTGAGGCCCCATTACTCTGGCGACTTTTGAATGACTCTGTTAAAATCCTTACGGTTCCAGTACATATTTGTAAGAAAACTCTCTAGTTGTGGTAAAACTCTTAAAATACGTAATTAGAGTTTCCAGAAGTGATTAAAAACTTGGAAGAACCCCTTGAAATTAAAGTAAATAGATTCTTCCTACATTTCCTGCCGTTTGTAATCACAGACATTACCAGTGGAAAGCCGTGAAATGACCAGCAAACTGGTAATATTTACAACTCCGGGCACTTTAGGGAGCGTTTTCACTTGAATTTGCTTTCAAATATTAGGAATTCTTGTTTATACAGCTCAAAATTTGTGCAGAAAGCCTCTAAGTGAGGACTGTATTGCTTATGTTTACAATTGAGGTCGCATTACTCTGGCGACTTTTCTATGACTCTGTTAAAATCCTGACGGTTCCAGTACAAATTTGTAAGAAAACTCTCTAGTTGTGGTAAAACTCTTAAAATACGTAATTAGAGTTTCCAGAAATGATTAAAACCTTGGAAGAACCCCTTGAAATTAAAGTAAATAGATTCTTCCTACATTTCCTGCCGTTTGTAATCACAGACATTACCAGTGGAAAGCCGTGAAATGACCAGCAAACTGATAATATTTACAACTCTGGGCACTTTAGGGAGCGTTTTCACTTGAATTTGCTTTCAAATATTAGGAATTCTTGTTTATACAGCTCAAAATTTGTGCAGAAAGCCTGTAAGTGAGGACTGTACTGCTTATGTTTACAATTGAGGCCGCATTACTCTGGCGACTTTTGTATGACTCTGTTAAAATCCTGACGGTTCCTGTACAAATTTGTAAGAAAACTCTCTAGTTGTGGTAAAACTCTTAAAATACGCAATAAGAGTTTCCAGAAATGATTAAAAACTTGGAAGAACCCCTTGAAATTAAAGTAAATAGATTCTTCCTACATTTCCTGCCGTTTGTAATCACAGACATTACCAGTGGAAAGCCGGGAAAGGACCAGCAAACTGATAATATTTACAACGCTGGGCACTTGAGGGAGCGTTTTCACTTGAATTTGCTTTCAAATATTAGGAATTCTTGTTTATACAGCTCAAAATTTGTGCAGAAAGCCTCTAAGTGAGGACTGTACTGCTTATGTTTACAATTGAGGTCGCATTACTCTGGCGACTTTTCTGTGACTCTGTTAAAATCCTGACGGTTCCAGTACAAATTTGTAAGAAAACTCTCTAGTTGTGGTAAAACTCTTAAAATACGTAATTAGTTTCCAGAAATGATTAAAACCTTGGAAGAACCCCTTGAAATAAAAGTAAATACATTCTTCCTACATTTCCTGCCGTTTGTAATCACAGATATTACCAGTGGAAAGCCGTGAAATGACCAGCAAACTGATAATATTTACAACTCTGGGCACTTTAGGGAGCGTTTTCACTTGAATTTGCTTTCAAATATTAGGAATTCTTGTTTATACAGCTCATAATTTTTGTAGAAAGCCTGTAAGTGAGGTTTAAACTGCGTATGTTTACAATTGAGGCCCCATTACTCTGGCGACTATTGTATGACTCTGTTAAAATCCTTACGGTCCCAGTACATATTTGTAAGAAAACTCTCTAGTTGTGGTAAAACTCTTAAAATACGCAATTAGAGTTTCCAGAAATGATTAAAACCTTGGAAGAACCCCTTGAAATTAAAGTAAATATATTCTTCCTACATTTCCTGCCGTTTGTAATCGCAGACATTACCAGTGGAAAGCCGTGAAATGACCAGCAAACTGATAATATTTACAACTCCGGGCACTTTAGGGAGCGTTTTCACTTGAATTTGCTTTCAAATATTAGGAATTCTTGTTTATACAGCTGAAAATTTGTGCAGAAAGCCTGTAAGTGAGGACTGAACTGCTTATGTTTACAATTGAGGCCGCATTACTCTGGCGACTTTTGTATGACTCTGTTAAAATCCTGACGGTTCCAGTACAAATTTGTAAGAAAACTCTCTAGGTGTGGTAAAACTCTTAAAATACGTAATTAGAGTTTCCAGAAATGATTAAAACCTTGGAAGAACCCCTTGAAATTAAAGTAAATAGATTCTTCCTACATTTCCTGCCGTTTGTTATCACAGACATTACCAGTGGAAAGCCGGGAAATGACCAGCAAACTGATAATATTTACAACGCTGGGCACTTGAGGGAGCGTTTTCACTTGAATTTGCTTTCAAATATTAGGAATTCTTGTTTATACAGCTCAAAATTTGTGTAGAAAGCCTGTAAGTGAGGATTGTAAAGCTTATGTTTACAATTGAGACTGCATTACTCTGGCGACTTTTGTATGACTCTGTTAAAATCATGAGGGTTCTAGAACATATTTGTAAGAAAACTCTCTAGTTGTGGTAAAACTCTTAAAATACGTAATTAGAGTTTCCAGAAATGATTAAAACCTTGGAAGAACCCCTTGAAATTAAAGTAAATAGATTCTTCCCACATTTCCTGCCGTTTGTAATCACAGACATTACCAGTGGAAAGCCGTGAAATGACCAGCAAACTGATAATATTTACAACTGTGGGCACTTTAGGGAGCGTTTTCACTTGAATTTGCTTTCAAATATTAGGAATTCTTGTTTATACGGCTCAAAATTTGTGTAGAAAGCCTGTAAGTGAGGACTGTACTGCTTATGTTTACAATTGAGGCCGCATTACTCTGGCGACTTTTGTATGACTCTGTTAAAATCATGACGGTTCCAGTACATATTTGTAAGAAAACTCTCTAGTTGTGGTAAAACTCTTAAAATACGTAATTAGAGTTTCCAGAAGTGATTAAAAACTTGGAAGAACCCCTTGAAATTAAAGTAAATATATTCTTCCTACATTTCCTGCCGTTTGTAATCGCAGACATTACCAGTGGAAAGCCGTGAAATGACCAGCAAACTGATAATATTTACAACTCCGGGCACTTTAGGGAGCGTTTTCACTTGAATTTGCTTTCAAATATTAGGAATTCTTGTTTATACAGCTGAAAATTTGTGCAGAAAGCCTGTAAGTGAGTACTGAACTGCTTATGTTTACAATTGAGGCCGCATTACTCTGGCGACTTTTGTATGACTCTGTTAAAATCCTGACGGTTCCAGTACAAATTTGTAAGAAAACACTCTAGGTGTGGTAAAACTCTTAAAATACGTAATTAGAGTTTCCAGAAATGATTAAAACCTTGGAAGAACCCCTTGAAATTAAAGTAAATAGATTCTTCCTACATTTCCTGCCGTTTGTTATCACAGACATTACCAGTGGAAAGCCGTGAAATGACCAGCAAACTGATAATATTTACAACTCCGGGCACTTTAGGGAGCGTTTTCACTTGAATTTGCTTTCAAATATTAGGAATTCTTGTTTATACAGCTCATAATTTTTGTAGAAAGCCTGTAAGTGAGGTTTAAACTGCGTATGTTTACAATTGAGGCCCCATTACTCTGGCGACTATTGTATGACTCTGTTAAAATCCTGACGGTTCCAGTACATATTTGTAAGAAAACTCTTTAGTTGTGGTAAAACTCTTAAAATACGCAATTAGAGTTTCCAGAAATGATTAAAATCTTGGAAGAACCCCTTGAAATTAAAGTAAATAGATTTTTCCCACATTTCCTGCCGTTTGTTATCACAGACATTACCAGTGGAAAGCCGTGAAATGACCAGCAAACTGATAATATTTACAACTCTGAGTACTTTAGGAAGCGTTTTCACTTGAATTTGCTTTCAAATATTAGGAATTCTTGTTTATACAGCTCAAAATTTGTGTAGAAAGCCTGTAAGTGAGCACTGTACTGCTTATGTTTACAATTGAGGCCGCATTACTCTGGCGACTTTTGTATGACTCTGTTAAAATCCTGACGGTTCCAGTACATATTTGTAAGAACACTCTCTACTTGTGGTAAAACTCTTAAAATACGTAATTAGAGTTTCCAGAAATGATTAAAACCTTGGAAGAACCCCTTGAAATTAAAGTAAATAGATTCTTCCTACATTTCCTGCCGTTTGTAATCACAGACATTACCAGTGGAAAGCCGTGAAATGACCAGCAAACTGATAATATTTACAACTCTGAGTACTTTAGGAAGCGTTTTCACTTGAATTTGCTTTCAAATATTAGGAATTCTTGTTTATACAGCTCAAAATTTGTGTAGAAAGCCTGTAAGTGAGCACTGTACTGCTTATGTTTACAATTGAGGCCGCATTACTCTGGCGACTTTTGTATGACTCTGTTAAAATCCTGATGGTTCCAGTACATATTTGTAAGAAAACTCTCTACTTGTGGTAAAACTCTTAAAATACGTAATTAGAGTTTCCAGAAATGATTAAAACCTTGGAAGAACCCCTTGAAATTAAAGTAAATAGATTCTTCCTACATTTCCTTCCGTTTGTAATCACAGACATTACCAGTGGAAAGCCGTGAAATGACCAGCAAACTGATAATATTTACAACTCTGGGCACTTTAGGGAGCGTTTTCACTTGAATTTGCTTTCAAATATTAGGAATTTTTGTTTATACAGCTCAAAATTTGTGCAGAAAGCCTGTAAGTGAGGACTGTACTGCTTATGTTTACAATCGAGGCCGCATTACTCTGGCGACTTTTGTATGACTCTGTTAAAATCCTGACGGTTCCTGTACAAATTTGTAAGAAAACTCTCTAGTTGTGGTAAAACTCTTAAAATAAGCAATTAGAGTTTCCAGAAGTGATTAAAACCTTGGAAGAACCCCTTGAAATTAAAGTAAATAGATTCTTCCTACATTTCCTGCCGTTTGTAATCGCAGACATTACCAGTGGAAAGCCGTGAAATGACCAGCACACTGATAATATTTACAACTCCGGGCACTTTAGGGAGCGTTTTCACTTGAATTTGCTTTCAAATATTAGGAATTCTTGTTTATACAGCTCAAAATTTGTGTAGAAATCCTGTAAGTGAGCACTGTACTGCTTATGTTTACAATTGAGGCCGCATTACTCTGGCGTCTTTTGTATGACTCTGTTAAAATCCTGACGGTTCCAGTACATATTTGTAAGAAAACTCTCTAGTTGTGGTAAAACTCTTAAAATACGTAATAAGAGTTTCCAGAAATTATTAAAACCTTGGAAGAACCCCTTGAAATTAAAGTAAATAGATTCTTCCTACATTTCCTGCCGTTTGTAATCGCAGACATTACCAGTGGAAAGCCGTGAAATGACCAGCAAACTGATAATATTTACAACTCTGGGCACTTGAGGGAGCGTTTTCACTTGAATTTGCTTTCAAATATTAGGAATTCTTGTTTATACAGCTCAAAATTTGTGCAGAAAGCCTCTAAGTGAGGACTGTATTGCTTATGTTTACAATTGAGGTCGCATTACTCTGGCGACTTTTCTATGACTCTGTTAAAATCCTGACGGTTCCAGTACAAATTTGTAAGAAAACTCTCTAGTTGTGGTAAAACTCTTAAAATACGTAATTAGAGTTTCCAGAAATGTTTAAAACCTTGGAAGAACCCCTTGAAATTAAAGTAAATAGATTCTTCCTACATTTCCTGCCGTTTGTAATCACAGACATTACCAGTGGAAAGCCGTGAAATGACCAGCAAACTGATAATATTTACAACTCTGGGCACTTTAGGGAGCGTTTTCACTTGAATTTGCTTTCAAATATTAGGAATTCTTGTTTATACAGCTCATAATTTTTGTAGAAAGCCTGTAAGTGAGGTTTAAACTGCGTATATTTACAATTGAGGCCCCATTACTCTGGCGACTATTGTATGACTCTGTTAAAATCATTACGGTTCCAGTACATATTTGTAAGAAAACTCTCTAGTTGTGGTAAAACTCCTAAAATACGCAATTAGAGTTTCCAGAAATGATTTAAATCTTGGAAGAACCCCTTGAAATTAAAGTAAATAGATTCTTCCTACATTTCCTGCCGTTTGTAATCACAGACATTACCAGTGGAAAGCCGTGAAATGACCAGCAAACTGATAATATTTACAACTCTGGGCACTTGAGGGAGCGTTTTCACTTGAATTTGCTTTCAAATATTAGGAATTCTTGTGTATACGGCTCAAAATTTGTGTAGAAAGCCTGTAAGTGAGGACTGTACTGCTTATGTTTACAATTGAGGCCGCATTACTCTGGCGACTTTTGTATGACTCTGTTAAAATCCTGACGGTTCCAGTACATATTTGTAAGAAAACTCTCTAGTTGTGGTAAAACTCTTAAATATGTAATTAGAGTTTCCAGAAATGATTAAAACCTTGGAAGAACCCCTTAAAATTAAAGTAAATAGATTCTTCCTACATTTCCTGCCGTTTGTAATCACAGACATTACCAGTGGAAAGCCGTGAAATGACCAGCAAACTGATAATATTTACAACTCTGAGTACTTTAGGGAGCGTTTTCACTTGAATTTGCTTTCAAATATTAGGAATTCTTGTTTATACAGCTCAAAATTTGTGTAGAAAGCCTGTAAGTGAGCACTGTACTGCTTATGTTTACAATTGAGGCCGCATTACTCTGGCGACTTTTGTATGACTCTGTTAAAATCCTGACGGTTCCACTACATATTTGTAAGAAAACTCTCTACTTGTGGTAAAACTCTTAAAATACGTAATTAGAGTTTCCAGAAATGATTAGAACCTTGGAGAACCCCTTGAAATTAAAGTAAATAGATTCTTCCTACATTTCCTGCCGTTTGTAATCACAGACATTACCAGTGGAAAGCCGTGAAATGACCAGCAAACTGATAATATTTAAAACTCTGGGCACTTTAGGGAGCGTTTTCACTTGAATTTGCTTTCAAATATTAGGAATTCTTGTTTATACAGCTCAAAATTTGTGCAGAAAGCCTGTAAGTGAGGACTGTACTGCTTATGTTTACAATTGAGGTCGCATTACTCTGGCGACTTTTGTATGACTCTGTTAAAATCCTGACGGTTCCTGTACAAATTTGTAAGAAAACTCTCTAGTTGTGGTAAAACTCTTAAAATAAGCAATTAGAGTTTCCAGAAGTGATTAAAACCTTGGAAGAACCCCTTGAAATTAAAGTAAATAGATTCTTCCTACATTTCCTGCCGTTTGTAATCACAGACATTACCAGTGGAAAGCCGTGAAATGACCAGCAAACTGATAATATTTACAACTCTGAGTACTTTAGGGAGCGTTTTCACTTGAATTTGCTTTCAAATATTAGGAATTCTTGTTTATACAGCTCAAAATTTGTGTAGAAAGCCTGTAAGTGAGGACTGTACTGCTTACGTTTACAATTGAGGTCTCATTACTCTGGCGACTTTTGTATGACTCTGTTAAAATCATGACGGTTCCAGTACATATTTGTAAGAAAACTCTCTAGTTGTGGTAAAACTCTTAAAATACGTAATTAGCGTTTCCAGAAGTGATTAAAAACTTGGAAGAACCCCTTGAAATTAAAGTAAATATATTCTTCCTACATTTCCTGCCGTTTGTAATCGCAGACATTACCAGTGGAAAGCCGTGAAATGACCAGCAAACTGATAATATTTACAACTCCGGGCACTTTAGGGAGCGTTTTCACTTGAATTTGCTTTCAAATATTAGGAATTCTTGTTTATACAGCTCATAATTTTTGTAGAAAGCCTGTAAGTGAGTTTAAAACTGCGTATATTTACAATTGAGGCCCCATTACTCTGGCGACTACTGTATGACTCTGTTAAAATCCTTACGGTTCCAGTACATATTTGTAAGAAAACTCTCTAGTTGTGGTAAAACTCCTAAAATACGCAATTAGAGTTTCCAGAAATGATTTAAATCTTGGAAGAACCCCTTGAAATTAAAGTAAATAGATTCTTCCTACATTTCCTGCCGTTTTTTAATCACAGACATTACCAATGGAAAGCCGTAAAATGACCAGCAAACTGATAATATTTAAAACTCCGGGCACTTTAGGGAGCGTTTTCACTTGAATTTGCTTTCAAATATTAGGAATTCTTGTTTATACAGCTCAAAATTTGTGTAGAAAGCCTGTAAGTGAGGTCTAAACTGCGTATGTTTACAATTGAGGCCCCATTACTCTGGCGACTTTTGAATGACTCTGTTAAAATCCTTACGGTTCCAGTACATATTTGTAAGAAAACTCTCTAGTTGTGGTAAAACTCTTAAAATACGTAATTAGAGTTTCCAGAAATGATTAAAACCTTGGAAGAACCCCTTGAAATTAAAGTAAATAGATTCTTCCTACATTTCCTGCCGTTTGTAATCACAGACATTACCAGTGGAAAGCCGTGAAATGACCAGCAAACTGATAATATTTACAACTCCGGGCACTTTAGGGAGCGTTTTCACTTGAATTTGCTTTCAAATATTAGGAATTCTTGTTTATACAGCTCAAAATTTGTGCAGAAAGCCTCTAAGTGAGGACTGTATTGCTTATGTTTACAATTGAGGTCGCATTACTCTGGCGACTTTTCTATGACTCTGTTAAAATCCTGACGGTTCCAGTACAAATTTGTAAGAAAACTCTCTAGTTGTGGTAAAACTCTTAAAATACGTAATTAGAGTTTCCAGAAATGATTAAAACCTTGGAAGAACCCCTTGAAATTAAAGTAAATAGATTCTTCCTACATTTCCTGCCGTTTGTAATCACAGACATTACCAGTGGAAAGCCGTGAAATGACCAGCAAACTGATAATATTTACAACTCTGGGCACTTTAGGGAGCGTTTTCACTTGAATTTGCTTTCAAATATTAGGAATTCTTGTTTATACAGCTCAAAATTTGTGCAGAAAGCCTGTAAGTGAGGACTGTACTGCTTATGTTTACAATTGAGGCCGCATTACTCTGGCGACTTTTGTATGACTCTGTTAAAATCCTGACGGTTCCTGTACAAATTTGTAAGAAAACTCTCTAGTTGTGGTAAAACTCTTAAAATACGCAATAAGAGTTTCCAGAAATGATTAAAAACTTGGAAGAACCCCTTGAAATTAAAGTAAATAGATTCTTCCTACATTTCCTGCCGTTTGTAATCACAGACATTACCAGTGGAAAGCCGGGAAATGACCAGCAAACTGATAATATTTACAACGCTGGGCACTTGAGGGAGCGTTTTCACTTGAATTTGCTTTCAAATATTAGGAATTCTTGTTTATACAGCTCAAAATTTGTGCAGAAAGCCTCTAAGTGAGGACTGTACTGCTTATGTTTACAATTGAGGTCGCATTACTCTGGCGACTTTTCTGTGACTCTGTTAAAATCCTGACGGTTCCAGTACAAATTTGTAAGAAAACTCTCTAGTTGTGGTAAAACTCTTAAAATACGTAATTAGTTTCCAGAAATGATTAAAACCTTGGAAGAACCCCTTGAAATAAAAGTAAATACATTCTTCCTACATTTCCTGCCGTTTGTAATCACAGATATTACCAGTGGAAAGCCGTGAAATGACCAGCAAACTGATAATATTTACAACTCTGGGCACTTTAGGGAGCGTTTTCACTTGAATTTGCTTTCAAATATTAGGAATTCTTGTTTATACAGCTCATAATTTTTGTAGAAAGCCTGTAAGTGAGGTTTAAACTGCGTATGTTTACAATTGAGGCCCCATTACTCTGGCGACTATTGTATGACTCTGTTAAAATCCTTACGGTCCCAGTACATATTTGTAAGAAAACTCTCTAGTTGTGGTAAAACTCTTAAAATACGCAATTAGAGTTTCCAGAAATGATTAAAACCTTGGAAGAACCCCTTGAAATTAAAGTAAATATATTCTTCCTACATTTCCTGCCGTTTGTAATCGCAGACATTACCAGTGGAAAGCCGTGAAATGACCAGCAAACTGATAATATTTACAACTCCGGGCACTTTAGGGAGCGTTTTCACTTGAATTTGCTTTCAAATATTAGGAATTCTTGTTTATACAGCTGAAAATTTGTGCAGAAAGCCTGTAAGTGAGGACTGAACTGCTTATGTTTACAATTGAGGCCGCATTACTCTGGCGACTTTTGTATGACTCTGTTAAAATCCTGACGGTTCCAGTACAAATTTGTAAGAAAACTCTCTAGGTGTGGTAAAACTCTTAAAATACGTAATTAGAGTTTCCAGAAATGATTAAAACCTTGGAAGAACCCCTTGAAATTAAAGTAAATAGATTCTTCCTACATTTCCTGCCGTTTGTTATCACAGACATTACCAGTGGAAAGCCGGGAAATGACCAGCAAACTGATAATATTTACAACGCTGGGCACTTGAGGGAGCGTTTTCACTTGAATTTGCTTTCAAATATTAGGAATTCTTGTTTATACAGCTCAAAATTTGTGTAGAAAGCCTGTAAGTGAGGTTTAAACTGCGTATATTTACAATTGAGGCCCCATTACTCTGGCGACTATTGTATGACTCTGTTAAACTCCTTACGGTTCCAGTACATATTTGTAAGAAAACTCTCTAGTTGTGGTAAAACTCCTAAAATACGCAATTAGAGTTTCCAGAAATGATTTAAATCTTGGAAGAACCCCTTGAAATTAAAGTAAATAGATTCTTCCTACATTTCCTGCCGTTTGTAATCACAGACATTACCAATGGAAAGCCGTAAAATGACCAGCAAACTGATAATATTTAAAACTCCGGGCACTTTAGGGAGCGTTTTCACTTGAATTTGCTTTCAAATATTAGGAATTCTTGTTTATACAGCTCAAAATTTGTGTAGAAAGCCTGTAAGTGAGGTCTAAACTGCGTATGTTTACAATTGAGGCCCCATTACTCTGGCGACTTTTGAATGACTCTGTTAAAATCCTTACGGTTCCAGTACAAATTTGTAAGAAAACTCTCTAGTTGTGGTAAAACTCTTAAAATACGTAATTAGAGTTTCCAGAAATGATTAAAACCTTGGAAGAACCCCTTGAAATTAAAGTAAATAGATTCTTCCTACATTTCCTGCCGTTTGTAATCACAGACATTACCAGTGGAAAGCCGTGAAATGACCAGCAAACTGATAATATTTACAACTCTGGGCACTTTAGGGAGCGTTTTCACTTGAATTTGCTTTCAAATATTAGGAATTCTTGTTTATACAGCTCAAAATTTGTGCAGAAAGCCTGTAAGTGAGGACTGTACTGCTTATGTTTACAATTGAGGCCGCATTACTCTGGCGACTTTTGTATGACTCTGTTAAAATCCTGACGGTTCCTGTACAAATTTGTAAGAAAACTCTCTAGTTGTGGTAAAACTCTTAAAATACGCAATAAGAGTTTCCAGAAATGATTAAAAACTTGGAAGAACCCCTTGAAATTAAAGTAAATAGATTCTTCCTACATTTCCTGCCGTTTGTAATCACAGACATTACCAGTGGAAAGCCGGGAAAGGACCAGCAAACTGATAATATTTACAACGCTGGGCACTTGAGGGAGCGTTTTCACTTGAATTTGCTTTCAAATATTAGGAATTCTTGTTTATACAGCTCAAAATTTGTGCAGAAAGCCTCTAAGTGAGGACTGTACTGCTTATGTTTACAATTGAGGTCGCATTACTCTGGCGACTTTTCTATGACTCTGTTAAAATCCTGACGGTTCCAGTACAAATTTGTAAGAAAACTCTCTAGTTGTGGTAAAACTCTTAAAATACGTAATTAGTTTCCAGAAATGATTAAAACCTTGGAAGAACCCCTTGAAATAAAAGTAAATACATTCTTCCTACATTTCCTGCCGTTTGTAATCACAGATATTACCAGTGGAAAGCCGTGAAATGACCAGCAAACTGATAATATTTACAACTCTGGGCACTTTAGGGAGCGTTTTCACTTGAATTTGCTTTCAAATATTAGGAATTCTTGTTTATACAGCTCATAATTTTTGTAGAAAGCCTGTAAGTGAGGTTTAAACTGCGTATGTTTACAATTGAGGCCCCATTACTCTGGCGACTATTGTATGACTCTGTTAAAATCCTTACGGTCCCAGTACATATTTGTAAGAAAACTCTCTAGTTGTGGTAAAACTCTTAAAATACGCAATTAGAGTTTCCAGAAATGATTAAAACCTTGGAAGAACCCCTTGAAATTAAAGTAAATATATTCTTCCTACATTTCCTGCCGTTTGTAATCGCAGACATTACCAGTGTAAAGCCGTGAAATGACCAGCAAACTGATAATATTTACAACTCCGGGCACTTTAGGGAGCGTTTTCACTTGAATTTGCTTTCAAATATTAGGAATTCTTGTTTATACAGCTGAAAATTTGTGCAGAAAGCCTGTAAGTGAGGACTGAACTGCTTATGTTTACAATTGAGGCCGCATTACTCTGGCGACTTTTGTATGACTCTGTTAAAATCCTGATGGTTCCAGTACAAATTTGTAAGAAAACTCTCTAGGTGTGGTAAAACTCTTAAAATACGTAATTAGAGTTTCCAGAAATGATTAAAACCTTGGAAGAACCCCTTGAAATTAAAGTAAATAGATTCTTCCTACATTTCCTGCCGTTTGTTATCACAGACATTACCAGTGGAAAGCCGTGAAATGACCAGCAAACTGATAATATTTACAACTCCGGGCACTTTAGGGAGCGTTTGCACTTGAATTTGCTTTCAAATATTAGGAATTCTTGTTTATACAGCTCATAATTTTTGTAGAAAGCCTGTAAGTGAGGTTTAAACTGCGTATGTTTACAATTGAGGCCCCATTACTCTGCCGACTATTGTATGACTCTGTTAAAATCCTGACGGTTCCCGTATATATTTGTAAGAAAACTCTCTAGTTGTGGTAAAACTCTTAAAATACGCAATTAGAGTTTCCAGAAATGATTAAAATCTTGGAAGAACCCCTTGAAATTAAAGTAAATAGATTCTTCCTACATTTCCTGCCGTTTGTTATCACAGACATTACCAGTGGAAAGCCGTGAAATGACCAGCAAACTGATAATATTTACAACTCCGTGCACTTTAGGGAGCGTTTTCACTTGAATTTCCTTTCAAATATTAGGAATTCTTGTTTATACAGCTCAAAATTTGTGTAGAAAGCCTGTAAGTGAGCACTGTACTGCTTATGTTTACAATTGAGGCCGCATTACTCTGGCGACTTTTGTATGACTCTGTTAAAATCCTGACGGTTCCAGTACATATTTGTAAGAAAACTCTCTAGTTGTGGTAAAACTCTTAAAATACGCAATTAGAGTTTCCAGAAATGATTAAAAACTTTGAACAACCCCTTGAAATTAAAGTAAATAGATTCTTCCTACATTTCCTGCCATTTGTAATCACAGACATTACCAGTGGAAAGCCGGGAAATGACCAGCAAACTGATAATATTTACAACGCTGGGCACTTGAGGGAGCGTTTTCACTTGAATTTGCTTTCAAATATTAGGAATTCTTGTTTATACAGCTCAAAATTTGTGTAGAAAGCCTGTAAGTGAGGATTGTAAAGCTTATGTTTACAATTGAGACTGCATTACTCTGGCGACTTTTGTATGACTCTGTTAAAATCATGACGGTTCTAGAACATATTTGTAAGAAAACTCTCTAGTTGTGGTAAAACTCTTAAAATACGTAATTAGAGTTTCCAGAAATGATTAAAACCTTGGAAGAACCCCTTGAAATTAAAGTAAATAGATTCTTCCCACATTTCCTGCCGTTTGTAATCACAGACATTACCAGTGGAAAGCCGTGAAATGACCAGCAAACTGATAATATTTAAAACTCCGGGCACTTTAGGGAGCGTTTTCACTTGAATTTGCTTTCAAATATTAGGAATTCTTGTTTATACAGCTCAAAATTTGTGTAGAAAGCCTGTAAGTGAGGTCTAAACTGCGTATGTTTACAATTGAGGCCCCATTACTCTGGCGACTTTTGAATGACTCTGTTAAAATCCTTACGGTTCCAGTACAAATTTGTAAGAAAACTCTCTAGTTGTGGTAAAACTCTTAAAATACGTAATTAGAGTTTCCAGAAATGATTAAAACCTTGGAAGAACCCCTTGAAATTAAAGTAAATAGATTCTTCCTACATTTCCTGCCGTTTGTAATCACAGACATTACCAGTGGAAAGCCGTGAAATGACCAGCAAACTGATAATATTTACAACTCCGGGCACTTTAGGGAGCGTTTTCACTTGAATTTGCTTTCAAATATTAGGAATTCTTGTTTATACAGCTCATAATTTTTGTAGAAAGCCTGTAAGTGAGGTTTAAACTGCGTATGTTTACAATTGAGGCCCCATTACTCTGCCGACTATTGTATGACTCTGTTAAAATCCTGACGGTTCCAGTACATATTTGTAAGAAAACTCTCTAGTTGTGGTAAAACTCTTAAAATACGCAATTAGAGTTTCCAGAAATGATTAAAATCTTGGAAGAACCCCTTGAAATTAAATTAAATAGATTCTTCCTACATTTCCTGCCGTTTGTTATCACAGACATTACCAGTGGAAAGCCGTGAAATGACCAGCAAACTGATAATATTTACAACTCCGTGCACTTTAGGGAGCGTTTTCACTTGAATTTCCTTTCAAATATTAGGAATTCTTGTTTATACAGCTCAAAATTTGTGTAGAAAGCCTGTAAGTGAGCACTGTACTGCTTATGTTTACAATTGAGGCCGCATTACTCTGGCGACTTTTGTATGACTCTGTTAAAATCCTGACGGTTCCAGTACATATTTGTAAGAAAACTCTCTAGTTGTGGTAAAACTCTTAAAATACGCAATTAGAGTTTCCAGAAATGATTAAAACCTTGGAAGAACCCCTTGAAATTAAAGTAAATAGATTCTTCCTACATTTCCTGCCGTTTGTAATCACAGACATTACCAGTGGAAAGCCGTGAAATGACCAGCAAACTGATAATATTTACAACTCTGAGTACTTTAGGGAGCGTTTTCACTTGAATTTGCTTTCAAATATTAGGAATTCTTGTTTATACAGCTCAAAATTTGTGTAGAAAGCCTGTAAGTGAGGACTGTACTGCTTATGTTTACAATTGAGGTCTCATTACTCTGGCGACTTTTGTATGACTCTGTTAAAATCATGACGGTTCCAGTACATATTTGTAAGAAAACTCTCTAGTTGTGGTAATACTCTTAAAATACGTAATTAGAGTTTCCAGAAGTGATTAAAAACTTGGAAGAACCCCTTGAAATTAAAGTAAATATATTCTTCCTACATTTCCTGCCGTTTGTAATCGCAGACATTACCAGTGGAAAGCCGTGAAATGACCAGCAAACTTATAATATTTACAACTCCGGGCACTTTAGGGAGCGTTTTCACTTGAATTTGCTTTCAAATATTAGGAATTCTTGTTTATACAGCTGAAAATTTGTGCAGAAAGCCTGTAAGTGAGGACTGAACTGCTTATGTTTACAATTGAGGCCGCATTACTCTGGCGACTTTTGTATGACTCTGTTAAAATCCTGACGGTTCCAGTACAAATTTGTAAGAAAACTCTCTAGGTGTGGTAAAACTCTTAAAATACGTAATTAGAGTTTCCAGAAATGATTAAAACCTTGGAAGAACCCCTTGAAATTAAAGTAAATAGATTCTTCCTACATTTCCTGCCGTTTGTTATCACAGACATTACCAGTGGAAAGCCGTGAAATGACCAGCAAACTGATAATATTTACAACTCCGGGCACTTTAGGGAGCGTTTTCACTTGAATTTGCTTTCAAATATTAGGAATTCTTGTTTATACAGCTCATAATTTTTGTAGAAAGCCTGTAAGTGAGGTTTAAACTGCGTATGTTTACAATTGAGGCCCCATTACTCTGCCGACTATTGTATGACTCTGTTAAAATCCTGACGGTTCCAGTACATATTTGTAAGAAAACTCTCTAGTTGTGGTAAAACTCTTAAAATACGCAATTAGAGTTTCCAGAAATGATTAAAATCTTGGAAGAACCCCTTGAAATTAAATTAAATAGATTCTTCCTACATTTCCTGCCGTTTGTTATCACAGACATTACCAGTGGAAAGCCGTGAAATGACCAGCAAACTGATAATATTTACAACTCCGGGCACTTTAGGGAGCGTTTTCACTTGAATTTCCTTTCAAATATTAGGAATTCTTGTTTATACAGCTCAAAATTTGTGTAGAAAGCCTGTAAGTGAGCACTGTACTGCTTATGTTTACAATTGAGGCCGCATTACTCTGGCGACTTTTGTATGACTCTGTTAAAATCCTGACGGTTCCAGTACATATTTGTAAGAAAACTCTCTAGTTGTGGTAAAACTCTTAAAATACGCAATTAGAGTTTCCAGAAATGATTAAAAACTTTGAACAACCCCTTGAAATTAAAGTAAATAGATTCTTCCTACATTTCCTGCCGTTTGTAATCACAGACATTACCAGTGGAAAGCCGGGAAATGACCAGCAAACTGATAATATTTACAACGCTGGGCACTTGAGGGAGCGTTTTCACTTGAATTTCCTTTCAAATATTAGGAATTCTTGTTTATACAGCTCAAAATTTGTGTAGAAAGCCTGTAAGTGAGGACTGTAAAGCTTATGTTTACAATTGAGACTGCATTACTCTGGCGACTTTTGTATGACTCTGTTAAAATCATGACGGTTCTAGAACATATTTGTAAGAAAACTCTCTAGTTGTGGTAAAACTCTTAAAATACGTAATTAGAGTTTCCAGAAGTGATTAAAAACTTGGAAGAACCCCTTGAAATTAAAGTAAATATATTCTTCCTACATTTCCTGCCGTTTGTAATCGCAGACATTACCAGTGGAAAGCCGTGAAATGACCAGCAAACTGATAATATTTACAACTCCGGGCACTTTAGGGAGCGTTTTCACTTGAATTTGCTTTCAAATATTAGGAATTCTTGTTTATACAGCTGAAAATTTGTGCAGAAAGCCTGTAAGTGAGGACTGAACTGCTTATGTTTACAATTGAGGCCGCATTACTCTGGCGACTTTTGTATGACTCTGTTAAAATCCTGACGGTTCCAGTACAAATTTGTAAGAAAACTCTCTAGGTGTGGTAAAACTCTTAAAATACGTAATTAGAGTTTCCAGAAATGATTAAAACCTTGGAAGAACCCCTTGAAATTAAAGTAAATAGATTCTTCCTACATTTCCTGCCGTTTGTTATCACAGACATTACCAGTGGAAAGCCGTGAAATGACCAGCAAACTGATAATATTTACAACTCCGGGCACTTTAGGGAGCGTTTTCACTTGAATTTGCTTTCAAATATTAGGAATTCTTGTTTATACAGCTCATAATTTTTGTAGAAAGCCTGTAAGTGAGGTTTAAACTGCGTATGTTTATAATTGAGTCCCCATTACTCTGCCGACTATTGTATGACTCTGTTAAAATCCTGACGGTTCCAGTACATATTTGTAAGAAAACTCTCTAGTTGTGGTAAAACTCTTAAAATACGCAATTAGAGTTTCCAGAAATGATTAAAATCTTGGAAGAACCCCTTGAAATTAAAGTAAATAGATTCTTCCTACATTTCCTGCCGTTTGTAATCACAGACATTACCAGTGGAAAGCCGTGAAATGACCAGCAAACTGATAATATTTACAACTCCGGGCACTTTAGGGAGCGTTTTCACTTGAATTTGCTTTCAAATATTAGGAATTCTTGTTTATACAGCTCAAAATTTGTGTAGAAAGCCTGTAAGTGAGCACTGTACTGCTTATGTTTACAATTGAGGCCGCATTACTCTGGCGACTTTTGTATGACTCTGTTAAAATCCTGACGGTTCCAGTACATATTTGTAAGAAAACTCTCTAGTTGTGGTAAAACTCTTAAAATACGCAATTAGAGTTTCCAGAAATGATTAAAAACTTTGAACAACCCCTTGAAATTAAAGTAAATAGATTCTTCCTACATTTCCTGCCGTTTGTAATCACAGACATTACCAGTGGAAAGCCGTGAAATGACCAGCAAACTGATAATATTTACAACTCTGGGCACTTTAGGGAGCCTTTTCACTTGAATTTGCTTTCAAATATTAGGAATTCTTGTTTATACAGCTCATAATTTTTGTAGAAAGCCTGTAAGTGAGGTTTAAACTGCGTATGTTTACAATTGAGGCCCCATTACTCTGGCGACTATTGTATGACTCTGTTAAAATCCTGACGGTTCCAGTACATATTTGTAAGAAAACTCTCTAGTTGTGGTAAAACTCCTAAAATACGCTATTAGAGTTTCCAGAAATGATTTAAATCTTGGAAGAACCCCTTGAAATTAAAGTAAATAGATTCTTCCTACATTTCCTGCCGTTTGTAATCACAGACATTACCAATGGAAAGCCGTAAAATGACCAGCAAACTGATAATATTTAAAACTCCGGGCACTTTAGGGAGCGTTTTCACTTGAATTTGCTTTCAAATATTAGGAATTCTTGTTTATACAGCTCAAAATTTGTGTAGAAAGCCTGTAAGTGAGGTCTAAACTGCGTATGTTTACAATTGAGGCCCCATTACTCTGGCGACTTTTGAATGACTCTGTTAAAATCCTTACGGTTCCAGTACATATTTGTAAGAAAACTCTCTAGTTGTGGTAAAACTCTTAAAATACGTAATTAGAGTTTCCAGAAATGATTAAAACCTTGGAAGAACCCCTTGAAATTAAAGTAAATAGATTCTTCCTACATTTCCTGCCGTTTGTTATCACAGACATTACCAGTGGAAAGCCGTGAAATGACCAGCAAACTGATAATATTTACAACTCCGGGCACTTTAGGGAGCGTTTTCACTTGAATTTGCTTTCAAATATTAGGAATTCTTGTTTATACAGCTCAAAATTTGTGCAGAAAGCCTCTAAGTGAGGACTGTACTGCTTATGTTTACAATTGAGGTCGCATTACTCTGGCGACTTTTCTATGACTCTGTTAAAATCCTGACGGTTCCAGTACAAATTTGTAAGAAAACTCTCTAGTTGTGGTAAAACTCTTAAAATACGTAATTAGAGTTTCCAGAAATGATTAAAACCTTGGAAGAACCCCTTGAAATTAAAATAAATAGATTCTTCCTACATTTCCTGCCGTTTGTAATCACAGACATTACCAGTGGAAAGCCGTGAAATGACCAGCAAACTGATAATATTTACAACTCTGGGCACTTTAGGGAGCGTTTTCACTTGAATTTGCTTTCAAATATTAGGAATTCTTGTTTATACAGCTCAAAATTTGTGCAGAAAGCCTGTAAGTGAGGACTGTACTGCTTATGTTTACAATTGAGGCCGCATTACTCTGGCGACTTTTGTATGACTCTGTTAAAATCCTGACGGTTCCTGTACAAATTTGTAAGAAAACTCTCTAGTTGTGGTAAAACTCTTAAAATACGTAATTAGAGTTTCCAGAAATGATTAAAACCTTGGAAGAACCCCTTGAAATTAAAGTAAATAGATTCTTCCTACATTTCCTGCCGTTTGTTATCACAGACATTACCAAAGGAAAGCCGTGAAATGACCAGCAAACTGATAATATTTACAACTCTGGGCACTTTAGGGAGCGTTTTCACTTGAATTTGCTTTCAAATATTAGGAATTCTTGTTTATACAGCTCAAAATTTGTGTAGAAAGCCTTTAAGTGAGGTTTAAACTGTGTATGTTTACAATTGAGGCCCCATTACTCTGGCGACTTTTGTATGACTCTGTTAAAATCCTGACGGTTCCAGTACAAATTTGTAAGAAAACTCTCTAGTTGTGGTAAAACTCTTAAAATACGCAATAGGAGTTTCCAGAAATGATTAAAAACTTGGAAGAACCCCTTGAAATTAAAGTAAATAGATTCTTCCTACATTTCCTGCCGTTTGTAATCACAGACATTACCAGTGGAAAGCCGGGAAATGACCAGCAAACTGATAATATTTACAACGCTGGGCACTTGAGGGAGCGTTTTCACTTGAATTTGCTTTCAAATATTAGGAATTCTTGTTTATACAGCTCAAAATTTGTGCAGAAAGCCTCTAAGTGAGGACTGTACTGCTTATGTTTACAATTGAGGTCGCATTACTCTGGCGACTTTTCTATGACTCTGTTAAAATCCTGACGGTTCCAGTACAAATTTGTAAGAAAACTCTCTAGTTGTGGTAAAACTCTTAAAATACGTAATTAGAGTTTCCAGAAATGATTAAAACCTTGGAAGAACCCCTTGAAATTAAAGTAAATAGATTCTTCCTACATTTCCTGCCGTTTGTAATCACAGACATTACCAGTGGAAAGCCGTGAAATGACCAGCAAACTGATAATATTTACAACTCTGGGCACTTTAGGGAGCGTTTTCACTTGAATTTGCTTTCAAATATTAGGAATTCTTGTTTATACAGCTCATAATTTTTGTAGAAAGCCTGTAAGTGAGGTTTAAACTGCGTATGTTTACAATTGAGGCCCCATTACTCTGGCGACTATTGTATGACTCTGTTAAAATCCTTACGGTCCCAGTACATATTTGTAAGAAAACTCTCTAGTTGTGGTAAAACTCTTAAAATACGCAATTAGAGTTTCCAGAAATGATTAAAATCTTGGAAGAACCCCTTGAAATTAAAGTAAATGGATTCTTCCTACATTTCCTGCCGTTTGTTATCACAGACATTACCAATGGAAAGCCGTGAAATGACCAGCAAACTGATAATATTTAAAACTCCGGGCACTTTAGGGAGCGTTTTCACTTGAATTTGCTTTCAAATATTAGGAATTCTTGTTTATACGGCTCAAAATTTGTGTAGAAAGCCTGTAAGTGATGACTGTAGCTTATGTTTACAATTGAGGCCGCATTACTCTGGCGACTTTTGTATGACTCTGTTAAAATCCTGACGGTTCCAGTACATATTTGTAAGAAAACTCTCTAGTTGTGGTAAAACTCTTAAAATACGTAATTAGAGTTTCCAGAAATGATTAAAACCTTGGAAGAACCCCTTGAAATTAAAGTAAATAGATTCTTCCTACATTTCCTGCCGTTTGTAATCACAGACATTACCAGTGGAAAGCCGTGAAATGTCCAGCAAACTGATAATATTTACAACTCCGGGCACTTTAGGGAGCGTTTTCACTTGAATTTGCTTTCAAATATTAGGAATTCTTGTTTATACAGCTGAAAATTTGTGCAGAAAGCCTGTAAGTGAGGACTGAACGCTTATGTTTACAATTGAGGCCGCATTACTCTGGCGACTTTTGTATGACTCTGTTAAAATCCTGACGGTTCCAGTACAAATTTGTAAGAAAACTCTCTAGGTGTGGTAAAACTCTTAAAATACGTAATTAGAGTTTCCAGAAATGATTAAAACCTTGGAAGAACCCCTTGAAATTAAAGTAAATAGATTCTTCCTACATTTCCTGCCGTTTGTTATCACAGACATTACCAGTGGAAAGCCGTGAAATGACCAGCAAACTGATAATATTTACAACTCCGGGCATTTTAGGGAGCGTTTTCACTTGAATTTGCTTTCAAATATTAGGAATTCTTGTTTATACGGCTCAAAATTTGTGTAGAAAGCCTGTAAGTGATGACTGTAGCTTATGTTTACAATTGAGGCCGCATTACTCTGGCGACTTTTGTATGACTCTGTTAAAATCCTGACGGTTCCAGTACATATTTGTAAGAAAACTCTCTAGTTGTGGTAAAACTCTTAAAATACATAATTAGAGTTTCCAGAAATGATTAAAACCTTGGAAGAACCCCTTGAAATTAAAGTAAATAGATTCTTCCTACATTTCCTGCCGTTTGTAATCACAGACATTACCAGTGGAAAGCCGTGAAATGTCCAGCAAACTGATAATATTTACAACTCCGGGCACTTTAGGGAGCGTTTTCACTTGAATTTGCTTTCAAATATTAGGAATTCTTGTTTATACAGCTGAAAATTTGTGCAGAAAGCCTGTAAGTGAGGACTGAACGCTTATGTTTACAATTGAGGCCGCATTACTCTGGCGACTTTTGTATGACTCTGTTAAAATCCTGACGGTTCCAGTACAAATTTGTAAGAAAACTCTCTAGGTGTGGTAAAACTCTTAAAATACGTAATTAGAGTTTCCAGAAATGATTAAAACCTTGGAAGAACCCCTTGAAATTAAAGTAAATAGATTCTTCCTACATTTCCTGCCGTTTGTTATCACAGACATTACCAGTGGAAAGCCGTGAAATGACCAGCAAACTGATAATATTTAAAACTCCGGGCACTTTAGGGAGCGTTTTCACTTGAATTTGCTTTCAAATATTAGGAATTCTTGTTTATACAGCTCAAAATTTGTGTAGAAAGCCTGTAAGTGAGGACTGTACTGCTTATGTTTACAATTGAGGTCTCATTACTCTGGCGACTTTTGTATGACTCTGTTAAAATCATGACGGTTCCAGTACATATTTGTAAGAAAACTCTCTAGTTGTGGTAAAACTCTTAAAATACGTAATTAGAGTTTCCAGAAGTAATTAAAAACTTGGAAGAACCCCTTGAAATTAAAGTAAATATATTCTTCCTACATTTCCTGCCGTTTGTAATCGCAGACATTACCAGTGGAAAGCCGTGAAATGACCAGCAAACTGATAATATTTACAACTCCGGGCACTTTAGGGAGCGTTTTCACTTGAATTTGCTTTCAAATATTAGGAATTCTTGTTTATACAGCTGAAAATTTGTGCAGAAAGCCTGTAAGTGAGGACTGAACTGCTTATGTTTACAATTGAGGTCTCATTACTCTGGCGACTTTTGTATGACTCTGTTAAAATCCTGACGGTTCCAGTACAAATTTGTAAGAAAACTCTCTAGGTGTGGTAAAACTCTTAAAATACGTAATTAGAGTTTCCAGAAATGATTAAAACCTTGGAAGAACCCCTTGAAATTAAAGTAAATAGATTCTTCCTACATTTCCTGCCGTTTGTTATCACAGACATTACCAGTGGAAAGCCGTGAAATGACCAGCAAACTGATAATATTTACAACTCCGGGCACTTTAGGGAGCGTTTTCACTTGAATTTGCTTTCAAATATTAGGAATTCTTGTTTATACGGCTCAAAATTTGTGTAGAAAGCCTGTAAGTGATGACTGTAGCTTATGTTTACAATTGAGGCCGCATTACTCTGGCGACTTTTGTATGACTCTGTTAAAATCCTGACGGTTCCAGTACATATTTGTAAGAAAACTCTCTAGTTGTGGTAAAACTCTTAAAATACGTAATTAGAGTTTCCAGAAATGATTAAAACCTTGGAAGAACCCCTTGAAATTAAAGTAAATAGATTCTTCCTACATTTCCTGCCGTTTGTAATCACAGACATTACCAGTGGAAAGCCGTGAAATGTCCAGCAAACTGATAATATTTACAACTCCGGGCACTTTAGGGAGCGTTTTCACTTGAATTTGCTTTCAAATATTAGGAATTCTTGTTTATACAGCTGAAAATTTGTGCAGAAAGCCTGTAAGTGAGGACTGAACGCTTATGTTTACAATTGAGGCCGCATTACTCTGGCGACTTTTGTATGACTCTGTTAAAATCCTGACGGTTCCAGTACAAATTTGTAAGAAAACTCTCTAGGTGTGGTAAAACTCTTAAAATACGTAATTAGAGTTTCCAGAAATGATTAAAACCTTGGAAGAACCCCTTGAAATTAAAGTAAATAGATTCTTCCTACATTTCCTGCCGTTTGTTATCACAGACATTACCAGTGGAAAGCCGTGAAATGACCAGCAAACTGATAATATTTACAACTCCGGGCATTTTAGGGAGCGTTTTCACTTGAATTTGCTTTCAAATATTAGGAATTCTTGTTTATACGGCTCAAAATTTGTGTAGAAAGCCTGTAAGTGATGACTGTAGCTTATGTTTACAATTGAGGCCGCATTACTCTGGCGACTTTTGTATGACTCTGTTAAAATCCTGACGGTTCCAGTACATATTTGTAAGAAAACTCTCTAGTTGTGGTAAAACTCTTAAAATACATAATTAGAGTTTCCAGAAATGATTAAAACCTTGGAAGAACCCCTTGAAATTAAAGTAAATAGATTCTTCCTACATTTCCTGCCGTTTGTAATCACAGACATTACCAGTGGAAAGCCGTGAAATGTCCAGCAAACTGATAATATTTACAACTCCGGGCACTTTAGGGAGCGTTTTCACTTGAATTTGCTTTCAAATATTAGGAATTCTTGTTTATACAGCTGAAAATTTGTGCAGAAAGCCTGTAAGTGAGGACTGAACGCTTATGTTTACAATTGAGGCCGCATTACTCTGGCGACTTTTGTATGACTCTGTTAAAATCCTGACGGTTCCAGTACAAATTTGTAAGAAAACTCTCTAGGTGTGGTAAAACTCTTAAAATACGTAATTAGAGTTTCCAGAAATGATTAAAACCTTGGAAGAACCCCTTGAAATTAAAGTAAATAGATTCTTCCTACATTTCCTGCCATTTGTTATCACAGACATTACCAGTGGAAAGCCGTGAAATGACCAGCAAACTGATAATATTTACAACTCCGGGCACTTTAGGGAGCGTTTTCACTTGAATTTGCTTTCAAATATTAGGAATTCTTGTTTATACAGCTCAAAATTTGTGTAGAAAGCCTGTAAGTGAGGACTGTACTGCTTATGTTTACAATTGAGGTCTCATTACTCTGGCGACTTTTGTATGACTCTGTTAAAATCATGACGGTTCCAGTACATATTTGTAAGAAAACTCTCTAGTTGTGGTAAAACTCTTAAAATACGTAATTAGAGTTTCCAGAAGTAATTAAAAACTTGGAAGAACCCCTTGAAATTAAAGTAAATATATTCTTCCTACATTTCCTGCCGTTTGTAATCGCAGACATTACCAGTGGAAAGCCGTGAAATGACCAGCAAACTGATAATATTTACAACTCCGGGCACTTTAGGGAGCGTTTTCACTTGAATTTGCTTTCAAATATTAGGAATTCTTGTTTATACAGCTGAAAATTTGTGCAGAAAGCCTGTAAGTGAGGACTGAACTGCTTATGTTTACAATTGAGGTCTCATTACTCTGGCGACTTTTGTATGACTCTGTTAAAATCCTGACGGTTCCAGTACAAATTTGTAAGAAAACTCTCTAGGTGTGGTAAAACTCTTAAAATACGTAATTAGAGTTTCCAGAAATGATTAAAACCTTGGAAGAACCCCTTGAAATTAAAGTAAATAGATTCTTCCTACATTTCCTGCCGTTTGTTATCACAGACATTACCAGTGGAAAGCCGTGAAATGACCAGCAAACTGATAATATTTACAACTCCGGGCACTTTAGGGAGCGTTTTCACTTGAATTTGCTTTCAAATATTAGGAATTCTTGTTTATACGGCTCAAAATTTGTGTAGAAAGCCTTTAAGTGAGGTTTAAACTGTGTATGTTTACAATTGAGGACCCATTACTCTGGCGACTTTTGTATGACTCTGTTAAAATCCTGACGGTTCCAGTACAAATTTGTAAGAAAACTCTCTAGTTGTGGTAAAACTCTTAAAATACGCAATAGGAGTTTCCAGAAATGATTAAAAACTTGGAAGAACCCCTTGAAATTAAAGTAAATAGATTCTTCCTACATTTCCTGCCGTTTGTAATCACAGACATTACCAGTGGAAAGCCGGGAAATGACCAGCAAACTGATAATATTTACAACGCTGGGCACTTGAGGGAGCGTTTTCACTTGAATTTGCTTTCAAATATTAGGAATTCTTGTTTATACAGCTCAAAATTTGTGCAGAAAGCCTCTAAGTGAGGACTGTACTGCTTATGTTTACAATTGAGGTCGCATTACTCTGGCGACTTTTCTATGACTCTGTTAAAATCCTGACGGTTCCAGTACAAATTTGTAAGAAAACTCTCTAGTTGTGGTAAAACTCTTAAAATACGTAATTAGAGTTTCCAGACATGATTAAAACCTTGGAAGAACCCCTTGAAATTAAAGTAAATAGATTCTTCCTACATTTCCTGCCGTTTGTAATCACAGACATTACCAGTGGAAAGCCGTGAAATGACCAGCAAACTGATAATATTTACAACTCTGGGCACTTTAGGGAGCGTTTTCACTTGAATTTGCTTTCAAATATTAGGAATTCTTCTTTATACAGCTCATAATTTTTGTAGAAAGCCTGTAAGTGAGGTTTAAACTGCGTATGTTTACAATTGAGGCCCCATTACTCTGGCGACTATTGTATGACTCTGTTAAAATCCTTAAGGTCCCAGTACATATTTGTAAGAAAACTCTCTAGTTGTGGTAAAACTCTTAAAATACGCAATTAGAGTTTCCAGAAATGATTAAAATCTTGGAAGAACCCCTTGAAATTAAAGTAAATAGATTCTTCCTACATTTCCTGCCGTTTGTTATCACAGACATTACCAATGGAAAGCCGTGAAATGACCAGCAAACTGATAATATTTACAACTCTGGGCACTTTAGGGAGCGTTTTCACTTGAATTTGCTTTCAAATATTAGGAATTCTTGTTTATACAGCTCAAAATTTGTGTAGAAAGCCTGTAAGTGAGGATTGTAAAGCTTATGTTTACAATTGAGACTGCATTACTCTGGCGACTTTTGTATGACTCTGTTAAAATCATGACGGTTCTAGAACATATTTGTAAGAAAACTCTCTAGTTGTGGTAAAACTCTTAAAATACGTAATTAGAGTTTCCAGAAATGATTAAAACCTTGGAAGAACCCCTTGAAATTAAAGTAAATAGATTCTTCCCACATTTCCTGCCGTTTGTAATCACAGACATTACCAGTGGAAAGCCGTGAAATGACCAGCAAACTGATAATATTTACAACTCTGGGCACTTTAGGGAGCGTTTTCACTTGAATTTGCTTTCAAATATTAGGAATTCTTGTTTATACAGCTCATAATTTTTGTAGAAAGCCTGTAAGTGAGGTTTAAACTGCGTATATTTACAATTGAGGCCCCATTACTCTGGCGACTATTGTATGACTCTGTTAAACTCCTTACGGTTCCAGTACATATTTGTAAGAAAACTCTCTAGTTGTGGTAAAACTCCTAAAATACGCAATTAGAGTTTCCAGAAATGATTTAAATCTTGGAAGAACCCCTTGAAATTAAAGTAAATAGATTCTTCCTACATTTCCTGCCGTTTGTATTCACAGACATTACCAATGGAAAGCCGTAAAATGACCAGCAAACTGATAATATTTAAAACTCCGGGCACTTTAGGGAGCGTTTTCACTTGAATTTGCTTTCAAATATTAGGAATTCTTGTTTATACAGCTCAAAATTTGTGTAGAAAGCCTGTAAGTGAGGTCTAAACTGCGTATGTTTACAATTGAGGTCCCATTACTCTGGCGACTTTTGAATGACTCTGTTAAAATCCTTACGGTTCCAGTACATATTTGTAAGAAAACTCTCTAGTTGTGGTAAAACTCTTAAAATACGTAATTAGAGTTTCCAGAAATGATTAAAACCTTGGAAGAACCCCTTGAAATTAAAGTAAATAGATTCTTCCTACATTTCCTGCCGTTTGTAATCACAGACATTACCAGTGGAAAGCCGTGAAATGACCAGCAAACTGATAATATTTACAACTCTGGGCACTTTAGGGAGCGTTTTCACTTGAATTTGCTTTCAAATATTAGGAATTCTTGTTTATACAGCTCAAAATTTGTGCAGAAAGCCTCTAAGTGAGGACTGTACTGCTTATGTTTACAATTGAGGTCGCATTACTCTGGCGACTTTTCTATGACTCTGTTAAAATCCTGACGGTTCCAGTACAAATTTGTAAGAAAACTCTCTAGTTGTGGTAAAACTCTTAAAATACGTAATTAGAGTTTCAAGAAATGATTAAAACCTTGGAAGAACCCCTTGAAATTAAAGTAAATAGATTCTTCCTACATTTCCTGCCGTTTGTAATCACAGACATTACCAGTGGAAAGCCGGGAAATGACCAGCAAACTGATAATATTTACAACGCTGGGCACTTGAGGGAGCGTTTTCACTTGAATTTGCTTTCAAATATTAGGAATTCTTGTTTATACAGCTCAAAATTTGTGCAGAAAGCCTCTAAGTGAGGACTGTACTGCTTATGTTTACAATTGAGGTCGCATTACTCTGGCGACTTTTCTATGACTCTGTTAAAATCCTGACGGTTCCAGTACAAATTTGTAAGAAAACTCTCTAGTTGTGGTAAAACTCTTAAAATACGTAATTAGTTTCCAGAAATGATTAAAACCTTGGAAGAACCCCTTGAAATAAAAGTAAATACATTCTTCCTACATTTCCTGCCGTTTGTAATCACAGATATTACCAGTGGAAAGCCGTGAAATGACCAGAAAACTGATAATATTTACAACTCTGGGCACTTTAGGGAGCGTTTTCACATGAATTTGCTTTCAAATATTAGGAATTCTTGTTTATACAGCTCATAATTTTTGTAGAAAGCCTGTAAGTGAGGTTTAAACTGCGTATGTTTACAATTGAGGCCCCATTACACTGGCGACTATTGTATGACTCTGTTAAAATCCTGACGGTTCCAGTACATATTTGTAAGAAAACTCTCTAGTTGTGGTAAAACTCTTAAAATACGTAATTAGAGTTTCCAGAAATGATTAAAACCTTGGAAGAACCCCTTGAAATTAAAGTAAATAGATTCTTCCTACATTTCCTGCCGTTTGTAATCACAGACATTACCAGTGGAAAGCCGTGAAATGACCAGCAAACTGATAATATTTACAACTCTGAGTACTTTAGGGAGCGTTTTCACTTGAATTTGCTTTCAAATATTAGGAATTCTTGTTTATACAGCTCAAAATTTGTGCAGAAAGCCTGTAAGTGAGGACTGTACTGCTTATGTTTACAATTGAGGCCGCATTACTCTGGCGACTTTTGTATGACTCTGTTAAAATCCTGACGGTTCCTGTACAAATTTGTAAGAAAACTCTCTAGTTGTGGTAAAACTCTTAAAATACGCAATAAGAGTTTCCAGAAATGATTAAAAACTTGGAAGAACCCCTTGAAATTAAAGTAAATAGATTCTTCCTACATTTCCTGCCGTTTGTAATCACAGACATTACCAGTGGAAAGCCGGGAAATGACCAGCAAACTGATAATATTTACAACGCTGGGCACTTGAGGGAGCGTTTTCACTTGAATTTGCTTTCAAATATTAGGAATTCTTGTTTATACAGCTCAAAATTTGTGCAGAAAGCCTCTAAGTGAGGACTGTACTGCTTATGTTTACAATTGAGGTCGCATTACTCTGGCGACTTTTCTATGACTCTGTTAAAATCCTGACGGTTCCAGTACAAATTTGTAAGAAAACTCTCTAGTTGTGGTAAAACTCTTAAAATACGTAATTAGTTTCCAGAAATGATTAAAACCTTGGAAGAACCCCTTGAAATAAAAGTAAATACATTCTTCCTACATTTCCTGCCGTTTGTAATCACAGATATTACCAGTGGAAAGCCGTGAAATGACCAGCAAACTGATAATATTTACAACTCTGGGCACTTTAGGGAGCGTTTTCACATGAATTTGCTTTCAAATATTAGGAATTCTTGTTTATACAGCTCATAATTTTTGTAGAAAGCCTGTAAGTGAGGTTTAAACTGCGTATGTTTACAATTGAGGCCCCATTACACTGGCGACTATTGTATGACTCTGTTAAAATCCTGACGGTTCCAGTACATATTTGTAAGAAAACTCTCTAGTTGTGGTAAAACTCTTAAAATACGTAATTAGAGTTTCCAGAAATGATTAAAACCTTGGAAGAACCCCTTGAAATTAAAGTAAATAGATTCTTCCTACATTTCCTGCCGTTTGTAATCACAGACATTACCAGTGGAAAGCCGTGAAATGACCAGCAAACTGATAATATTTACAACTCTGAGTACTTTAGGGAGCGTTTTCACTTGAATTTGCTTTCAAATATTAGGAATTCTTGTTTATACAGCTCAAAATTTGTGCAGAAAGCCTCTAAGTGAGGACTGTACTGCTTATGTTTACAATTGAGGTCGCATTACTCTGGCGACTTTTCTATGACTCTGTTAAAATCCTGACGGTTCCAGTACAAATTTGTAAGAAAACTCTCTAGTTGTGGTAAAACTCTTAAAATACGTAATTAGAGTTTCAAGAAATGATTAAAACCTTGGAAGAACCCCTTGAAATTAAAGTAAATAGATTCTTCCTACATTTCCTGCCGTTTGTAATCACAGACATTACCAGTGGAAAGCCGGGAAATGACCAGCAAACTGATAATATTTACAACTCTGGGCACTTTAGGGAGCGTTTTCACTTGAATTTGCTTTCAAATATTAGGAATTCTTGTTTATACAGCTCAAAATTTGTGCAGAAAGCCTCTAAGTGAGGACTGTACTGCTTATGTTTACAATTGAGGTCGCATTACTCTGGCGACTTTTCTATGACTCTGTTAAAATCCTGACGGTTCCAGTACAAATTTGTAAGAAAACTCTCTAGTTGTGGTAAAACTCTTAAAATACGTAATTAGAGTTTCCAGAAATGATTAAAACCTTGGAAGAACCCCTTGAAATTAAAGTAAATAGATTCTTCCTACATTTCCTGCCGTTTGTAATCACAGACATTACCAGTGGAAAGCCGTGAAATGACCAGCAAACTGATAATATTTACAACTCTGGGCACTTTAGGGAGCGTTTTCACTTGAATTTGCTTTCAAATATTAGGAATTCTTGTTTATACAGCTCAAAATTTTTGCAGAAAGCCTGTAAGTGAGGACTGTACTGCTTATGTTTACAATTGAGGCCGCATTACTCTGGCGACTTTTGTATGACTCTGTTAAAATCCTGACGGTTCCTGTACAAATTTGTAAGAAAACTCTCTAGTTGTGGTAAAACTCTTAAAATACGTAATTAGAGTTTCCAGAAATGATTAAAACCTTGGAAGAACCCCTTGAAATTAAAGTAAATAGATTCTTCCTACATTTCCTGCCGTTTGTTATCACAGACATTACCAAAGGAAAGCCGTGAAATGACCAGCAAACTGATAATATTTACAACTCTGGGCACTTTAGGGAGCGTTTTCACTTGAATTTGCTTTCAAATATTAGGAATTCTTGTTTATACGGCTCAAAATTTGTGTAGAAAGCCTTTAAGTGAGGTTTAAACTGTGTATGTTTACAATTGAGGCCCCATTACTCTGGCGACTTTTGTATGACTCTATTAAAATCCTGACGGTTCCAGTACAAATTTGTAAGAAAACTCTCTAGTTGTGGTAAAACTCTTAAAATACGCAATAAGAGTTTCCAGAAATGATTAAAAACTTGGAAGAACACCTTGAAATTAAAGTAAATAGATTCTTCCTACATTTCCTGCCGTTTGTAATCACAGACATTACCAGTGGAAAGCCGGGAAATGACCAGCAAACTGATAATATTTACAACGCTGGGCACTTGAGGGAGCGTTTTCACTTGAATTTGCTTTCAAATATTAGGAATTCTTGTTTATACAGCTCAAAATTTGTGTAGAAAGCCTGTAAGTGAGGACTGTACTGCTTATGTTTACAATTGAGGTCTCATTACTCTGGCGACTTTTGTATGACTCTGTTAAAATCATGACGGTTCCAGTACATATTTGTAAGAAAACTCTCTAGTTGTGGTAAAACTCTTAAAATACGTAATTAGAGTTTCCAGAAGTGATTAAAAACTTGGAAGAACCCCTTGAAATTAAAGTAAATATATTCTTCCTACATTTCCTGCCGTTTGTAATCACAGACATTACCAGTGGAAAGCCGTGAAATGACCAGCAAACTGATAATATTTACAACTCCGGGCACTTTAGGGAGCGTTTTCACTTGAATTTGCTTTCAAATATTAGGAATTCTTGTTTATACAGCTGAAAATTTGTGCAGAAAGCCTGTAAGTGAGGACTGAACTGCTTATGTTTACAATTGAGGCCGCATTACTCTGGCGACTTTTGTATGACTCTGTTAAAATCCTGACGGTTCCAGTACAAATTTGTAAGAAAACTCTCTAGGTGTGGTAAAACTCTTAAAATACGTAATTAGAGTTTCCAGAAATGATTAAAACCTTGGAAGAACCCCTTGAAATTAAAGTAAATAGATTCTTCCTACATTTCCTGCCGTTTGTTATCACAGACATTACCAGTGGAAAGCCGTGAAATGACCAGCAAACTGATAATATTTACAACTCCGGGCACTTTAGGGAGCGTTTTCACTTGAATTTGCTTTCAAATATTAGGAATTCTTGTTTATACAGCTCATAATTTTTGTAGAAAGCCTGTAAGTGAGGTTTAAACTGCGTATGTTTACAATTGAGTCCCCATTACTCTGCCGACTATTGTATGACTCTGTTAAAATCCTGACGGTTCCAGTACATATTTGTAAGAAAACTCTCTAGTTGTGGTAAAACTCTTAAAATACGCAATTAGAGTTTCCAGAAATGATTAAAATCTTGGAAGAACCCCTTGAAATTAAAGTAAATAGATTCTTCCTACATTTCCTGCCGTTTGTAATCACAGACATTACCAGTGGAAAGCCGTGAAATGACCAGCAAACTGATAATATTTACAACTCTGGGCACTTTAGGGAGCGTTTTCACTTGAATTTGCTTTCAAATATTAGGAATTCTTGTTTATACAGCTCATAATTTTTGTAGAAAGCCTGTAAGTGAGGTTTAAACTGCGTATGTTTACAATTGAGGCCCCATTACTCTGGCGACTATTGTATGACTCTGTTAAAATCCTGACGGTTCCAGTACATATTTGTAAGAAAACTCTCTAGTTGTGGTAAAACTCCTAAAATACGCTATTAGAGTTTCCAGAAATGATTTAAATCTTGGAAGAACCCCTTGAAATTAAAGTAAATAGATTCTTCCTACATTTCCTGCCGTTTGTAATCACAGACATTACCAATGGAAAGCCGTAAAATGACCAGCAAACTGATAATATTTAAAACTCCGGGCACTTTAGGGAGCGTTTTCACTTGAATTTGCTTTCAAATATTAGGAATTCTTGTTTATACAGCTCAAAATTTGTGTAGAAAGCCTGTAAGTGAGGTCTAAACTGCGTATGTTTACAATTGAGGCCCCATTACTCTGGCGACTTTTGAATGACTCTGTTAAAATCCTTACGGTTCCAGTACATATTTGTAAGAAAACTCTCTAGTTGTGGTAAAACTCTTAAAATACGTAATTAGAGTTTCCAGAAATGATTAAAACCTTGGAAGAACCCCTTGAAATTAAAGTAAATAGATTCTTCCTACATTTCCTGCCGTTTGTTATCACAGACATTACCAGTGGAAAGCCGTGAAATGACCAGCAAACTGATAATATTTACAACTCCGGGCACTTTAGGGAGCGTTTTCACTTGAATTTGCTTTCAAATATTAGGAATTCTTGTTTATACAGCTCAAAATTTGTGCAGAAAGCCTCTAAGTGAGGACTGTACTGCTTATGTTTACAATTGAGGTCGCATTACTCTGGCGACTTTTCTATGACTCTGTTAAAATCCTGACGGTTCCAGTACAAATTTGTAAGAAAACTCTCTAGTTGTGGTAAAACTCTTAAAATACTTAATTAGAGTTTCCAGAAATGATTAAAACCTTGGAAGAACCCCTTGAAATTAAAGTAAATAGATTCTTCCTACATTTCCTGCCGTTTGTTATCACAGACATTACCAAAGGAAAGACGTGAAATGACCAGCAAACTGATAATATTTACAACTCTGGGCACTTTAGGGAGCGTTTTCACTTGAATTTGCTTTCAAATATTAGGAATTCTTGTTTATACAGCTCAAAATTTGTGTAGAAAGCCTTTAAGTGAGGTTAAAACTGTGTATGTTTACAATTGAGGCCCCATTACTCTGGCGACTTTTGTATGACTCTGTTAAAATCCTGACGGTTCCAGTACAAATTTGTAAGAAAACTCTCTAGTTGTGGTAAAACTCTTAAAATACGCAATAGGAGTTTCCAGAAATGATTAAAAACTTGGAAGAACCCCTTGAAATTAAAGTAAATAGATTCTTCCTACATTTCCTGCCGTTTGTAATCACAGACATTACCAGTGGAAAGCCGGGAAATGACCAGCAAACTGATAATATTTACAACGCTGGGCACTTGAGGGAGCGTTTTCACTTGAATTTGCTTTCAAATATTAGGAATTCTTGTTTATACAGCTCAAAATTTGTGCAGAAAGCCTCTAAGTGAGGACTGTACTGCTTATGTTTACAATTGAGGTCGCATTACTCTGGCGACTTTTCTATGACTCTGTTAAAATCCTGACGGTTCCAGTACAAATTTGTAAGAAAACTCTCTAGTTGTGGTAAAACTCTTAAAATACGTAATTAGAGTTTCCAGAAATGATTAAAACCTTGGAAGAACCCCTTGAAATTAAAGTAAATAGATTCTTCCTACATTTCCTGCCGTTTGTAATCACAGACATTACCAGTGGAAAGCCGTGAAATGACCAGCAAACTGATAATATTTACAACTCTGGGCACTTTAGGGAGCGTTTTCACTTGAATTTGCTTTCAAATATTAGGAATTCTTGTTTATACAGCTCATAATTTTTGTAGAAAGCCTGTAAGTGAGGTTTAAACTGCGTATGTTTACAATTGAGGCCCCATTACTCTGGCGACTATTGTATGACTCTGTTAAAATCCTTACGGTCCCAGTACATATTTGTAAGAAAACTCTCTAGTTGTGGTAAAACTCTTAAAATACGCAATTAGAGTTTCCAGAAATGATTAAAATCTTGGAAGAACCCCTTGAAATTAAAGTAAATGGATTCTTCCTACATTTCCTGCCGTTTGTTATCACAGACATTACCAATGGAAAGCCGTGAAATGACCAGCAAACTGATAATATTTAAAACTCCGGGCACTTTAGGGAGCGTTTTCACTTGAATTTGCTTTCAAATATTAGGAATTCTTGTTTATACGGCTCAAAATTTGTGTAGAAAGCCTGTAAGTGATGACTGTAGCTTATGTTTACAATTGAGGCCGCATTACTCTGGCGACTTTTGTATGACTCTGTTAAAATCCTGACGGTTCCAGTACATATTTGTAAGAAAACTCTCTAGTTGTGGTAAAACTCTTAAAATACGTAATTAGAGTTTCCAGAAATGATTAAAACCTTGGAAGAACCCCTTGAAATTAAAGTAAATAGATTCTTCCTACATTTCCTGCCGTTTGTAATCACAGACATTACCAGTGGAAAGCCGTGAAATGTCCAGCAAACTGATAATATTTACAACTCCGGGCACTTTAGGGAGCGTTTTCACTTGAATTTGCTTTCAAATATTAGGAATTCTTGTTTATACAGCTGAAAATTTGTGCAGAAAGCCTGTAAGTGAGGACTGAACGCTTATGTTTACAATTGAGGCCGCATTACTCTGGCGACTTTTGTATGACTCTGTTAAAATCCTGACGGTTCCAGTACAAATTTGTAAGAAAACTCTCTAGGTGTGGTAAAACTCTTAAAATACGTAATTAGAGTTTCCAGAAATGATTAAAACCTTGGAAGAACCCCTTGAAATTAAAGTAAATAGATTCTTCCTACATTTCCTGCCGTTTGTTATCACAGACATTACCAGTGGAAAGCCGTGAAATGACCAGCAAACTGATAATATTTACAACTCCGGGCACTTTAGGGAGCGTTTTCACTTGAATTTGCTTTCAAATATTAGGAATTCTTGTTTATACGGCTCAAAATTTGTGTAGAAAGCCTGTAAGTGATGACTGTAGCTTATGTTTACAATTGAGGCCGCATTACTCTGGCGACTTTTGTATGACTCTGTTAAAATCCTGACGGTTCCAGTACATATTTGTAAGAAAACTCTCTAGTTGTGGTAAAACTCTTAAAATACATAATTAGAGTTTCCAGAAATGATTAAAACCTTGGAAGAACCCCTTGAAATTAAAGTAAATAGATTCTTCCTACATTTCCTGCCGTTTGTAATCACAGACATTACCAGTGGAAAGCCGTGAAATGTCCAGCAAACTGATAATATTTACAACTCCGGGCACTTTAGGGAGCGTTTTCACTTGAATTTGCTTTCAAATATTAGGAATTCTTGTTTATACAGCTGAAAATTTGTGCAGAAAGCCTGTAAGTGAGGACTGAACGCTTATGTTTACAATTGAGGCCGCATTACTCTGGCGACTTTTGTATGACTCTGTTAAAATCCTGACGGTTCCAGTACAAATTTGTAAGAAAACTCTCTAGGTGTGGTAAAACTCTTAAAATACGTAATTAGAGTTTCCAGAAATGATTAAAACCTTGGAAGAACCCCTTGAAATTAAAGTAAATAGATTCTTCCTACATTTCCTGCCGTTTGTTATCACAGACATTACCAGTGGAAAGCCGTGAAATGACCAGCAAACTGATAATATTTACAACTCCGGGCACTTTAGGGAGCGTTTTCACTTGAATTTGCTTTCAAATATTAGGAATTCTTGTTTATACAGCTCAAAATTTGTGTAGAAAGCCTGTAAGTGAGGACTGTACTGCTTATGTTTACAATTGAGGTCTCATTACTCTGGCGACTTTTGTATGACTCTGTTAAAATCATGACGGTTCCAGTACATATTTGTAAGAAAACTCTCTAGTTGTGGTAAAACTCTTAAAATACGTAATTAGAGTTTCCAGAAGTGATTAAAAACTTGGAAGAACCCCTTGAAATTAAAGTAAATATATTCTTCCTACATTTCCTGCCGTTTGTAATCGCAGACATTACCAGTGGAAAGCCGTGAAATGACCAGCAAACTGATAATATTTACAACTCCGGGCACTTTAGGGAGCGTTTTCACTTGAATTTGCTTTCAAATATTAGGAATTCTTGTTTATACAGCTGAAAATTTGTGCAGAAAGCCTGTAAGTGAGGACTGAACTGCTTATGTTTACAATTGAGGTCTCATTACTCTGGCGACTTTTGTATGACTCTGTTAAAATCCTGACGGTTCCAGTACAAATTTGTAAGAAAACTCTCTAGGTGTGGTAAAACTCTTAAAATACGTAATTAGAGTTTCCAGAAATGATTAAAACCTTGGAAGAACCCCTTGAAATTAAAGTAAATAGATTCTTCCTACATTTCCTGCCGTTTGTTATCACAGACATTACCAGTGGAAAGCCGTGAAATGACCAGCAAACTGATAATATTTACAACTCCGGGCACTTTAGGGAGCGTTTTCACTTGAATTTGCTTTCAAATATTAGGAATTCTTGTTTATACGGCTCAAAATTTGTGTAGAAAGCCTTTAAGTGAGGTTTAAACTGTGTATGTTTACAATTGAGGCCCCATTACTCTGGCGACTTTTGTATGACTCTGTTAAAATCCTGACGGTTCCAGTACAAATTTGTAAGAAAACTCTCTAGTTGTGGTAAAACTCTTAAAATACGCAATAGGAGTTTCCAGAAATGATTAAAAACTTGGAAGAACCCCTTGAAATTAAAGTAAATAGATTCTTCCTACATTTCCTGCCGTTTGTAATCACAGACATTACCAGTGGAAAGCCGGGAAATGACCAGCAAACTGATAATATTTACAACGCTGGGCACTTGAGGGAGCGTTTTCACTTGAATTTGCTTTCAAATATTAGGAATTCTTGTTTATACAGCTCAAAATTTGTGTAGAAAGCCTGTAAGTGAGGACTGTACTGCTTATGTTTACAATTGAGGTCTCATTACTCTGGCGACTTTTGTATGACTCTGTTAAAATCCTGACGGTTCCAGTACATATTTGTAAGAAAACTCTCTAGTTGTGGTAAAACTCTTAAAATACGTAATTAGAGTTTCCAGAAATGATTAAAACCTTGGAAGAACCCCTTGAAATTAAAGTAAATAGATTCTTCCTACATTTCCTGCCGTTTGTAATCACAGACATTACCAGTGGAAAGCCGTGAAATGTCCAGCAAACTGATAATATTTACAACTCCGGGCACTTTAGGGAGCGTTTTCACTTGAATTTGCTTTCAAATATTAGGAATTCTTGTTTATACAGCTGAAAATTTGTGCAGAAAGCCTGTAAGTGAGGACTGAACGCTTATGTTTACAATTGAGGCCGCATTACTCTGGCGACTTTTGTATGACTCTGTTAAAATCCTGACGGTTCCAGTACAAATTTGTAAGAAAACTCTCTAGGTGTGGTAAAACTCTTAAAATACGTAATTAGAGTTTCCAGAAATGATTAAAACCTTGGAAGAACCCCTTGAAATTAAAGTAAATAGATTCTTCCTACATTTCCTGCCGTTTGTTATCACAGACATTACCAGTGGAAAGCCGTGAAATGACCAGCAAACTGATAATATTTACAACTCCGGGCACTTTAGGGAGCGTTTTCACTTGAATTTGCTTTCAAATATTAGGAATTCTTGTTTATACGGCTCAAAATTTGTGTAGAAAGCCTGTAAGTGATGACTGTAGCTTATGTTTACAATTGAGGCCGCATTACTCTGGCGACTTTTGTATGACTCTGTTAAAATCCTGACGGTTCCAGTACATATTTGTAAGAAAACTCTCTAGTTGTGGTAAAACTCTTAAAATACATAATTAGAGTTTCCAGAAATGATTAAAACCTTGGAAGAACCCCTTGAAATTAAAGTAAATAGATTCTTCCTACATTTCCTGCCGTTTGTAATCACAGACATTACCAGTGGAAAGCCGTGAAATGTCCAGCAAACTGATAATATTTACAACTCCGGGCACTTTAGGGAGCGTTTTCACTTGAATTTGCTTTCAAATATTAGGAATTCTTGTTTATACAGCTGAAAATTTGTGCAGAAAGCCTGTAAGTGAGGACTGAACGCTTATGTTTACAATTGAGGCCGCATTACTCTGGCGACTTTTGTATGACTCTGTTAAAATCCTGACGGTTCCAGTACAAATTTGTAAGAAAACTCTCTAGGTGTGGTAAAACTCTTAAAATACGTAATTAGAGTTTCCAGAAATGATTAAAACCTTGGAAGAACCCCTTGAAATTAAAGTAAATAGATTCTTCCTACATTTCCTGCCGTTTGTTATCACAGACATTACCAGTGGAAAGCCGTGAAATGACCAGCAAACTGATAATATTTACAACTCCGGGCACTTTAGGGAGCGTTTTCACTTGAATTTGCTTTCAAATATTAGGAATTCTTGTTTATACAGCTCAAAATTTGTGTAGAAAGCCTGTAAGTGAGGACTGTACTGCTTATGTTTACAATTGAGGTCTCATTACTCTGGCGACTTTTGTATGACTCTGTTAAAATCATGACGGTTCCAGTACATATTTGTAAGAAAACTCTCTAGTTGTGGTAAAACTCTTAAAATACGTAATTAGAGTTTCCAGAAGTGATTAAAAACTTGGAAGAACCCCTTGAAATTAAAGTAAATATATTCTTCCTACATTTCCTGCCGTTTGTAATCGCAGACATTACCAGTGGAAAGCCGTGAAATGACCAGCAAACTGATAATATTTACAACTCCGGGCACTTTAGGGAGCGTTTTCACTTGAATTTGCTTTCAAATATTAGGAATTCTTGTTTATACAGCTGAAAATTTGTGCAGAAAGCCTGTAAGTGAGGACTGAACTGCTTATGTTTACAATTGAGGTCTCATTACTCTGGCGACTTTTGTATGACTCTGTTAAAATCCTGACGGTTCCAGTACAAATTTGTAAGAAAACTCTCTAGGTGTGGTAAAACTCTTAAAATACGTAATTAGAGTTTCCAGAAATGATTAAAATCTTGGAAGAACCCCTTGAAATTAAAGTAAATAGATTCTTCCTACATTTCCTGCCGTTTGTTATCACAGACATTACCAGTGGAAAGCCGTGAAATGACCAGCAAACTGATAATATTTACAACTCCGGGCACTTTAGGGAGCGTTTTCACTTGAATTTGCTTTCAAATATTAGGAATTCTTGTTTATACGGCTCAAAATTTGTGTAGAAAGCCTTTAAGTGAGGTTTAAACTGTGTATGTTTACAATTGAGGCCCCATTACTCTGGCGACTTTTGTATGACTCTGTTAAAATCCTGACGGTTCCAGTACAAATTTGTAAGAAAACTCTCTAGTTGTGGTAAAACTCTTAAAATACGCAATAGGAGTTTCCAGAAATGATTAAAAACTTGGAAGAACCCCTTGAAATTAAAGTAAATAGATTCTTCCTACATTTCCTGCCGTTTGTAATCACAGACATTACCAGTGGAAAGCCGGGAAATGACCAGCAAACTGATAATATTTACAACGCTGGGCACTTGAGGGAGCGTTTTCACTTGAATTTGCTTTCAAATATTAGGAATTCTTGTTTATACAGCTCAAAATTTGTGCAGAAAGCCTCTAAGTGAGGACTGTACTGCTTATGTTTACAATTGAGGTCGCATTACTCTGGCGACTTTTCTATGACTCTGTTAAAATCCTGACGGTTCCAGTACAAATTTGTAAGAAAACTCTCTAGTTGTGGTAAAACTCTTAAAATACGTAATTAGAGTTTCCAGAAATGATTAAAACCTTGGAAGAACCCCTTGAAATTAAAGTAAATGGATTCTTCCTATATTTCCTGCCGTTTGTTATCACAGACATTACCAATGGAAAGCCGTGAAATGACCAGCAAACTGATAATATTTAAAACTCCGGGCACTTTAGGGAGCGTTTTCACTTGAATTTGCTTTCAAATATTAGGAATTCTTGTTTATACGGCTCAAAATTTGTGTAGAAAGCCTGTAAGTGATGACTGTAGCTTATGTTTACAATTGAGGCCGCATTACTCTGGCGACTTTTGTATGACTCTGTTAAAATCCTGACGGTTCCAGTACATATTTGTAAGAAAACTCTCTAGTTGTGGTAAAACTCTTAAAATACGTAATTAGAGTTTCCAGAAATGATTAAAACCTTGGAAGAACCCCTTGAAATTAAAGTAAATAGATTCTTCCTACATTTCCTGCCGTTTGTAATCACAGACATTACCAGTGGAAAGCCGTGAAATGTCCAGCAAACTGATAATATTTACAACTCCGGGCACTTTAGGGAGCGTTTTCACTTGAATTTGCTTTCAAATATTAGGAATTCTTGTTTATACAGCTGAAAATTTGTGCAGAAAGCCTGTAAGTGAGGACTGAACGCTTATGTTTACAATTGAGGCCGCATTACTCTGGCGACTTTTGTATGACTCTGTTAAAATCCTGACGGTTCCAGTACAAATTTGTAAGAAAACTCTCTAGGTGTGGTAAAACTCTTAAAATACGTAATTAGAGTTTCCAGAAATGATTAAAACCTTGGAAGAACCCCTTGAAATTAAAGTAAATAGATTCTTCCTACATTTCCTGCCGTTTGTTATCACAGACATTACCAGTGGAAAGCCGTGAAATGACCAGCAAACTGATAATATTTACAACTCCGGGCACTTTAGGGAGCGTTTTCACTTGAATTTGCTTTCAAATATTAGGAATTCTTGTTTATACGGCTCAAAATTTGTGTAGAAAGCCTGTAAGTGATGACTGTAGCTTATGTTTACAATTGAGGCCGCATTACTCTGGCGACTTTTGTATGACTCTGTTAAAATCCTGACGGTTCCAGTACATATTTGTAAGAAAACTCTCTAGTTGTGGTAAAACTCTTAAAATACATAATTAGAGTTTCCAGAAATGATTAAAACCTTGGAAGAACCCCTTGAAATTAAAGTAAATAGATTCTTCCTACATTTCCTGCCGTTTGTAATCACAGACATTACCAGTGGAAAGCCGTGAAATGTCCAGCAAACTGATAATATTTACAACTCCGGGCACTTTAGGGAGCGTTTTCACTTGAATTTGCTTTCAAATATTAGGAATTCTTGTTTATACAGCTGAAAATTTGTGCAGAAAGCCTGTAAGTGAGGACTGAACGCTTATGTTTACAATTGAGGCCGCATTACTCTGGCGACTTTTGTATGACTCTGTTAAAATCCTGACGGTTCCAGTACAAATTTGTAAGAAAACTCTCTAGGTGTGGTAAAACTCTTAAAATACGTAATTAGAGTTTCCAGAAGTGATTAAAAACTTGGAAGAACCCCTTGAAATTAAAGTAAATATATTCTTCCTACATTTCCTGCCGTTTGTAATCGCAGACATTACCAGTGGAAAGCCGTGAAATGACCAGCAAACTGATAATATTTACAACTCCGGGCACCTTAGGGAGCGTTTTCACTTGAATTTGCTTTCAAATATTAGGAATTCTTGTTTATACAGCTGAAAATTTGTGCAGAAAGCCTGTAAGTGAGGACTGAACTGCTTATGTTTACAATTGAGGTCTCATTACTCTGGCGACTTTTGTATGACTCTGTTAAAATCCTGACGGTTCCAGTACAAATTTGTAAGAAAACTCTCTAGGTGTGGTAAAACTCTTAAAATACGTAATTAGAGTTTCCAGAAATGATTAAAACCTTGGAAGAACCCCTTGAAATTAAAGTAAATAGATTCTTCCTACATTTCCTGCCGTTTGTTATCACAGACATTACCAGTGGAAAGCCGTGAAATGACCAGCAAACTGATAATATTTACAACTCCGGGCACTTTAGGGAGCGTTTTCACTTGAATTTGCTTTCAAATATTAGGAATTCTTGTTTATACGGCTCAAAATTTGTGTAGAAAGCCTTTAAGTGAGGTTTAAACTGTGTATGTTTACAATTGAGGCCCCATTACTCTGGCGACTTTTGTATGACTCTGTTAAAATCCTGACGGTTCCAGTACAAATTTGTAAGAAAACTCTCTAGTTGTGGTAAAACTCTTAAAATACGCAATAGGAGTTTCCAGAAATGATTAAAAACTTGGAAGAACCCCTTGAAATTAAAGTAAATAGATTCTTCCTACATTTCCTGCCGTTTGTAATCACAGACATTACCAGTGGAAAGCCGGGAAATGACCAGCAAACTGATAATATTTACAACGCTGGGCACTTGAGGGAGCGTTTTCACTTGAATTTGCTTTCAAATATTAGGAATTCTTGTTTATACAGCTCAAAATTTGTGCAGAAAGCCTCTAAGTGAGGACTGTACTGCTTATGTTTACAATTGAGGTCGCATTACTCTGGCGACTTTTCTATGACTCTGTTAAAATCCTGACGGTTCCAGTACAAATTTGTAAGAAAACTCTCTAGTTGTGGTAAAACTCTTAAAATACGTAATTAGAGTTTCCAGAAATGATTAAAACCTTGGAAGAACCCCTTGAAATTAAAGTAAATAGATTCTTCCTACATTTCCTGCCGTTTGTAATCACAGACATTACCAGTGGAAAGCCGTGAAATGACCAGCAAACTGATAATATTTACAACTCTGGGCACTTTAGGAGCGTTTTCACTTGAATTTGCTTTCAAATATTAGGAATTCTTCTTTATACAGCTCATAATTTTTGTAGAAAGCCTGTAAGTGAGGTTTAAACTGCGTATGTTTACAATTGAGGCTCCATTACTCTGGCGACTATTGTATGACTCTGTTAAAATCCTTACGGTCCCAGTACATATTTGTAAGAAAACTCTCTAGTTGTGGTAAAACTCTTAAAATACGCAATTAGAGTTTCCAGAAATGATTAAAATCTTGGAAGAACCCCTTGAAATTAAAGTAAATGGATTCTTCCTATATTTCCTGCCGTTTGTTATCACAGACATTACCAATGGAAAGCCGTGAAATGACCAGCAAACTGATAATATTTAAAACTCCGGGCACTTTAGGGAGCGTTTTCACTTGAATTTGCTTTCAAATATTAGGAATTCTTGTTTATACGGCTCAAAATTTGTGTAGAAAGCCTGTAAGTGATGACTGTAGCTTATGTTTACAATTGAGGCCGCATTACTCTGGCGACTTTTGTATGACTCTGTTAAAATCCTGACGGTTCCAGTACATATTTGTAAGAAAACTCTCTAGTTGTGGTAAAACTCTTAAAATACGTAATTAGAGTTTCCAGAAATGATTAAAACCTTGGAAGAACCCCTTGAAATTAAAGTAAATAGATTCTTCCTACATTTCCTGCCGTTTGTAATCACAGACATTACCAGTGGAAAGCCGTGAAATGTCCAGCAAACTGATAATATTTACAACTCCGGGCACTTTAGGGAGCGTTTTCACTTGAATTTGCTTTCAAATATTAGGAATTCTTGTTTATACAGCTGAAAATTTGTGCAGAAAGGCTGTAAGTGAGGACTGAACGCTTATGTTTACAATTGAGGCCGCATTACTCTGGCGACTTTTGTATGACTCTGTTAAAATCCTGACGGTTCCAGTACAAATTTGTAAGAAAACTCTCTAGGTGTGGTAAAACTCTTAAAATACGTAATTAGAGTTTCCAGAAATGATTAAAACCTTGGAAGAACCCCTTGAAATTAAAGTAAATAGATTCTTCCTACATTTCCTGCCGTTTGTTATCACAGACATTACCAGTGGAAAGCCGTGAAATTACCAGCAAACTGATAATATTTACAACTCCGGGCACTTTAGGGAGCGTTTTCACTTGAATTTGCTTTCAAATATTAGGAATTCTTGTTTATACGGCTCAAAATTTGTGTAGAAAGCCTGTAAGTGAGGACTGTACTGCTTATGTTTACAATTGAGGTCTCATTACTCTGGCGACTTTTGTATGACTCTGTTAAAATCATGACGGTTCCAGTACATATTTGTAAGAAAACTCTCTAGTTGTGGTAAAACTCTTAAAATACGTAATTAGAGTTTCCAGAAGTGATTAAAAACTTGGAAGAACCCCTTGAAATTAAAGTAAATATATTCTTCCTACATTTCCTGCCGTTTGTAATCGCAGACATTACCAGTGGAAAGCCGTGAAATGACCAGCAAACTGATAATATTTACAACTCCGGGCACTTTAGGGAGCGTTTTCACTTGAATTTGCTTTCAAATATTAGGAATTCTTGTTTATACAGCTGAAAATTTGTGCAGAAAGCCTGTAAGTGAGGACTGAACTGCTTATGTTTACAATTGAGGTCTCATTACTCTGGCGACTTTTGTATGACTCTGTTAAAATCCTGACGGTTCCAGTACAAATTTGTAAGAAAACTCTCTAGGTGTGGTAAAACTCTTAAAATACGTAATTAGAGTTTCTAGAAATGATTAAAACCTTGGAAGAACCCCTTGAAATTAAAGTAAATAGATTCTTCCTACATTTCCTGCCGTTTGTTATCACAGACATTACCAGTGGAAAGCCGTGAAATGACCAGCAAACTGATAATATTTACAACTCCGGGCACTTTAGGGAGCGTTTTCACTTGAATTTGCTTTCAAATATTAGGAATTCTTGTTTATACGGCTCAAAATTTGTGTAGAAAGCCTTTAAGTGAGGTTTAAACTGTGTATGTTTACAATTGAGGCCCCATTACTCTGGCGACTTTTGTATGACTCTGTTAAAATCCTGACGGTTCCAGTACAAATTTGTAAGAAAACTCTCTAGTTGTGGTAAAACTCTTAAAATACGCAATAGGAGTTTCCAGAAATGATTAAAAACTTGGAAGAACCCCTTGAAATTAAAGTAAATAGATTCTTCCTACATTTCCTGCCGTTTGTAATCACAGACATTACCAGTGGAAAGCCGGGAAATGACCAGCAAACTGATAATATTTACAACGCTGGGCACTTGAGGGAGCGTTTTCACTTGAATTTGCTTTCAAATATTAGGAATTCTTGTTTATACAGCTCAAAATTTGTGCCGAAAGCCTCTAAGTGAGGACTGTACTGCTTATGTTTACAATTGAGGTCGCATTACTCTGGCGACTTTTCTATGACTCTGTTAAAATCCTGACGGTTCCAGTACAAATTTGTAAGAAAACTCTCTAGTTGTGGTAAAACTCTTAAAATACGTAATTAGAGTTTCCAGAAATGATTAAAACCTTGGAAGAACCCCTTGAAATTAAAGTAAATGGATTCTTCCTATATTTCCTGCCGTTTGTTATCACAGACATTACCAATGGAAAGCCGTGAAATGACCAGCAAACTGATAATATTTAAAACTCCGGGCACTTTAGGGAGCGTTTTCACTTGAATTTGCTTTCAAATATTAGGAATTCTTGTTTATACGGCTCAAAATTTGTGTAGAAAGCCTGTAAGTGATGACTGTAGCTTATGTTTACAATTGAGGCCGCATTACTCTGGCGACTTTTGTATGACTCTGTTAAAATCCTGACGGTTCCAGTACATATTTGTAAGAAAACTCTCTAGTTGTGGTAAAACTCTTAAAATACGTAATTAGAGTTTCCAGAAATGATTAAAACCTTGGAAGAACCCCTTGAAATTAAAGTAAATAGATTCTTCCTACATTTCCTGCCGTTTGTAATCACAGACATTACCAGTGGAAAGCCGTGAAATGTCCAGCAAACTGATAATATTTACAACTCCGGGCACTTTAGGGAGCGTTTTCACTTGAATTTGCTTTCAAATATTAGGAATTCTTGTTTATACAGCTGAAAATTTGTGCAGAAAGGCTGTAAGTGAGGACTGAACGCTTATGTTTACAATTGAGGCCGCATTACTCTGGCGACTTTTGTATGACTCTGTTAAAATTCTGACGGTTCCAGTACAAATTTGTAAGAAAACTCTCTAGGTGTGGTAAAACTCTTAAAATACGTAATTAGAGTTTCCAGAAATGATTAAAACCTTGGAAGAACCCCTTGAAATTAAAGTAAATAGATTCTTCCTACATTTCCTGCCGTTTGTTATCACAGACATTACCAGTGGAAAGCCGTGAAATGACCAGCAAACTGATAATATTTACAACTCCGGGCACTTTAGGGAGCGTTTTCACTTGAATTTGCTTTCAAATATTAGGAATTCTTGTTTATACGGCTCAAAATTTGTGTAGAAAGCCTGTAAGTGATGACTGTAGCTTATGTTTACAATTGAGGCCGCATTACTCTGGCGACTTTTGTATGACTCTGTTAAAAGCCTGACGGTTCCAGTACAAATTTGTAAGAAAACTCTCTAGTTGTGGTAAAACTCTTAAAATACGCAATAGGAGTTGCCAGAAATGATTAAAAACTTGGAAGAACCCCTTGAAATTAAAGTAAATAGATTCTTCCTACATTTCCTGCCGTTTGTAATCACAGACATTACCAGTGGAAAGCCGGGAAATGACCAGCAAACTGATAATATTTACAACGCTGGGCACTTGAGGGAGCGTTTTCACTTGAATTTGCTTTCAAATATTAGGAATTCTTGTTTATACAGCTCAAAATTTGTGCAGAAAGCCTCTAAGTGAGGACTGTACTGCTTATGTTTACAATTGAGGTCGCATTACTCTGGCGACTTTTCTATGACTCTGTTAAAATCCTGACGGTTCCAGTACAAATTTGTAAGAAAACTCTCTAGTTGTGGTAAAACTCTTAAAATACGTAATTAGAGTTTCCAGAAATGATTAAAACCTTGGAAGAACCCCTTGAAATTAAAGTAAATAGATTCTTCCTACATTTCCTGCCGTTTGTAATCACAGACATTACCAGTGGAAAGCCGTGAAATGACCAGCAAACTGATAATATTTACAACTCTGGGCACTTTAGGGAGCGTTTTCACTTGAATTTGCTTTCAAATATTAGGAATTCTTGTTTATACAGCTCATAATTATTGTAGAAAGCCTGTAAGTGAGGTTTAAACTGCGTATGTTTACAATTGAGGCCCCATTACTCTGGCGACTATTGTATGACTCTGTTAAAATCCTTACGGTCCCAGTACATATTTGTAAGAAAACTCTCTAGTTGTGGTAAAACTCTTAAAATACGCAATTAGAGTTTCCAGAAATGATTAAAATCTTGGAAGAACCCCTTGAAATTAAAGTAAATGGATTCTTCCTACATTTCCTGCCGTTTGTTATCACAGACATTACCAATGGAAAGCCGTGAAATGACCAGCAAACTGATAATATTTAAAACTCCGGGCACTTTAGGGAGCGTTTTCACTTGAATTTGCTTTCAAATATTAGGAATTCTTGTTTATACGGCTCAAAATTTGTGTAGAAAGCCTGTAAGTGATGACTGTAGCTTATGTTTACAATTGAGGCCGCATTACTCTGGCGACTTTTGTATGACTCTGTTAAAATCCTGACGGTTCCAGTACATATTTGTAAGAAAACTCTCTAGTTGTGGTAAAACTCTTAAAATACGTAATTAGAGTTTCCAGAAATGATTAAAACCTTGGAAGAACCCCTTGAAATTAAAGTAAATAGATTCTTCCTACATTTCCTGCCGTTTGTAATCACAGACATTACCAGTGGAAAGCCGTGAAATGTCCAGCAAACTGATAATATTTACAACTCCGGGCACTTTAGGGAGCGTTTTCACTTGAATTTGCTTTCAAATATTAGGAATTCTTGTTTATACAGCTGAAAATTTGTGCAGAAAGCCTGTAAGTGAGGACTGAACGCTTATGTTTACAATTGAGGCCGCATTACTCTGGCGACTTTTGTATGACTCTGTTAAAATCCTGACGGTTCCAGTACAAATTTGTAAGAAAACTCTCTAGGTGTGGTAAAACTCTTAAAATACGTAATTAGAGTTTCCAGAAATGATTAAAACCTTGGAAGAACCCCTTGAAATTAAAGTAAATAGATTCTTCCTACATTTCCTGCCGTTTGTTATCACAGACATTACCAGTGGAAAGCCGTGAAATGACCAGCAAACTGATAATATTTACAACTCCGGGCACTTTAGGGAGCGTTTTCACTTGAATTTGCTTTCAAATATTAGGAATTCTTGTTTATACGGCTCAAAATTTGTGTAGAAAGCCTGTAAGTGATGACTGTAGCTTATGTTTACAATTGAGGCCGCATTACTCTGGCGACTTTTGTATGACTCTGTTAAAATCCTGACGGTTCCAGTACATATTTGTAAGAAAACTCTCTAGTTGTGGTAAAACTCTTAAAATACATAATTAGAGTTTCCAGAAATGATTAAAACCTTGGAAGAACCCCTTGAAATTAAAGTAAATAGATTCTTCCTACATTTCCTGCCGTTTGTAATCACAGACATTACCAGTGGAAAGCCGTGAAATGACCAGCAAACTGATAATATTTACAACTCCGGGCACTTTAGGGAGCGTTTTCACTTGAATTTGCTTTCAAATATTAGGAATTCTTGTTTATACAGCTGAAAATTTGTGCAGAAAGCCTGTAAGTGAGGACTGAACGCTTATGTTTACAATTGAGGCCGCATTACTCTGGCGACTTTTGTATGACTCTGTTAAAATCCTGACGGTTCCAGTACAAATTTGTAAGAAAACTCTCTAGGTGTGGTAAAACTCTTAAAATACGTAATTAGAGTTTCCAGAAATGATTAAAACCTTGGAAGAACCCCTTGAAATTAAAGTAAATAGATTCTTCCTACATTTCCTGCCGTTTGTTATCACAGACATTACCAGTGGAAAGCCGTGAAATGACCAGCAAACTGATAATATTTACAACTCCGGGCACTTTAGGGAGCGTTTTCACTTGAATTTGCTTTCAAATATTAGGAATTCTTGTTTATACAGCTCAAAATTTGTGTAGAAAGCCTGTAAGTGAGGACTGTACTGCTTATGTTTACAATTGAAGTCTCATTACTCTGGCGACTTTTGTATGACTCTGTTAAAATCATGACGGTTCCAGTACATATTTGTAAGAAAACTCTCTAGTTGTGGTAAAACTCTTAAAATACGTAATTAGAGTTTCCAGAAGTGATTAAAAACTTGGAAGAACCCCTTGAAATTAACGTAAATATATTCTTCCTACATTTCCTGCCGTTTGTAATCGCAGACATTACCAGTGGAAAGCCGTGAAATGACCAGCAAACTGATAATATTTACAACTCCGGGCACTTTAGGGAGCGTTTTCACTTGAATTTGCTTTCAAATATTAGGAATTCTTGTTTATACAGCTGAAAATTTGTGCAGAAAGCCTGTAAGTGAGGACTGAACTGCTTATGTTTACAATTGAGGTCTCATTACTCTGGCGACTTTTGTATGACTCTGTTAAAATCCTGACGGTTCCAGTACAAATTTGTAAGAAAACTCTCTAGGTGTGGTAAAACTCTTAAAATACGTAATTAGAGTTTCCAGAAATGATTAAAACCTTGGAAGAACCCCTTGAAATTAAAGTAAATAGATTCTTCCTACATTTCCTGCCGTTTGTTATCACAGACATTACCAGTGGAAAGCCGTGAAATGACCAGCAAACTGATAATATTTACAACTCCGGGCACTTTAGGGAGCGTTTTCACTTGAATTTGCTTTCAAATATTAGGAATTCTTGTTTATACGGCTCAAAATTTGTGTAGAAAGCCTTTAAGTGAGGTTTAAACTGTGTATGTTTACAATTGAGGCCCCATTACTCTGGCGACTATTGTATGACTCTGTTAAAATCCTTATGGTCCCAGTACATATTTGTAAGAAAACTCTCTAGTTGTGGTAAAACTCTTAAAATACGCAATTAGAGTTTCCAGAAATGATTAAAAACTTGGAAGAACCCCTTGAAATTAAAGTAAATAGATTCTTCCTACATTTCCTGCCGTTTGTAATCACAGACATTACCAGTGGAAAGCCGTGAAATGTCCAGCAAACTGATAATATTTACAACTCCGGGCACTTTAGGGAGCGTTTTCACTTGAATTTGCTTTCAAATATTAGGAATTCTTGTTTATACAGCTGAAAATTTGTGCAGAAAGCCTGTAAGTGAGGACTGAACGCTTATGTTTACAATTGAGGCCGCATTACTCTGGCGACTTTTGTATGACTCTGTTAAAATCCTGACGGTTCCAGTACAAATTTGTAAGAAAACTCTCTAGGTGTGGTAAAACTCTTAAAATACGTAATTAGAGTTTCCAGAAATGATTAAAACCTTGGAAGAACCCCTTGAAATTAAAGTAAATAGATTCTTCCTACATTTCCTGCCGTTTGTTATCACAGACATTACCAGTGGAAAGCCGTGAAATGACCAGCAAACTGATAATATTTACAACTCCGGGCACTTTAGGGAGCGTTTTCACTTGAATTTGCTTTCAAATATTAGGAATTCTTGTTTATACAGCTCAAAATTTGTGTAGAAAGCCTGTAAGTGAGGACTGTACTGCTTATGTTTACAATTGAGGTCTCATTACTCTGGCGACTTTTGTATGACTCTGTTAAAATCATGACGGTTCCAGTACATATTTGTAAGAAAACTCTCTAGTTGTGGTAAAACTCTTAAAATACGTAATTAGAGTTTCCAGAAGTGAATAAAAACTTGGAAGAACCCCTTGAAATTAAAGTAAATATATTCTTCCTACATTTCCTGCCGTTTGTAATCGCAGACATTACCAGTGGAAAGCCGTGAAATGACCAGCAAACTGATAATATTTACAACTCCGGGCACTTTAGGGAGCGTTTTCACTTGAATTTGCTTTCAAATATTAGGAATTCTTGTTTATACAGCTCATAATTTTTGTAGAAAGCCTGTAAGTGAGGTTTAAAATGCGTATGTTTACAATTGAGGCCCCATTACTCTGCCGACTATTGTATGACTGTTAAAATCCTGACGGTTCCTGTACATATTTGTAAGAAAACTCTCTAGTTGTGGTAAAACTCTTAAAATACGCAATTAGAGTTTCCAGAAATGATTAAAATCTTGGAAGAACCCCTTGAAATTAAAGTAAATAGATTCTTCCTACATTTCCTGCCGTTTGTAATCACAGACATTACCAGTGGAAAGCCGGGAAATGACCAGCAAACTGATAATATTTACAACGCTGGGCACTTGAGGGAGCGTTTTCACTTGAATTTGCTTTCAAATATTAGGAATTCTTGTTTATACAGCTGAAAATTTGTGCAGAAAGCCTGTAAGTGAGGACTGAACGCTTATGTTTACAATTGAGGCCGCATTACTCTGGCGACTTTTGTATGACTCTGTTAAAATCCTGACGGTTCCAGTACAAATTTGTAAGAAAACTCTCTAGGTGTGGTAAAACTCTTAAAATACGTAATTAGAGTTTCCAGAAATGATTAAAACCTTGGAAGAACCCCTTGAAATTAAAGTAAATAGATTCTTCCTACATTTCCTGCCGTTTGTTATCACAGACATTACCAGTGGAAAGCCGTGAAATGACCAGCAAACTGATAATATTTACAACTCCGGGCACTTTAGGGAGCGTTTTCACTTGAATTTGCTTTCAAATATTAGGAATTCTTGTTTATACGGCTCAAAATTTGTGTAGAAAGCCTGTAAGTGATGACTGTAGCTTATGTTTACAATTGAGGCCGCATTACTCTGGCGACTTTTGTATGACTCTGTTAAAATCCTGACGGTTCCAGTACATATTTGTAAGAAAACTCTCTAGTTGTGGTAAAACTCTTAAAATACATAATTAGAGTTTCCAGAAATGATTAAAACCTTGGAAGAACCCCTTGAAATTAAAGTAAATAGATTCTTCCTACATTTCCTGCCGTTTGTAATCACAGACATTACCAGTGGAAAGCCGTGAAATGACCAGCAAACTGATAATATTTACAACTCCGGGCACTTTAGGGAGCGTTTTCACTTGAATTTGCTTTCAAATATTAGGAATTCTTGTTTATACAGCTGAAAATTTGTGCAGAAAGCCTGTAACTGAGGACTGAACGCTTATGTTTACAATTGAGGCCGCATTACTCTGGCGACTTTTGTATGACTCTGTTAAAATCCTGACGGTTCCAGTACAAATTTGTAAGAAAACTCTCTAGGTGTGGTAAAACTCTTAAAATACGTAATTAGAGTTTCCAGAAATGATTAAAACCTTGGAAGAACCCCTTGAAATTAAAGTAAATAGATTCTTCCTACATTTCCTGCCGTTTGTTATCACAGACATTACCAGTGGAAAGCCGTGAAATGACCAGCAAACTGATAATATTTACAACTCCTGGCACTTTAGGGAGCGTTTTCACTTGAATTTGCTTTCAAATATTAGGAATTCTTGTTTATACAGCTCAAAATTTGTGTAGAAAGCCTGTAAGTGAGGACTGTACTGCTTATGTTTACAATTGAAGTCTCATTACTCTGGCGACTTTTGTATGACTCTGTTAAAATCATGACGGTTCCAGTACATATTTGTAAGAAAACTCTCTAGTTGTGGTAAAACTCTTAAAATACGTAATTAGAGTTTCCAGAAGTGATTAAAAACTTGGAAGAACCCCTTGAAATTAACGTAAATATATTCTTCCTACATTTCCTGCCGTTTGTAATCGCAGACATTACCAGTGGAAAGCCGTGAAATGACCAGCAAACTGATAATATTTACAACTCCGGGCACTTTAGGGAGCGTTTTCACTTGAATTTGCTTTCAAATATTAGGAATTCTTGTTTATACAGCTGAAAATTTGTGCAGAAAGCCTGTAAGTGAGGACTGAACTGCTTATGTTTACAATTGAGGTCTCATTACTCTGGCGACTTTTGTATGACTCTGTTAAAATCCTGACGGTTCCAGTACAAATTTGTAAGAAAACTCTCTAGGTGTGGTAAAACTCTTAAAATACGTAATTAGAGTTTCCAGAAATGATTAAAACCTTGGAAGAACCCCTTGAAATTAAAGTAAATAGATTCTTCCTACATTTCCTGCCGTTTGTTATCACAGACATTACCAGTGGAAAGCCGTGAAATGACCAGCAAACTGATAATATTTACAACTCCGGGCACTTTAGGGAGCGTTTTCACTTGAATTTGCTTTCAAATATTAGGAATTCTTGTTTATACGGCTCAAAATTTGTGTAGAAAGCCTTTAAGTGAGGTTTAAACTGTGTATGTTTACAATTGAGGCCCCATTACTCTGGCGACTATTGTATGACTCTGTTAAAATCCTTATGGTCCCAGTACATATTTGTAAGAAAACTCTCTAGTTGTGGTAAAACTCTTAAAATACGCAATTAGAGTTTCCAGAAATGATTAAAAACTTGGAAGAACCCCTTGAAATTAAAGTAAATAGATTCTTCCTACATTTCCTGCCGTTTGTAATCACAGACATTACCAGTGGAAAGCCGTGAAATGTCCAGCAAACTGATAATATTTACAACTCCGGGCACTTTAGGGAGCGTTTTCACTTGAATTTGCTTTCAAATATTAGGAATTCTTGTTTATACAGCTGAAAATTTGTGCAGAAAGCCTGTAAGTGAGGACTGAACGCTTATGTTTACAATTGAGGCCGCATTACTCTGGCGACTTTTGTATGACTCTGTTAAAATCCTGACGGTTCCAGTACAAATTTGTAAGAAAACTCTCTAGGTGTGGTAAAACTCTTAAAATACGTAATTAGAGTTTCCAGAAATGATTAAAACCTTGGAAGAACCCCTTGAAATTAAAGTAAATAGATTCTTCCTACATTTCCTGCCGTTTGTTATCACAGACATTACCAGTGGAAAGCCGTGAAATGACCAGCAAACTGATAATATTTACAACTCCGGGCACTTTAGGGAGCGTTTTCACTTGAATTTGCTTTCAAATATTAGGAATTCTTGTTTATACAGCTCAAAATTTGTGTAGAAAGCCTGTAAGTGAGGACTGTACTGCTTATGTTTACAATTGAGGTCTCATTACTCTGGCGACTTTTGTATGACTCTGTTAAAATCATGACGGTTCCAGTACATATTTGTAAGAAAACTCTCTAGTTGTGGTAAAACTCTTAAAATACGTAATTAGAGTTTCCAGAAGTGAATAAAAACTTGGAAGAACCCCTTGAAATTAAAGTAAATATATTCTTCCTACATTTCCTGCCGTTTGTAATCGCAGACATTACCAGTGGAAAGCCGTGAAATGACCAGCAAACTGATAATATTTACAACTCCGGGCACTTTAGGGAGCGTTTTCACTTGAATTTGCTTTCAAATATTAGGAATTCTTGTTTATACAGCTCATAATTTTTGTAGAAAGCCTGTAAGTGAGGTTTAAAATGCGTATGTTTACAATTGAGGCCCCATTACTCTGCCGACTATTGTATGACTGTTAAAATCCTGACGGTTCCTGTACATATTTGTAAGAAAACTCTCTAGTTGTGGTAAAACTCTTAAAATACGCAATTAGAGTTTCCAGAAATGATTAAAATCTTGGAAGAACCCCTTGAAATTAAAGTAAATAGATTCTTCCTACATTTCCTGCCGTTTGTAATCACAGACATTACCAGTGGAAAGCCGGGAAATGACCAGCAAACTGATAATATTTACAACGCTGGGCACTTGAGGGAGCGTTTTCACTTGAATTTGCTTTCAAATATTAGGAATTCTTGTTTATACAGCTCAAAATTTGTGCAGAAAGCCTCTAAGTGAGGACTGTACTGCTTATGTTTACAATTGAGGTCGCATTACTCTGGCGACTTTTCTATGACTCTGTTAAAATCCTGACGGTTCCAGTACAAATTTGTAAGAAAACTCTCTAGTTGTGGTAAAACTCTTAAAATACGTAATTAGAGTTTCCAGAAATGATTAAAACCTTGGAAGAACCCCTTGAAATTAAAGTAAATAGATTCTTCCTACATTTCCTGCCGTTTGTAATCACAGACATTACCAGTGGAAAGCCGTGAAATGACCAGCAAACTGATAATATTTAGAACTCTGGGCACTTTAGGGAGCGTTTTCACTTGAATTTGCTTTCAAATATTAGGAATTCTTGTTTATACAGCTCATAATTTTTGTAGAAAGCCTGTAAGTGAGGTTTAAACTGCGTATGTTTACAATTGAGGCCCCATTACTCTGGCGACTATTGTATGACTCTGTTAAAATCCTTACGGTCCCAGTACATATTTGTAAGAAAACTCTCTAGTTGTGGTAAAACTCTTAAAATACGCAATTAGAGTTTCCAGAAATGATTAAAATCTTGGAAGAACCCCTTGAAATTAAAGTAAATGGATTCTTCCTACATTTCCTGCCGTTTGTTATCACAGACATTACCAATGGAAAGCCGTGAAATGACCAGCAAACTGATAATATTTAAAACTCCGGGCACTTTAGGGAGCGTTTTCACTTGAATTTGCTTTCAAATATTAGGAATTCTTGTTTATACGGCTCAAAATTTGTGTAGAAAGCCTGTAAGTGATGACTGTAGCTTATGTTTACAATTGAGGCCGCATTACTCTGGCGACTTTTGTATGACTCTGTTAAAATCCTGACGGTTCCAGTACATATTTGTAAGAAAACTCTCTAGTTGTGGTAAAACTCTTAAAATACGTAATTAGAGTTTCCAGAAATGATTAAAACCTTGGAAGAACCCCTTGAAATTAAAGTAAATAGATTCTTCCTACATTTCCTGCCGTTTGTAATCACAGACATTACCAGTGGAAAGCCGTGAAATGTCCAGCAAACTGATAATATTTACAACTCCGGGCACTTTAGGGAGCGTTTTCACTTGAATTTGCTTTCAAATATTAAGAATTCTTGTTTATACAGCTGAAAATTTGTGCAGAAAGCCTGTAAGTGAGGACTGAACGCTTATGTTTACAATTGAGGCCGCATTACTCTGGCGACTTTTGTATGACTCTGTTAAAATCCTGACGGTTCCAGTACAAATTTGTAAGAAAACTCTCTAGGTGTGGTAAAACTCTTAAAATACGTAATTAGAGTTTCCAGAAATGATTAAAACCTTGGAAGAACCCCTTGAAATTAAAGTAAATAGATTCTTCCTACATTTCCTGCCGTTTGTTATCACAGACATTACCAGTGGAAAGCCGTGAAATGACCAGCAAACTGATAATATTTACAACTCCGGGCACTTTAGGGAGCGTTTTCACTTGAATTTGCTTTCAAATATTAGGAATTCTTGTTTATACAGCTCAAAATTTGTGTAGAAAGCCTGTAAGTGAGGACTGTACTGCTTATGTTTACAATTGAGGTCTCATTACTCTGGCGACTTTTGTATGACTCTGTTAAAATCATGACGGTTCCAGTACATATTTGTAAGAAAACTCTCTAGTTGTGGTAAAACTCTTAAAATACGTAATTAGAGTTTCCAGAAGTGATTAAAAACTTGGAAGAACCCCTTGAAATTAAAGTAAATATATTCTTCCTACATTTCCTGCCGTTTGTAATCGCAGACATTACCAGTGGAAAGCCGTGAAATGACCAGCAAACTGATAATATTTACAACTCCGGGCACTTTAGGGAGCGTTTTCACTTGAATTTGCTTTCAAATATTAGGAATTCTTGTTTATACAGCTGAAAATTTGTGCAGAAAGCCTGTAAGGGAGGACTGAACTGCTTATGTTTAAAATTGAGGCTGCATTACTCTGGCGACTTTTGTATGACTCTGTTAAAATCCTGACGGTTCCAGTACAAATTTGTAAGAAAACTCTCTAGGTGTGGTAAAACTCTTAAAATACGTAATTAGAGTTTCCAGAAATGATTAAAACCTTGGAAGAACCCCTTGAAATTAAAGTAAATAGATTCTTCCTACATTTCCTGCCGTTTGTTATCACAGACATTACCAGTGGAAAGCCGTGAAATGACCAGCAAACTGATAATATTTACAACTCCGGGCACTTTAGGGAGCGTTTTCACTTGAATTTGCTTTCAAATATTAGGAATTCTTGTTTATACAGCTCATAATTTTTGTAGAAAGCCTGTAAGTGAGGTTTAAACTGCGTATGTTTACAATTGAAGCCCCATTACTCTGCCGACTATTGTATGACTCTGTTAAAATCCTGACGGTTCCAGTACATATTTGTAAGAAAACTCTCTAGTTGTGGTAAAACTCTTAAAATACGCAATTAGAGTTTCCAGAAATGATTAAAATCTTGGAAGAACCCCTTGAAATTAAAGTAAATAGATTCTTCCTACATTTCCTGCCGTTTGTTATCACAGACATTACCAGTGGAAAGCCGTGAAATGACCAGCAAACTGATAATATTTACAACTCCGTGCACTTTAGGGAGCGTTTTCACTTGAATTTGCTTTCAAATATTAGGAATTCTTGTTTATACAGCTCAAAATTTGTGTAGAAAGCCTGTAAGTGAGCACTGTACTGCTTATGTTTACAATTGAGGCCGCATTACTCTGGCGACTTTTGTATGACTCTGTTAAAATCCTGACGGTTCCAGTACATATTTGTAAGAAAACTCTCTAGTTGTGGTAAAACTCTTAAAATACGCAATTAGAGTTTCCAGAAATGATTAAAAACTTTGAACAACCCCTTGAAATTAAAGTAAATAGATTCTTCCTACATTTCCTGCCGTTTGTAATCACAGACATTACCAGTGGAAAGCCGTGAAATGTCCAGCAAACTGATAATATTTACAACTCCGGGCACTTTAGGGAGCGTTTTCACTTGAATTTGCTTTCAAATATTAGGAATTCTTGTTTATACAGCTGAAAATTTGTGCAGAAAGCCTGTAAGTGAGGACTGAACGCTTATGTTTACAATTGAGGCCGCATTACTCTGGCGACTTTTGTATGACTCTGTTAAAATCCTGACGGTTCCAGTACAAATTTGTAAGAAAACTCTCTAGGTGCGGTAAAACTCTTAAAATACGTAATTAGAGTTTCCAGAAATGATTAAAACCTTGGAAGAACCCCTTGAAATTAAAGTAAATAGATTCTTCCTACATTTCCTGCCGTTTGTTATCACAGACATTACCAGTGGAAAGCCGTGAAATGACCAGCAAACTGATAATATTTACAACTCCGGGCACTTTAGGGAGCGTTTTCACTTGAATTTGCTTTCAAATATTAGGAATTCTTGTTTATACAGCTGAAAATTTGTGCAGAAAGCCTGTAAGTGAGGACTGAACTGCTTATGTTTACAATTGAGGCCGCATTACTCTGGCGACTTTTGTATGACTCTGTTAAAATCCTGACGGTTCCAGTACAAATTTGTAAGAAAACTCTCTAGGTGTGGTAAAACTCTTAAAATACGTAATTAGAGTTTCCAGAAATGATTAAAACCTTGGAAGAACCCCTTGAAATTAAAGTAAATAGATTCTTCCTACATTTCCTGCCGTTTGTTATCACAGACATTACCAGTGGAAAGCCGTGAAATGACCAGCAAACTGATAATATTTACAACTCCGGGCACTTTAGGGAGCGTTTTCACTTGAATTTGCTTTCAAATATTAGGAATTCTTGTTTATACAGCTCATAATTTTTGTAGAAAGCCTGTAAGTGAGGTTTAAACTGCGTATGTTTACAATTGAGGCCCCATTACTCTGCCGACTATTGTATGACTCTGTTAAAATCCTGACGGTTCCAGTACATATTTGTAAGAAAACTCTCTAGTTGTGGTAAAACTCTTAAAATACGCAATTAGAGTTTCCAGAAATGATTAAAATCTTGGAAGAACCCCTTGAAATTAAAGTAAATAGATTCTTCCTACATTTCCTGCCGTTTGTAATCACAGACATTACCAGTGGAAAGCCGTGAAATGACCAGCAAACTGATAATATTTACAACTCCGTGCACTTTAGGGAGCGTTTTCACTTGAATTTGCTTTCAAATATTAGGAATTCTTGTTTATACAGCTCAAAATTTGTGTAGAAAGCCTGTAAGTGAGCACTGTACTGCTTATGTTTACAATTGAGGCCGCATTACTCTGGCGACTTTTGTATGACTCTGTTAAAATGCTGACGGTTCCAGTACATATTTGTAAGAAAACTCTCTAGTTGTGGTAAAACTCTTAAAATACGCAATTAGAGTTTCCAGAAATGATTAAAAACTTTGAACAACCCCTTGAAATTAAAGTAAATAGATTCTTCCTACATTTCCTGCCGTTTGTAATCACAGACATTACCAGTGGAAAGCCGGGAAATGACCAGCAAACTGATAATATTTACAACGCTGGGCACTTGAGGGAGCGTTTTCACTTGAATTTGCTTTCAAATATTAGGAATTCTTGTTTATACAGCTCAAAATTTGTGTAGAAAGCCTGTAAGTGAGGACTGTACTGCTTATGTTTACAATTGAGACTGCATTACTCTGGCGACTTTTGTATGACTCTGTTAAAATCATGACGGTTCCAGAACATATTTGTAAGAAAACTCTCTAGTTGTGGTAAAACTCTTAAAATACGTAATTAGAGTTTCCAGAAATGATTAAAACCTTGGAAGAACCCCTTGAAATTAAAGTAAATAGATTCTTCCCACATTTCCTGCCGTTTGTAATCACAGACATTACCAGTGGAAAGCCGTGAAATGACCAGCAAACTGATAATATTTACAACTCTGGGCAATTTAGGGAGCGTTTTCACTTGAATTTGCTTTCAAATATTAGGAATTCTTGTTTATACAGCTCATAATTTTGTAGAAAGCCTGTAAGTGAGGTTTAAACTGCGTATATTTACAATTGAGGCCCCATTACTCTGGCGACTATTGTATGACTCTGTTAAAATCCTTACGGTTCCAGTACATATTTGTAAGAAAACTCTCTAGTTGTGGTAAAACTCCTAAAATACGCAATTAGAGTTTCCAGAAATGATTTAAATCTTGGAAGAACCCCTTGAAATTAAAGTAAATAGATTCTTCCTACATTTCCTGCCGTTTGTTATCACAGACATTACCAGTGGAAAGCCGGGAAATGACCAGCAAACTGATAATATTTACAACGCTGGGCACTTGAGGGAGCGTTTTCACTTGAATTTGCTTTCAAATATTAGGAATTCTTGTTTATACAGCTCAAAATTTGTGCAGAAAGCCTCAAAGTGAGGACTGTACTGCTTATGTTTACAATTGAGGTCGCATTACTCTGGCGACTTTTCTATGACTCTGTTAAAATCCTGACGGTTCCAGTACAAATTTGTAAGAAAACTCTCTAGTTGTGGTAAAACTCTTAAAATACGTAATTAGTTTCCAGAAATGATTAAAACCTTGGAAGAACCCCTTGAAATAAAAGTAAATACATTCTTCCTACATTTCCTGCCGTTTGTTATCACAGACATTACCAGTGGAAAGCCGTGAAATGACCAGCAAACTGATAATATTTACAACTCCGGGCACTTTAGGGAGCGTTTTCACTTGAATTTGCTTTCAAATATTAGGAATTCTTGTTTATACAGCTCATAATTTTTGTAGAAAGCCTGTAAGTGAGGTTTAAACTGCGTATGTTTTCAATTGAGGCCCCATTACTCTGCCGACTATTGTATGACTCTGTTAAAATCCTGACGGTTCCAGTACATATTTGTAAGAAAACTCTCTAGTTGTGGTAAAACTCTTAAAATACGCAATTAGAGTTTCCAGAAATGATTAAAATCTTGGAAGAACCCCTTGAAATTAAAGTAAATAGATTCTTCCTACATTTCCTGCCGTTTGTTATCACAGACATTACCAGTGGAAAGCCGTGAAATGACCAGCAAACTGATAATATTTACAACTCCGTGCACTTTAGGGAGCGTTTTCACTTGAATTTGCTTTCAAATATTAGGAATTCTTGTTTATACAGCTCAAAATTTGTGTAGAAAGACTGTAAGTGAGGACTGTACTGCTTATGTTTACAATTGAGGTCTCATTACTCTGGCGACTTTTGTATGACTCTGTTAAAATCATGACGGTTCCAGTACATATTTGTAAGAAAACTCTCTAGTTGTGGTAAAACTCTTAAAATACGTAATTAGAGTTTCCAGAAGTGATTAAAAACTTGGAAGAACCCCTTGAAATTAAAGTAAATAGATTCTTCCTACATTTCCTGCCGTTTGTTATCACAGACATTACCAGTGGAAAGCCGTGAAATGACCAGCAAACTGATAATATTTACAACTCCGGGCACTTTAGGGAGCGTTTTCACTTGAATTTGCTTTCAAATATTAGGAATTCTTGTTTATACAGCTCATAATATTTGTAGAAAGCCTGTAAGTGAGGTTTAAACTGCGTATGTTTACAATTGAGGCCCCATTACTCTGCCGACTATTGTATGACTCTGTTAAAATCCTGACGGTTCCAGTACATATTTGTAAGAAAACTCTCTAGTTGTGGTAAAACTCTTAAAATACGCAATTAGAGTTTCCAGAAATGATTAAAATCTTGGAAGAACCCCTTGAAATTAAAGTAAATAGATTCTTCCTACATTTCCTGCCGTTTGTTATCACAGACATTACCAGTGGAAAGCCGTGAAATGACCAGCAAACTGATAATATTTACAACTCCGTGCACTTTAGGGAGCGTTTTCACTTGAATTTGCTTTCAAATATTAGGAATTCTTGTTTATACAGCTCAAAATTTGTGTAGAAAGCCTGTAAGTGAGCACTGTACTGCTTATGTTTACAATTGAGGCCGCATTACTCTGGCGACTTTTGTATGACTCTATTAAAATCCTGACGGTTCCAGTACATATTTGTAAGAAAACTCTCTAGTTGTGGTAAAACTCTTAAAATACGCAATTAGAGTTTCCAGAAATGATTAAAAACTTTGAACAATCCCTTGAAATTAAAGTAAATAGATTCTTCCTACATTTCCTGCCGTTTGTAATCACAGACATTACCAGTGGAAAGCCGGGAAATGACCAGCAAACTGATAATATTTACAACGCTGGGCACTTGAGGGAGCGTTTTCACTTGAATTTGCTTTCAAATATTAGGAATTCTTGTTTATACAGCTCAAAATTTGTGTAGAAAGCCTGTAAGTGAGGACTGTACTGCTTATGTTTACAATTGAGACTGCATTACTCTGGCGACTTTTGTATGACTCTGTTAAAATCATGACGGTTCCAGAACATATTTGTAAGAAAACTCTCTAGTTGTGGTAAAACTCTTAAAATACGTAATTAGAGTTTCCAGAAATGATTAAAACCTTGGAAGAACCCCTTGAAATTAAAGTAAATAGATTCTTCCCACATTTCCTGCCGTTTGTAATCACAGACATTACCAGTGGAAAGCCGTGAAATGACCAGCAAACTGATAATATTTACAACTCTGGGCACTTTAGGGAGCGTTTTCACTTGAATTTGCTTTCAAATATTAGGAATTCTTGTTTATACAGCTCATAATTTTTGTAGAAAGCCTGTAAGTGAGGTTTAAACTGCGTATATTTACAATTGAGGCCCCATTACTCTGGCGACTATTGTATGACTCTGTTAAAATCCTTACGGTTCCAGTACATATTTGTAAGAAAACTCTCTAGTTTTGGTAAAACTCCTAAAATACGCAATTAGAGTTTCCAGAAATGATTTAAATCTTGGAAGAACCCCTTGAAATTAAAGTAAATAGATTCTTCCTACATTTCCTGCCGTTTGTAATCACAGACATTACCAATGGAAAGCCGTAAAATGACCAGCAAACTGATAATATTTAAAACTCCGGGCACTTTAGGGAGCGTTTTCACTTGAATTTGCTTTCAAATATTAGGAATTCTTGTTTATACAGCTCAAAATTTTGTAGAAAGCCTGTAAGTGAGGTCTAAACTGCGTATGTTTACAATTGAGGCCCCATTACTCTGGCGACTTTTGAATGACTCTGTTAAAATCCTTACGGTTCCAGTACATATTTGTAAGAAAACTCTCTAGTTGTGGTAAAACTCTTAAAATACGTAATTAGAGTTTCCAGAAATGATTAAAACCTTGGAAGAACCCCTTGAAATTAAAGTAAATAGATTCTTCCTACATTTCCTGCCGTTTGTAATCACAGACATTACCAGTGGAAAGCCGTGAAATGACCAGCAAACTGATAATATTTACAACTCCGTGCACTTTAGGGAGCGTTTTCACTTGAATTTGCTTTCAAATATTAGGAATTCTTGTTTATACAGCTCAAAATTTGTGCAGAAAGCCTGTAAGTGAGGACTGTACTGCTTATGTTTACAATTGAGGCCGCATTACTCTGGCGACTTTTGTATGACTCTGTTAAAATCCTGACGGTTCCTGTACAAATTTGTAAGAAAACTCTCTAGTTGTGGTAAAACTCTTAAAATACGCAATAAGAGTTTCCAGAAATGATTAAAAACTTGGAAGAACCCCTTGAAATTAAAGTAAATAGATTCTTCCTACATTTCCTGCCGTTTGTAATCACAGACATTACCAGTGGAAAGCCGGGAAATGACCAGCAAACTGATAATATTTACAACGCTGGGCACTTGAGGGAGCGTTTTCACTTGAATTTGCTTTCAAATATTAGGAATTCTTGTTTATACAGCTCAAAATTTGTGTAGAAAGCCTGTAAGTGAGGACTGTACTGCTTATGTTTACAATTGAGGTCTCATTACTCTGGCGACTTTTGTATGACTCTGTTAAAATCATGACGGTTCCAGTACATATTTGTAAGAAAACTCTCTAGTTGTGGTAAAACTCTTAAAATACGTAATTAGAGTTTCCAGAAGTGATTAAAAACTTGGAAGAACCCCTTGAAATTAAAGTAAATATATTCTTCCTACATTTCCTGCCGTTTGTAATCGCAGACATTACCAGTGGAAAGCCGTGAAATGACCAGCAAACTGATAATATTTACAACTCCGGGCACTTTAGGGAGCGTTTTCACTTGAATTTGCTTTCAAATATTAGGAATTCTTGTTTATACAGCTGAAAATTTGTGCAGAAAGCCTGTAAGGGAGGACTGAACTGCTTATGTTTAAAATTGAGGCCGCATTACTCTGGCGACTTTTGTATGACTCTGTTAAAATCCTGACGGTTCCAGTACAAATTTGTAAGAAAACTCTCTAGGTGTGGTAAAACTCTTAAAATACGTAATTAGAGTTTCCAGAAATGATTAAAACCTTGGAAGAACCCCTTGAAATTAAAGTAAATAGATTCTTCCTACATTTCCTGCCGTTTGTTATCACAGACATTACCAGTGGAAAGCCGTGAAATGACCAGCAAACTGATAATATTTACAACTCCGGGCACTTTAGGGAGCGTTTTCACTTGAATTTGCTTTCAAATATTAGGAATTCTTGTTTATACAGCTCATAATTTTTGTAGAAAGCCTGTAAGTGAGGTTTAAACTGCGTATGTTTACAATTGAAGCCCCATTACTCTGCCGACTATTGTATGACTCTGTTAAAATCCTGACGGTTCCAGTACATATTTGTAAGAAAACTCTCTAGTTGTGGTAAAACTCTTAAAATACGCAATTAGAGTTTCCAGAAATGATTAAAATCTTGGAAGAACCCCTTGAAATTAAAGTAAATAGATTCTTCCTACATTTCCTGCCGTTTGTTATCACAGACATTACCAGTGGAAAGCCGTGAAATGACCAGCAAACTGATAATATTTACAACTCCGTGCACTTTAGGGAGCGTTTTCACTTGAATTTGCTTTCAAATATTAGGAATTCTTGTTTATACAGCTCAAAATTTGTGTAGAAAGCCTGTAAGTGAGCACTGTACTGCTTATGTTTACAATTGAGGCCGCATTACTCTGGCGACTTTTGTATGACTCTGTTAAAATCCTGACGGTTCCAGTACATATTTGTAAGAAAACTCTCTAGTTGTGGTAAAACTCTTAAAATACGCAATTAGAGTTTCCAGAAATGATTAAAAACTTTGAACAACCCCTTGAAATTAAAGTAAATAGATTCTTCCTACATTTCCTGCCGTTTGTAATCACAGACATTACCAGTGGAAAGCCGTGAAATGTCCAGCAAACTGATAATATTTACAACTCCGGGCACTTTAGGGAGCGTTTTCACTTGAATTTGCTTTCAAATATTAGGAATTCTTGTTTATACAGCTGAAAATTTGTGCAGAAAGCCTGTAAGTGAGGACTGAACGCTTATGTTTACAATTGAGGCCGCATTACTCTGGCGACTTTTGTATGACTCTGTTAAAATCCTGACGGTTCCAGTACAAATTTGTAAGAAAACTCTCTAGGTGCGGTAAAACTCTTAAAATACGTAATTAGAGTTTCCAGAAATGATTAAAACCTTGGAAGAACCCCTTGAAATTAAAGTAAATAGATTCTTCCTACATTTCCTGCCGTTTGTTATCACAGACATTACCAGTGGAAAGCCGTGAAATGACCAGCAAACTGATAATATTTACAACTCCGGGCACTTTAGGGAGCGTTTTCACTTGAATTTGCTTTCAAATATTAGGAATTCTTGTTTATACAGCTGAAAATTTGTGCAGAAAGCCTGTAAGTGAGGACTGAACTGCTTATGTTTACAATTGAGGCCGCATTACTCTGGCGACTTTTGTATGACTCTGTTAAAATCCTGACGGTTCCAGTACAAATTTGTAAGAAAACTCTCTAGGTGTGGTAAAACTCTTAAAATACGTAATTAGAGTTTCCAGAAATGATTAAAACCTTGGAAGAACCCCTTGAAATTAAAGTAAATAGATTCTTCCTACATTTCCTGCCGTTTGTTATCACAGACATTACCAGTGGAAAGCCGTGAAATGACCAGCAAACTGATAATATTTACAACTCCGGGCACTTTAGGGAGCGTTTTCACTTGAATTTGCTTTCAAATATTAGGAATTCTTGTTTATACAGCTCATAATTTTTGTAGAAAGCCTGTAAGTGAGGTTTAAACTGCGTATGTTTACAATTGAGGCCCCATTACTCTGCCGACTATTGTATGACTCTGTTAAAATCCTGACGGTTCCAGTACATATTTGTAAGAAAACTCTCTAGTTGTGGTAAAACTCTTAAAATACGCAATTAGAGTTTCCAGAAATGATTAAAATCTTGGAAGAACCCCTTGAAATTAAAGTAAATAGATTCTTCCTACATTTCCTGCCGTTTGTAATCACAGACATTACCAGTGGAAAGCCGTGAAATGACCAGCAAACTGATAATATTTACAACTCCGTGCACTTTAGGGAGCGTTTTCACTTGAATTTGCTTTCAAATATTAGGAATTCTTGTTTATACAGCTCAAAATTTGTGTAGAAAGCCTGTAAGTGAGCACTGTACTGCTTATGTTTACAATTGAGGCCGCATTACTCTGGCGACTTTTGTATGACTCTGTTAAAATGCTGACGGTTCCAGTACATATTTGTAAGAAAACTCTCTAGTTGTGGTAAAACTCTTAAAATACGCAATTAGAGTTTCCAGAAATGATTAAAAACTTTGAACAACCCCTTGAAATTAAAGTAAATAGATTCTTCCTACATTTCCTGCCGTTTGTAATCACAGACATTACCAGTGGAAAGCCGGGAAATGACCAGCAAACTGATAATATTTACAACGCTGGGCACTTGAGGGAGCGTTTTCACTTGAATTTGCTTTCAAATATTAGGAATTCTTGTTTATACAGCTCAAAATTTGTGTAGAAAGCCTGTAAGTGAGGACTGTACTGCTTATGTTTACAATTGAGACTGCATTACTCTGGCGACTTTTGTATGACTCTGTTAAAATCATGACGGTTCCAGAACATATTTGTAAGAAAACTCTCTAGTTGTGGTAAAACTCTTAAAATACGTAATTAGAGTTTCCAGAAATGATTAAAACCTTGGAAGAACCCCTTGAAATTAAAGTAAATAGATTCTTCCCACATTTCCTGCCGTTTGTAATCACAGACATTACCAGTGGAAAGCCGTGAAATGACCAGCAAACTGATAATATTTACAACTCTGGGCAATTTAGGGAGCGTTTTCACTTGAATTTGCTTTCAAATATTAGGAATTCTTGTTTATACAGCTCATAATTTTTGTAGAAAGCCTGTAAGTGAGGTTTAAACTGCGTATATTTACAATTGAGGCCCCATTACTCTGGCGACTATTGTATGACTCTGTTAAAATCCTTACGGTTCCAGTACATATTTGTAAGAAAACTCTCTAGTTGTGGTAAAACTCCTAAAATACGCAATTAGAGTTTCCAGAAATGATTTAAATCTTGGAAGAACCCCTTGAAATTAAAGTAAATAGATTCTTCCTACATTTCCTGCCGTTTGTTATCACAGACATTACCAGTGGAAAGCCGGGAAATGACCAGCAAACTGATAATATTTACAACGCTGGGCACTTGAGGGAGCGTTTTCACTTGAATTTGCTTTCAAATATTAGGAATTCTTGTTTATACAGCTCAAAATTTGTGCAGAAAGCCTCAAAGTGAGGACTGTACTGCTTATGTTTACAATTGAGGTCGCATTACTCTGGCGACTTTTCTATGACTCTGTTAAAATCCTGACGGTTCCAGTACAAATTTGTAAGAAAACTCTCTAGTTGTGGTAAAACTCTTAAAATACGTAATTAGTTTCCAGAAATGATTAAAACCTTGGAAGAACCCCTTGAAATAAAAGTAAATACATTCTTCCTACATTTCCTGCCGTTTGTTATCACAGACATTACCAGTGGAAAGCCGTGAAATGACCAGCAAACTGATAATATTTACAACTCCGGGCACTTTAGGGAGCGTTTTCACTTGAATTTGCTTTCAAATATTAGGAATTCTTGTTTATACAGCTCATAATTTTTGTAGAAAGCCTGTAAGTGAGGTTTAAACTGCGTATGTTTTCAATTGAGGCCCCATTACTCTGCCGACTATTGTATGACTCTGTTAAAATCCTGACGGTTCCAGTACATATTTGTAAGAAAACTCTCTAGTTGTGGTAAAACTCTTAAAATACGCAATTAGAGTTTCCAGAAATGATTAAAATCTTGGAAGAACCCCTTGAAATTAAAGTAAATAGATTCTTCCTACATTTCCTGCCGTTTGTTATCACAGACATTACCAGTGGAAAGCCGTGAAATGACCAGCAAACTGATAATATTTACAACTCCGTGCACTTTAGGGAGCGTTTTCACTTGAATTTGCTTTCAAATATTAGGAATTCTTGTTTATACAGCTCAAAATTTGTGTAGAAAGACTGTAAGTGAGGACTGTACTGCTTATGTTTACAATTGAGGTCTCATTACTCTGGCGACTTTTGTATGACTCTGTTAAAATCATGACGGTTCCAGTACATATTTGTAAGAAAACTCTCTAGTTGTGGTAAAACTCTTAAAATACGTAATTAGAGTTTCCAGAAGTGATTAAAAACTTGGAAGAACCCCTTGAAATTAAAGTAAATATATTCTTCCTACATTTCCTGCCGTTTGTAATCGCAGACATTACCAGTGGAAAGCCGTGAAATGACCAGCAAACTGATAATATTTACAACTCCGGGCACTTTAGGGAGCGTTTTCACTTGAATTTGCTTTCAAATATTAGGAATTCTTGTTTATACAGCTGAAAATTTGTGCAGAAAGCCTGTAAGTGAGGACTGAACTGCTTATGTTTACAATTGAGGCCGCATTACTCTGGCGACTTTTGTATGACTCTGTTAAAATCCTGACGGTTCCAGTACAAATTTGTAAGAAAACTCTCTAGGTGTGGTAAAACTCTTAAAATACGTAATTAGAGTTTCCAGAAATGATTAAAACCTTGGAAGAACCCCTTGAAATTAAAGTAAATAGATTCTTCCTACATTTCCTGCCGTTTGTTATCACAGACATTACCAGTGGAAAGCCGTGAAATGACCAGCAAACTGATAATATTTACAACTCCGGGCACTTTAGGGAGCGTTTTCACTTGAATTTGCTTTCAAATATTAGGAATTCTTGTTTATACAGCTCATAATATTTGTAGAAAGCCTGTAAGTGAGGTTTAAACTGCGTATGTTTACAATTGAGGCCCCATTACTCTGCCGACTATTGTATGACTCTGTTAAAATCCTGACGGTTCCAGTACATATTTGTAAGAAAACTCTCTAGTTGTGGTAAAACTCTTAAAATACGCAATTAGAGTTTCCAGAAATGATTAAAATCTTGGAAGAACCCCTTGAAATTAAAGTAAATAGATTCTTCCTACATTTCCTGCCGTTTGTTATCACAGACATTACCAGTGGAAAGCCGTGAAATGACCAGCAAACTGATAATATTTACAACTCCGTGCACTTTAGGGAGCGTTTTCACTTGAATTTGCTTTCAAATATTAGGAATTCTTGTTTATACAGCTCAAAATTTGTGTAGAAAGCCTGTAAGTGAGCACTGTACTGCTTATGTTTACAATTGAGGCCGCATTACTCTGGCGACTTTTGTATGACTCTATTAAAATCCTGACGGTTCCAGTACATATTTGTAAGAAAACTCTCTAGTTGTGGTAAAACTCTTAAAATACGCAATTAGAGTTTCCAGAAATGATTAAAAACTTTGAACAATCCCTTGAAATTAAAGTAAATAGATTCTTCCTACATTTCCTGCCGTTTGTAATCACAGACATTACCAGTGGAAAGCCGGGAAATGACCAGCAAACTGATAATATTTACAACGCTGGGCACTTGAGGGAGCGTTTTCACTTGAATTTGCTTTCAAATATTAGGAATTCTTGTTTATACAGCTCAAAATTTGTGTAGAAAGCCTGTAAGTGAGGACTGTACTGCTTATGTTTACAATTGAGACTGCATTACTCTGGCGACTTTTGTATGACTCTGTTAAAATCATGACGGTTCCAGAACATATTTGTAAGAAAACTCTCTAGTTGTGGTAAAACTCTTAAAATACGTAATTAGAGTTTCCAGAAATGATTAAAACCTTGGAAGAACCCCTTGAAATTAAAGTAAATAGATTCTTCCCACATTTCCTGCCGTTTGTAATCACAGACATTACCAGTGGAAAGCCGTGAAATGACCAGCAAACTGATAATATTTACAACTCTGGGCACTTTAGGGAGCGTTTTCACTTGAATTTTCTTTCAAATATTAGGAATTCTTGTTTATACAGCTCATAATTTTTGTAGAAAGCCTGTAAGTGAGGTTTAAACTGCGTATATTTACAATTGAGGCCCCATTACTCTGGCGACTATTGTATGACTCTGTTAAAATCCTTACGGTTCCAGTACATATTTGTAAGAAAACTCTCTAGTTTTGGTAAAACTCCTAAAATACGCAATTAGAGTTTCCAGAAATGATTTAAATCTTGGAAGAACCCCTTGAAATTAAAGTAAATAGATTCTTCCTACATTTCCTGCCGTTTGTAATCACAGACATTACCAATGGAAAGCCGTAAAATGACCAGCAAACTGATAATATTTAAAACTCCGGGCACTTTAGGGAGCGTTTTCACTTGAATTTGCTTTCAAATATTAGGAATTCTTGTTTATACAGCTCAAAATTTTGTAGAAAGCCTGTAAGTGAGGTCTAAACTGCGTATGTTTACAATTGAGGCCCCATTACTCTGGCGACTTTTGAATGACTCTGTTAAAATCCTTACGGTTCCAGTACATATTTGTAAGAAAACTCTCTAGTTGTGGTAAAACTCTTAAAATACGTAATTAGAGTTTCCAGAAATGATTAAAACCTTGGAAGAACCCCTTGAAATTAAAGTAAATAGATTCTTCCTACATTTCCTGCCGTTTGTAATCACAGACATTACCAGTGGAAAGCCGGGAAATGACCAGCAAACTGATAATATTTACAACTCTGGGCACTTTAGGGAGCGTTTTCACTTGAATTTGCTTTCAAATATTAGGAATTCTTGTTTATACAGCTCAAAATTTGTGCAGAAAGCCTGTAAGTGAGGACTGTACTGCTTATGTTTACAATTGAGGCCGCATTACTCTGGCGACTTTTGTATGACTCTGTTAAAATCCTGACGGTTCCTGTACAAATTTGTAAGAAAACTCTCTAGTTGTGGTAAAACTCTTAAAATACGCAATAAGAGTTTCCAGAAATGATTAAAAACTTGGAAGAACCCCTTGAAATTAAAGTAAATAGATTCTTCCTACATTTCCTGCCGTTTGTAATCACAGACATTACCAGTGGAAAGCCGGGAAATGACCAGCAAACTGATAATATTTACAACGCTGGGCACTTGAGGGAGCGTTTTCACTTGAATTTGCTTTCAAATATTAGGAATTCTTGTTTATACAGCTCAAAATTTGTGCAGAAAGCCTGTAAGTGAGGACTGTACTGCTTATGTTTACAATTGAGGTCGCATTACTCTGGCGACTTTTCTATGACTCTGTTAAAATCCTGACGGTTCCAGTACAAATTTGTAAGAAAACTCTCTAGTTGTGGTAAAACTCTTAAAATACGTAATTAGTTTCCAGAAATGATTAAAACCTTGGAAGAACCCCTTGAAATAAAAGTAAATACATTCTTCCTACATTTCCTGCCGTTTGTTATCACAGACATTACCAGTGGAAAGCCGTGAAATGACCAGCAAACTGATAATATTTACAACTCCGGGCCCTTTAGGGAGCGTTTTCACTTGAATTTGCCTTCAAATATTAGGAATTCTTGTTTATACAGCTCATAATTTTTGTAGAAAGCCTGTAAGTGAGGTTTAAACTGCGTATGTTTACAATTGAGGCCCCATTACTCTGCCGACTATTGTATGACTCTGTTAAAATCCTGACGGTTCCATTACATATTTGTAAGAAAACTCTCTAGTTGTGGTAAAACTCTTAAAATACGCAATTAGAGTTTCCAGAAATGATTAAAATCTTGGAAGAACCCCTTGAAATTAAAGTAAATAGATTCTTCCTACATTTCCTGCCGTTTGTTATCACAGACATTACCAGTGGAAAGCCGTGAAATGACCAGCAAACTGATAATATTTACAACTCCGTGCACTTTAGGGAGCGTTTTCACTTGAATTTGCTTTCAAATATTAGGAATTCTTGTTTATACACCTCAAAATTTGTGTAGAAAGCCTGTAAGTGAGCACTGTACTGCTTATGTTTAGAATTGAGGCCGCATTACTCTGGCGACTTTTGTATGACTCTGTTAAAATCCTGACGGTTCCAGTACATATTTGTAAGAAAACTCTCTAGTTGTGGTAAAACTCTTAAAATACGTAATTAGAGTTTCCAGAAATGATTAAAAACTTGGAAGAACCCCTTGAAATTAAAGTAAATATATTCTTCCTACATTTCCTGCCGTTTGTAATCGCAGACATTACCAGTGGAAAGCCGTGAAATGACCAGCAAACTGATAATATTTACAACTCCGGGCACTTTAGGGAGCGTTTTCACTTGAATTTGCTTTCAAATATTAGGAATTCTTGTTTATACAGCTGAAAATTTGTGCAGAAAGCCTGTAAGTGAGGACTGAACTGCTTATGTTTACAATTGAGGCCGCATTACTCTGGCGACTTTTGTATGACTCTGTTAAAATCCTGACGGTTCCAGTACAAATTTGTAAGAAAACTCTCTAGGTGTGGTAAAACTCTTAAAATACGTAATTAGAGTTTCCAGAAATGATTAAAACCTTGGAAGAACCCCTTGAAATTAAAGTAAATAGATTCTTCCTACATTTCCTGCCGTTTGTTATCACAGACATTACCAGTGGAAAGCCGTGAAATGACCAGCAAACTGATAATATTTACAACTCCGGGCACTTTAGGGAGCGTTTTCACTTGAATTTGCTTTCAAATATTAGGAATTCTTGTTTATACAGCTCATAATATTTGTAGAAAGCCTGTAAGTGAGGTTTAAACTGCGTATGTTTACAATTGAGGCCCCATTACTCTGCCGACTATTGTATGACTCTGTTAAAATCCTGACGGTTCCAGTACATATTTGTAAGAAAACTCTCTAGTTGTGGTAAAACTCTTAAAATACGCAATTAGAGTTTCCAGAAATGATTAAAATCTTGGAAGAACCCCTTGAAATTAAAGTAAATAGATTCTTCCTACATTTCCTGCCGTTTGTTATCACAGACATTACCAGTGGAAAGCCGTGAAATGACCAGCAAACTGATAATATTTACAACTCCGTGCACTTTAGGGAGCGTTTTCACTTGAATTTGCTTTCAAATATTAGGAATTCTTGTTTATACAGCTCAAAATTTGTGTAGAAAGCCTGTAAGTGAGCACTGTACTGCTTATGTTTACAATTGAGGCCGCATTACTCTGGCGACTTTTGTATGACTCTATTAAAATCCTGACGGTTCCAGTACATATTTGTAAGAAAACTCTCTAGTTGTGGTAAAACTCTTAAAATACGCAATTAGAGTTTCCAGAAATGATTAAAAACTTTGAACAATCCCTTGAAATTAAAGTAAATAGATTCTTCCTACATTTCCTGCCGTTTGTAATCACAGACATTACCAGTGGAAAGCCGGGAAATGACCAGCAAACTGATAATATTTACAACGCTGGGCACTTGAGGGAGCGTTTTCACTTGAATTTGCTTTCAAATATTAGGAATTCTTGTTTATACAGCTCAAAATTTGTGTAGAAAGCCTGTAAGTGAGGTCTGTACTGCTTATGTTTACAATTGAGACTGCATTACTCTGGCGACTTTTGTATGACTCTGTTAAAATCATGACGGTTCCAGAACATATTTGTAAGAAAACTCTCTAGTTGTGGTAAAACTCTTAAAATACGTAATTAGAGTTTCCAGAAATGATTAAAACCTTGGAAGAACCCCTTGAAATTAAAGTAAATAGATTCTTCCCACATTTCCTGCCGTTTGTAATCACAGACATTACCAGTGGAAAGCCGTGAAATGACCAGCAAACTGATAATATTTACAACTCTGGGCACTTTAGGGAGCGTTTTCACTTGAATTTGCTTTCAAATATTAGGAATTCTTGTTTATACAGCTCATAATTTTTGTAGAAAGCCTGTAAGTGAGGTTTAAACTGCGTATATTTACAATTGAGGCCCCATTACTCTGGCGACTATTGTATGACTCTGTTAAAATCCTTACGGTTCCAGTACATATTTGTAAGAAAACTCTCTAGTTTTGGTAAAACTCCTAAAATACGCAATTAGAGTTTCCAGAAATGATTTAAATCTTGGAAGAACCCCTTGAAATTAAAGTAAATAGATTCTTCCTACATTTCCTGCCGTTTGTAATCACAGACATTACCAATGGAAAGCCGTAAAATGACCAGCAAACTGATAATATTTAAAACTCCGGGCACTTTAGGGAGCGTTTTCACTTGAATTTGCTTTCAAATATTAGGAATTCTTGTTTATACAGCTCAAAATTTTGTAGAAAGCCTGTAAGTGAGGTCTAAACTGCGTATGTTTACAATTGAGGCCCCATTACTCTGGCGACTTTTGAATGACTCTGTTAAAATCCTTACGGTTCCAGTACATATTTGTAAGAAAACTCTCTAGTTGTGGTAAAACTCTTAAAATACGTAATTAGAGTTTCCAGAAATGATTAAAACCTTGGAAGAACCCCTTGAAATTAAAGTAAATAGATTCTTCCTACATTTCCTGCCGTTTGTAATCACAGACATTACCAGTGGAAAGCCGGGAAATGACCAGCAAACTGATAATATTTACAACTCTGGGCACTTTAGGGAGCGTTTTCACTTGAATTTGCTTTCAAATATTAGGAATTCTTGTTTATACAGCTCAAAATTTGTGCAGAAAGCCTGTAAGTGAGGACTGTACTGCTTATGTTTACAATTGAGGCCGCATTACTCTGGCGACTTTTGTATGACTCTGTTAAAATCCTGACGGTTCCTGTACAAATTTGTAAGAAAACTCTCTAGTTGTGGTAAAACTCTTAAAATACGCAATAAGAGTTTCCAGAAATGATTAAAAACTTGGAAGAACCCCTTGAAATTAAAGTAAATAGATTCTTCCTACATTTCCTGCCGTTTGTAATCACAGACATTACCAGTGGAAAGCCGGGAAATGACCAGCAAACTGATAATATTTACAACGCTGGGCACTTGAGGGAGCGTTTTCACTTGAATTTGCTTTCAAATATTAGGAATTCTTGTTTATACAGCTCAAAATTTGTGCAGAAAGCCTGTAAGTGAGGACTGTACTGCTTATGTTTACAATTGAGGTCGCATTACTCTGGCGACTTTTCTATGACTCTGTTAAAATCCTGACGGTTCCAGTACAAATTTGTAAGAAAACTCTCTAGTTGTGGTAAAACTCTTAAAATACGTAATTAGTTTCCAGAAATGATTAAAACCTTGGAAGAACCCCTTGAAATAAAAGTAAATACATTCTTCCTACATTTCCTGCCGTTTGTTATCACAGACATTACCAGTGGAAAGCCGTGAAATGACCAGCAAACTGATAATATTTACAACTCCGGGCCCTTTAGGGAGCGTTTTCACTTGAATTTGCCTTCAAATATTAGGAATTCTTGTTTATACAGCTCATAATTTTTGTAGAAAGCCTGTAAGTGAGGTTTAAACTGCGTATGTTTACAATTGAGGCCCCATTACTCTGCCGACTATTGTATGACTCTGTTAAAATCCTGACGGTTCCAGTACATATTTGTAAGAAAACTCTCTAGTTGTGGTAAAACTCTTAAAATACGCAATTAGAGTTTCCAGAAATGATTAAAATCTTGGAAGAACCCCTTGAAATTAAAGTAAATAGATTCTTCCTACATTTCCTGCCGTTTGTTATCACAGACATTACCAGTGGAAAGCCGTGAAATGACCAGCAAACTGATAATATTTACAACTCCGTGCACTTTAGGGAGCGTTTTCACTTGAATTTGCTTTCAAATATTAGGAATTCTTGTTTATACACCTCAAAATTTGTGTAGAAAGCCTGTAAGTGAGCACTGTACTGCTTATGTTTAGAATTGAGGCCGCATTACTCTGGCGACTTTTGTATGACTCTGTTAAAATCCTGACGGTTCCAGTACATATTTGTAAGAAAACTCTCTAGTTGTGGTAAAACTCTTAAAATACGTAATTAGAGTTTCCAGAAGTGATTAAAAACTTGGAAGAACCCCTTGAAATTAAAGTAAATATATTCTTCCTACATTTCCTGCCGTTTGTAATCGCAGACATTACCAGTGGAAAGCCGTGAAATGACCAGCAAACTGATAATATTTACAACTCCGGGCACTTTAGGGAGCGTTTTCACTTGAATTTGCTTTCAAATATTAGGAATTCTTGTTTATACAGCTGAAAATTTGTGCAGAAAGCCTGTAAGTGAGGACTGAACTGCTTATGTTTACAATTGAGGCCGCATTATCTGGCGACTTTTGTATGACTCTGTTAAAATCCTGACGGTTCCAGTACAAATTTGTAAGAAAACTCTCTAGGTGTGGTAAAACTCTTAAAATACGTAATTAGAGTTTCCAGAAATGATTAAAACCTTGGAAGAAGCCCTTGAAATTAAAGTAAATAGATTCTTCCTACATTTCCTGCCGTTTGTTATCACAGACATTACCAGTGGAAAGCCGTGAAATGACCAGCAAACTGATAATATTTACAACTCCGGGCACTTTAGGGAGCGTTTTCACTTGAATTTGCTTTCAAATATTAGGAATTCTTGTTTATACAGCTCATAATTTTTGTAGAAAGCCTGTAAGTGAGGTTTAAACTGCGTATGTTTACAATTGAGGCCCCATTACTCTGCCGACTATTGTATGACTCTGTTAAAATCCTGACGGTTCCAGTACATATTTGTAAGAAAACTCTCTAGTTGTGGTAAAACTCTTAAAATACGCAATTAGAGTTTCCAGAAATGATTAAAATCTTGGAAGAACCCCTTGAAATTAAAGTAAATAGATTCTTCCTACATTTCCTGCCGTTTGTTATCACAGACATTACCAGTGGAAAGCCGTGAAATGACCAGCAAACTGATAATATTTACAACTCCGTGCACTTTAGGGAGCGTTTTCACTTGAATTTGCTTTCAAATATTAGGAATTCTTGTTTATACAGCTCAAAATTTGTGTAGAAAGCCTGTAAGTGAGCACTGTACTGCTTATGTTTACAATTGAGGCCGCATTACTCTGGCGACTTTTGTATGACTCTGTTAAAATCCTGACGGTTCCAGTACATATTTGTAAGAAAACTCTCTAGTTGTGGTAAAACTCTTAAAATACGCAATTAGAGTTTCCAGAAATGATTAAAAACTTTGAACAACCCCTTGAAATTAAAGTAAATAGATTCTTCCTACATTTCCTGCCGTTTGTAATCACAGACATTACCAATGGAAAGCCGTAAAATGACCAGCAAACTGATAATATTTACAACGCTGGGCACTTGAGGGAGCGTTTTCACTTGAATTTGCTTTCAAATATTAGGAATTCTTGTTTATACAGCTCAAAATTTGTGTAGAAAGCCTGTAAGTGAGGACTGTACTGCTTATGTTTACAATTGAGACTGCATTACTCTGGCGACTTTTGTATGACTCTGTTAAAATCCTGACGGTTCCAGAACATATTTGTAAGAAAACTCTCTAGTTGTGGTAAAACTCCTAAAATACGCAATTAGAGTTTCCAGAAATGATTAAAACCTTGGAAGAACCCCTTGAAATTAAAGTAAATAGATTCTTCCTACATTTCCTGCCGTTTGTAATCACAGACATTACCAATGGAAAGCCGTAAAATGACCAGCAAACTGATAATATTTAAAACTCCGGGCACTTTAGGGAGCGTTTTCACTTGAATTTGCTTTCAAATATTAGGAATTCTTGTTTAAACAGCTCAAAATTTGTGTAGAAAGCCTGTAAGTGGGGTCTAAACTGCGTATGTTTACAATTGAGGCCCCATTACTCTGGCGACTTTTGAATGACTCTGTTAAAATCCTTACGGTTCCAGTACATATTTGTAAGAAAACTCTCTAGTTGTGGTAAAACTCTTAAAATACGTAATTAGAGTTTCCAGAAATGATTAAAACCTTGGAAGAACCCCTTGAAATTAAAGTAAATAGATTCTTCCTACATTTCCTGCCGTTTGTAATCACAGACATTACCAGTGGAAAGCCGGGAAATGACCAGCAAACTGATAATATTTACAACTCTGGGCACTTTAGGGAGCGTTTTCACTTGAATTTGCTTTCAAATATTAGGAATTCTTGTTTATACAGCTCAAAATTTGTGCAGAAAGCCTGTAAGTGAGGACTGTACTGCTTATGTTTACAATTGAGGCCGCATTACTCTGGCGACTTTTGTATGACTCTGTTAAAATCCTGACGGTTCCTGTACAAATTTGTAAGAAAACTCTCTAGTTGTGGTAAAACTCTTAAAATACGTAATTAGAGTTTCCAGAAATGATTAAAACCTTGGAAGAACCCCTTGAAATTAAAGTAAATAGATTCTTCCCACATTTCCTGCCGTTTGTAATCACAGACATTACCAGTGGAAAGCCGTGAAATGACCAGCAAACTGATAATATTTACAACTCTGGGCACTTTAGGGAGCGTTTTCACTTGAATTTGCTTTCAAATATTAGGAATTCTTGTTTATACAGCTCATAATTTTTGTAGAAAGCCTGTAAGTGAGGTTTAAACTGCGTATATTTACAATTGAGGCCCCATTACTCTGGCGACTATTGTATGACTCTGTTAAAATCCTTATGGTTCCAGTACATATTTGTAAGAAAACTCTCTAGTTTTGGTAAAACTCCTAAAATACGCAATTAGAGTTTCCAGAAATGATTAAAACCTTGGAAGAACCCCTTGAAATTAAAGTAAATAGATTCTTCCTACATTTCCTGCCGTTTGTAATCACAGACATTACCAATGGAAAGCCGTAAAATGACCAGCAAACTGATAATATTTAAAACTCCGGGCACTTTAGGGAGCGTTTTCACTTGAATTTGCTTTCAAATATTAGGAATTCTTGTTTAAACAGCTCAAAATTTGTGTAGAAAGCCTGTAAGTGAGGTCTAAACTGCGTATGTTTACAATTGAGGCCCCATTACTCTGGCGACTTTTGAATGACTCTGTTAAAATCCTTACGGTTCCAGTACATATTTGTAAGAAAACTCTCTAGTTGTGGTAAAACTCTTAAAATACGTAATTAGAGTTTCCAGAAATGATTAAAACCTTGGAAGAACCCCTTGAAATTAAAGTAAATAGATTCTTCCTACATTTCCTGCCGTTTGTAATCACAGACATTACCAGTGGAAAGCCGGGAAATGACCAGCAAACTGATAATATTTACAACTCTGGGCACTTTAGGGAGCGTTTTCACTTGAATTTGCTTTCAAATATTAGGAATTCTTGTTTATACAGCTCAAAATTTGTGCAGAAAGCCTGTAAGTGAGGACTGTACTGCTTATGTTTACAATTGAGGCCGCATTACTCTGGCGACTTTTGTATGACTCTGTTAAAATACTGACGGTTCCTGTACAAATTTGTAAGAAAACTCTCTAGTTGTGGTAAAACTCTTAAAATACGCAATAAGAGTTTCCAGAAATGATTAAAAACTTGGAAGAACCCCTTGAAATTAAAGTAAATAGATTCTTCCTACATTTCCTGCCGTTTGTAATCACAGACATTACCAGTGGAAAGCCGGGAAATGACCAGCAAACTGATAATATTTACAACGCTGGGCACTTGAGGGAGCGTTTTCACTTGAATTTGCTTTCAAATATTAGGAATTCTTGTTTATACAGCTCAAAATTTGTGCAGAAAGCCTCTAAGTGAGGACTGTACTGCTTATGTTTACAATTGAGGTCGCATTACTCTGGCGACTTTTCTATGACTCTGTTAAAATCCTGACGGTTCCAGTACAAATTTGTAAGAAAACTCTCTAGTTGTGGTAAAACTCTTAAAATACGTAATTAGTTTCCAGAAATGATTAAAACCTTGGAAGAACCCCTTGAAATAAAAGTAAATACATTCTTCCTACATTTCCTGCCGTTTGTTATCACAGACATTACCAGTGGAAAGCCGTGAAATGACCAGCAAACTGATAATATTTACAACTCCGGGCACTTTAGGGAGCGTTTTCACTTGAATTTGCCTTCAAATATTAGGAATTCTTGTTTATACAGCTCATAATTTTTGTAGAAAGCCTGTAAGTGAGGTTTAAACTGCGTATGTTTACAATTGAGGCCCCATTACTCTGCCGACTATTGTATGACTCTGTTAAAATCCTGACGGTTCCAGTACATATTTGTAAGAAAACTCTCTAGTTGTGGTAAAACTCTTAAAATACGCAATTAGAGTTTCCAGAAATGATTAAAATCTTGGAAGAACCCCTTGAAATTAAAGTAAATAGATTCTTCCTACATTTCCTGCCGTTTGTTATCACAGACATTACCAGTGGAAAGCCGTGAAATGACCAGCAAACTGATAATATTTACAACTCCGTGCACTTTAGGGAGCGTTTTCACTTGAATTTGCTTTCAAATATTAGGAATTCTTGTTTATACACCTCAAAATTTGTGTAGAAAGCCTGTAAGTGAGCACTGTACTGCTTATGTTTAGAATTGAGGCCGCATTACTCTGGCGACTTTTGTATGACTCTGTTAAAATCCTGACGGTTCCAGTACATATTTGTAAGAAAACTCTCTAGTTGTGGTAAAACTCTTAAAATACGTAATTAGAGTTTCCAGAAGTGATTAAAAACTTGGAAGAACCCCTTGAAATTAAAGTAAATATATTCTTCCTACATTTCCTGCCGTTTGTAATCGCAGACATTACCAGTGGAAAGCCGTGAAATGACCAGCAAACTGATAATATTTACAACTCCGGGCACTTTAGGGAGCGTTTTCACTTGAATTTGCTTTCAAATATTAGGAATTCTTGTTTATACAGCTGAAAATTTGTGCAGAAAGCCTGTAAGTGAGGACTGAACTGCTTATGTTTACAATTGAGGCCGCATTACTCTGGCGACTTTTGTATGACTCTGTTAAAATCCTGACGGTTCCAGTACAAATTTGTAAGAAAACTCTCTAGGTGTGGTAAAACTCTTAAAATACGTAATTAGAGTTTCCAGAAATGATTAAAACCTTGGAAGAAGCCCTTGAAATTAAAGTAAATAGATTCTTCCTACATTTCCTGCCGTTTGTTATCACAGACATTACCAGTGGAAAGCCGTGAAATGACCAGCAAACTGATAATATTTACAACTCCGGGCACTTTAGGGAGCGTTTTCACTTGAATTTGCTTTCAAATATTAGGAATTCTTGTTTATACAGCTCATAATTTTTGTAGAAAGCCTGTAAGTGAGGTTTAAACTGCGTATGTTTACAATTGAGGCCCCATTACTCTGCCGACTATTGTATGACTCTGTTAAAATCCTGACGGTTCCAGTACATATTTGTAAGAAAACTCTCTAGTTGTGGTAAAACTCTTAAAATACGCAATTAGAGTTTCCAGAAATGATTAAAATCTTGGAAGAACCCCTTGAAATTAAAGTAAATAGATTCTTCCTACATTTCCTGCCGTTTGTTATCACAGACATTACCAGTGGAAAGCCGTGAAATGACCAGCAAACTGATAATATTTACAACTCCGTGCACTTTAGGGAGCGTTTTCACTTGAATTTGCTTTCAAATATTAGGAATTCTTGTTTATACAGCTCAAAATTTGTGCAGAAAGCCTGTAAGTGAGCACTGTACTGCTTATGTTTACAATTGAGGCCGCATTACTCTGGCGACTTTTGTATGACTCTGTTAAAATCCTGACGGTTCCAGTACATATTTGTAAGAAAACTCTCTAGTTGTGGTAAAACTCTTAAAATACGCAATTAGAGTTTCCAGAAATGATTAAAAACTTTGAACAACCCCTTGAAATTAAAGTAAATAGATTCTTCCTACATTTCCTGCCGTTTGTAATCACAGACATTACCAATGGAAAGCCGTAAAATGACCAGCAAACTGATAATATTTACAACGCTGGGCACTTGAGGGAGCGTTTTCACTTGAATTTGCTTTCAAATATTAGGAATTCTTGTTTATACAGCTCAAAATTTGTGTAGAAAGCCTGTAAGTGAGGACTGTACTGCTTATGTTTACAATTGAGACTGCATTACTCTGGCGACTTTTGTATGACTCTGTTAAAATCATGACGGTTCCAGAACATATTTGTAAGAAAACTCTCTAGTTGTGGTAAAACTCTTAAAATACGTAATTAGAGTTTCCAGAAATGATTAAAACCTTGGAAGAACCCCTTGAAATTAAAGTAAATAGATTCTTCCCACATTTCCTGCCGTTTGTAATCACAGACATTACCAGTGGAAAGCCGTGAAATGACCAGCAAACTGATAATATTTACAACTCTGGGCACTTTAGGGAGCGTTTTCACTTGAATTTGCTTTCAAATATTAGGAATTCTTGTTTATACAGCTCATAATTTTTGTAGAAAGCCAGTAAGTGAGGTTTAAACTGCGTATATTTACAATTGAGGCCCCATTACTCTGGCGACTATTGTATGACTCTGTTAAAATCCTTACGGTTCCAGTACATATTTGTAAGAAAACTCTCTAGTTGTGGTAAAACTCCTAAAATACGCAATTAGAGTTTCCAGAAATGATTTAAATCTTGGAAGAACCCCTTGAAATTAAAGTAAATAGATTCTTCCTACATTTCCTGCCGTTTGTAATCACAGACATTACCAATGGAAAGCCGTAAAATGACCAGCAAACTGATAATATTTAAAACTCCGGGCACTTTAGGGAGCGTTTTCACTTGAATTTGCTTTCAAATATTAGGAATTCTTGTTTATACAGCTCAAAATTTGTGTAGAAAGCCTGTAAGTGAGGTCTAAACTGCGTATGTTTACAATTGAGGCCCCATTACTCTGGCGACTTTTGAATGACTCTGTTAAAATCCTTACGGTTCCAGTACATATTTGTAAGAAAACTCTCTAGTTGTGGTAAAACTCTTAAAATACGTAATTAGAGTTTCCAGAAATGATTAAAACCTTGGAAGAACCCCTTGAAATTAAAGTAAATAGATTCTTCCTACATTTCCTGCCGTTTGTAATCACAGACATTACCAGTGGAAAGCCGGGAAATGACCAGCAAACTGATAATATTTACAACTCTGGGCACTTTAGGGAGCGTTTTCACTTGAATTTGCTTTCAAATATTAGGAATTCTTGTTTATACAGCTCAAAATTTGTGCAGAAAGCCTGTAAGTGAGGACTGTACTGCTTATGTTTACAATTGAGGCCGCATTACTCTGGCGACTTTTGTATGACTCTGTTAAAATCCTGACGGTTCCTGTACAAATTTGTAAGAAAACTCTCTAGTTGTGGTAAAACTCTTAAAATACGCAATAAGAGTTTCCAGAAATGATTAAAAACTTGGAAGAACCCCTTGAAATTAAAGTAAATAGATTCTTCCTACATTTCCTGCCGTTTGTAATCACAGACATTACCAGTGGAAAGCCGGGAAATGACCAGCAAACTGATAATATTTACAACGCTGGGCACTTGAGGGAGCGTTTTCACTTGAATTTGCTTTCAAATATTAGGAATTCTTGTTTATACAGCTCAAAATTTGTGCAGAAAGCCTCTAAGTGAGGACTGTACTGCTTATGTTTACAATTGAGGTCGCATTACTCTGGCGACTTTTCTATGACTCTGTTAAAATCCTGACGGTTCCAGTACAAATTTGTAAGAAAACTCTCTAGTTGTGGTAAAACTCTTAAAATACGTAATTAGTTTCCAGAAATGATTAAAACCTTGGAAGAACCCCTTGAAATAAAAGTAAATACATTCTTCCTACATTTCCTGCCGTTTGTTATCACAGACATTACCAGTGGAAAGCCGTGAAATGACCAGCAAACTGATAATATTTACAACTCCGGGCACTTTAGGGAGCGTTTTCACTTGAATTTGCTTTCAAATATTAGGAATTCTTGTTTATACAGCTCATAATTTTTGTAGAAAGCCTGTAAGTGAGGTTTAAACTGCGTATGTTTTCAATTGAGGCCCCATTACTCTGCCGACTATTGTATGACTCTGTTAAAATCCTGACGGTTCCAGTACATATTTGTAAGAAAACTCTCTAGTTGTGGTAAAACTCTTAAAATACGCAATTAGAGTTTCCAGAAATGATTAAAATCTTGGAAGAACCCCTTGAAATTAAAGTAAATAGATTCTTCCTACATTTCCTGCCGTTTGTTATCACAGACATTACCAGTGGAAAGCCGTGAAATGACCAGCAAACTGATAATATTTACAACTCCGTGCACTTTAGGGAGCGTTTTCACTTGAATTTGCTTTCAAATATTAGGAATTCTTGTTTATACAGCTCAAAATTTGTGTAGAAAGCCTGTAAGTGAGCACTGTACTGCTTATGTTTACAATTGAGGCCGCATTACTCTGGCGACCTTTGTATGACTCTGTTAAAATCCTGACGGTTCCAGTACATATTTGTAAGAAAACTCTCTAGTTGTGGTAAAACTCTTAAAATACGTAATTAGAGTTTCCAGAAATGATTAAAAACTTTGAACAACCCCTTGAAATTAAAGTAAATAGATTCTTCCTACATTTCCTGCCGTTTGTAATCACAGACATTACCAGTGGAAAGCCGGGAAATGACCAGCAAACTGATAATATTTACAACGCTGGGCACTTGAGGGAGCGTTTTCACTTGAATTTGCTTTCAAATATTAGGAATTCTTGTTTATACAGCTCAAAATTTGTGTAGAAAGCCTGTAAGTGAGGACTGTACTGCTTATGTTTACAATTGAGACTGCATTACTCTGGCGACTTTTGTATGACTCTGTTAAAATCATGACGGTTCCAGAACATATTTGTAAGAAAACTCTCTAGTTGTGGTAAAACTCTTAAAATACGTAATTAGAGTTTCCAGAAATGATTAAAACCTTGGAAGAACCCCTTGAAATTAAAGTAAATAGATTCTTCCCACATTTCCTGCCGTTTGTAATCACAGACATTACCAGTGGAAAGCCGTGAAATGACCAGCAAACTGATAATATTTACAACTCTGGGCACTTTAGGGAGCGTTTTCACTTGAATTTGCTTTCAAATATTAGGAATTCTTGTTTATACAGCTCATAATTTTTGTAGAAAGCCTGTAAGTGAGGTTTAAACTGCGTATATTTACAATTGAGGCCCCATTACTCTGGCGACTATTGTATGACTCTGTTAAAATCCTTACGGTTCCAATACATATTTGTAAGAAAACTCTCTAGTTGTGGTAAAACTCCTAAAATACGCAATTAGAGTTTCCAGAAATGATTTAAATCTTGGAAGAACCCCTTGACATTAAAGTAAATAGATTCTTCCTACATTTCCTGCCGTTTGTAATCACAGACATTACCAATGGAAAGCCGTAAATGACCAGCAAACTGATAATATTTAAAACTCCGGGCACTTTAGGGAGCGTTTTCACTTGAATTTGCTTTCAAATATTAGGAATTCTTGTTTATACAGCTCAAAATTTGTGTAGAAAGCCTGTAAGTGAGGTCTAAACTGCGTATGTTTACAATTGAGGCCCCATTACTCTGGCGACTTTTGAATGACTCTGTTAAAATCCTTACGGTTCCAGTACATATTTGTAAGAAAACTCTCTAGTTGTGGTAAAACTCTTAAAATACGCAATAAGAGTTTCCAGAAATGATTAAAAACTTGGAAGAACCCCTTGAAATTAAAGTAAATAGATTCTTCCTACATTTCCTGCCGTTTGTAATCACAGACATTACCAGTGGAAAGCCGGGAAATGACCAGCAAACTGATAATATTTACAACGCTGGGCACTTGAGGGAGCGTTTTCACTTGAATTTGCTTTCAAATATTAGGAATTCTTGTTTATACAGCTCAAAATTTGTGTAGAAAGCCTGTAAGTGAGGACTGTACTGCTTATGTTTACAATTGAGGTCTCATTACTCTGGCGACTTTTGTATGACTCTGTTAAAATCATGACGGTTCCAGTACATATTTGTAAGAAAACTCTCTAGTTGTGGTAAAACTCTTAAAATACGTAATTAGAGTTTCCAGAAGTGATTAAAAACTTGGAAGAACCCCTTGAAATTAAAGTAAATATATTCTTCCTACATTTCCTGCCGTTTGTAATCACAGACATTACCAGTGGAAAGCCGTGAAATGACCAGCAAACTGATAATATTTACAACTCCGGGCACTTTAGGGAGCGTTTTCACTTGAATTTGCTTTCAAATATTAGGAATTCTTGTTTATACAGCTGAAAATTTGTGCAGAAAGCCTGTAAGTGAGGACTGAACTGCTTATGTTTACAATTGAGGCCGCATTACTCTGGCGACTTTTGTATGACTCTGTTAAAATCCTGACGGTTCCAGTACAAATTTGTAAGAAAACTCTCTAGGTGTGGTAAAACTCTTAAAATACGTAATTAGAGTTTCCAGAAATGATTAAAACCTTGGAAGAACCCCTTGAAATTAAAGTAAATAGATTCTTCCTACATTTCCTGCCGTTTGTTATCACAGACATTACCAGTGGAAAGCCGTGAAATGACCAGCAAACTGATAATATTTACAACTCCGGGCACTTTAGGGAGCGTTTTCACTTGAATTTGCTTTCAAATATTAGGAATTCTTGTTTATACAGCTCATAATTTTTGTAGAAAGCCTGTAAGTGAGGTTTAAACTGCGTATGTTTACAATTGAGGCCCCATTACTCTGCCGACTATTGTATGACTCTGTTAAAATCCTGACGGTTCCAGTACATATTTGTAAGAAAACTCTCTAGTTGTGGTAAAACTCTTAAAATACGCAATTAGAGTTTCCAGAAATGATTAAAATCTTGGAAGAACCCCTTGAAATTAAAGTAAATAGATTCTTCCTACATTTCCTGCCGTTTGTTATCACAGACATTACCAGTGGAAAGCCGTGAAATGACCAGCAAACTGATAATATTTACAACTCCGTGCACTTTAGGGAGCGTTTTCACTTGAATTTGCTTTCAAATATTAGGAATTCTTGTTTATACAGCTCAAAATTTGTGCAGAAAGCCTGTAAGTGAGCACTGTACTGCTTATGTTTACAATTGAGGCCGCATTACTCTGGCGACTTTTGTATGACTCTGTTAAAATCCTGACGGTTCCAGTACATATTTGTAAGAAAACTCTCTAGTTGTGGTAAAACTCTTAAAATACGCAATTAGAGTTTCCAGAAATGATTAAAAACTTTGAACAACCCCTTGAAATTAAAGTAAATAGATTCTTCCTACATTTCCTGCCGTTTGTAATCACAGACATTACCAATGGAAAGCCGTAAAATGACCAGCAAACTGATAATATTTACAACGCTGGGCACTTGAGGGAGCGTTTTCACTTGAATTTGCTTTCAAATATTAGGAATTCTTGTTTATACAGCTCAAAATTTGTGTAGAAAGCCTGTAAGTGAGGACTGTACTGCTTATGTTTACAATTGAGACTGCATTACTCTGGCGACTTTTGTATGACTCTGTTAAAATCATGACGGTTCCAGAACATATTTGTAAGAAAACTCTCTAGTTGTGGTAAAACTCTTAAAATACGTAATTAGAGTTTCCAGAAATGATTAAAACCTTGGAAGAACCCCTTGAAATTAAAGTAAATAGATTCTTCCCACATTTCCTGCCGTTTGTAATCACAGACATTACCAGTGGAAAGCCGTGAAATGACCAGCAAACTGATAATATTTACAACTCTGGGCACTTTAGGGAGCGTTTTCACTTGAATTTGCTTTCAAATATTAGGAATTCTTGTTTATACAGCTCATAATTTTTGTAGAAAGCCAGTAAGTGAGGTTTAAACTGCGTATATTTACAATTGAGGCCCCATTACTCTGGCGACTATTGTATGACTCTGTTAAAATCCTTACGGTTCCAGTACATATTTGTAAGAAAACTCTCTAGTTGTGGTAAAACTCCTAAAATACGCAATTAGAGTTTCCAGAAATGATTTAAATCTTGGAAGAACCCCTTGAAATTAAAGTAAATAGATTCTTCCTACATTTCCTGCCGTTTGTAATCACAGACATTACCAATGGAAAGCCGTAAAATGACCAGCAAACTGATAATATTTAAAACTCCGGGCACTTTAGGGAGCGTTTTCACTTGAATTTGCTTTCAAATATTAGGAATTCTTGTTTATACAGCTCAAAATTTGTGTAGAAAGCCTGTAAGTGAGGTCTAAACTGCGTATGTTTACAATTGAGGCCCCATTACTCTGGCGACTTTTGAATGACTCTGTTAAAATCCTTACGGTTCCAGTACATATTTGTAAGAAAACTCTCTAGTTGTGGTAAAACTCTTAAAATACGCAATTAGAGTTTCCAGAAATGATTAAAACCTTGGAAGAACCCCTTGAAATTAAAGTAAATAGATTCTTCCTACATTTCCTGCCGTTTGTAATCACAGACATTACCAGTGGAAAGCCGGGAAATGACCAGCAAACTGATAATATTTACAACTCTGGGCACTTTAGGGAGCGTTTTCACTTGAATTTGCTTTCAAATATTAGGAATTCTTGTTTATACAGCTCAAAATTTGTGCAGAAAGCCTGTAAGTGAGGACTGTACTGCTTATGTTTACAATTGAGGCCGCATTACTCTGGCGACTTTTGTATGACTCTGTTAAAATCCTGACGGTTCCTGTACAAATTTGTAAGAAAACTCTCTAGTTGTGGTAAAACTCTTAAAATACGCAATAAGAGTTTCCAGAAATGATTAAAAACTTGGAAGAACCCCTTGAAATTAAAGTAAATAGATTCTTCCTACATTTCCTGCCGTTTGTAATCACAGACATTACCAGTGGAAAGCCGGGAAATGACCAGCAAACTGATAATATTTACAACGCTGGGCACTTGAGGGAGCGTTTTCACTTGAATTTGCTTTCAAATATTAGGAATTCTTGTTTATACAGCTCAAAATTTGTGCAGAAAGCCTCTAAGTGAGGACTGTACTGCTTATGTTTACAATTGAGGTCGCATTACTCTGGCGACTTTTCTATGACTCTGTTAAAATCCTGACGGTTCCAGTACAAATTTGTAAGAAAACTCTCTAGTTGTGGTAAAACTCTTAAAATACGTAATTAGTTTCCAGAAATGATTAAAACCTTGGAAGAACCCCTTGAAATAAAAGTAAATACATTCTTCCTACATTTCCTGCCGTTTGTTATCACAGACATTACCAGTGGAAAGCCGTGAAATGACCAGCAAACTGATAATATTTACAACTCCGGGCACTTTAGGGAGCGTTTTCACTTGAATTTGCTTTCAAATATTAGGAATTCTTGTTTATACAGCTCATAATTTTTGTAGAAAGCCTGTAAGTGAGGTTTAAACTGCGTATGTTTTCAATTGAGGCCCCATTACTCTGCCGACTATTGTATGACTCTGTTAAAATCCTGACGGTTCCAGTACATATTTGTAAGAAAACTCTCTAGTTGTGGTAAAACTCTTAAAATACGCAATTAGAGTTTCCAGAAATGATTAAAATCTTGGAAGAACCCCTTGAAATTAAAGTAAATAGATTCTTCCTACATTTCCTGCCGTTTGTTATCACAGACATTACCAGTGGAAAGCCGTGAAATGACCAGCAAACTGATAATATTTACAACTCCGTGCACTTTAGGGAGCGTTTTCACTTGAATTTGCTTTCAAATATTAGGAATTCTTGTTTATACAGCTCATAATTTTTGTAGAAAGCCTGTAAGTGAGGTTTAAACTGCGTATATTTACAATTGAGGCCCCATTACTCTGGCGACTATTGTATGACTCTGTTAAAATCCTTACGGTTCCAATACATATTTGTAAGAAAACTCTCTAGTTGTGGTAAAACTCCTAAAATACGCAATTAGAGTTTCCAGAAATGATTTAAATCTTGGAAGAACCCCTTGACATTAAAGTAAATAGATTCTTCCTACATTTCCTGCCGTTTGTAATCACAGACATTACCAATGGAAAGCCGTAAAATGACCAGCAAACTGATAATATTTAAAACTCCGGGCACTTTAGGGAGCGTTTTCACTTGAATTTGCTTTCAAATATTAGGAATTCTTGTTTATACAGCTCAAAATTTGTGTAGAAAGCCTGTAAGTGAGGTCTAAACTGCGTATGTTTACAATTGAGGCCCCATTACTCTGGCGACTTTTGAATGACTCTGTTAAAATCCTTACGGTTCCAGTACATATTTGTAAGAAAACTCTCTAGTTGTGGTAAAACTCTTAAAATACGCAATAAGAGTTTCCAGAAATGATTAAAAACTTGGAAGAACCCCTTGAAATTAAAGTAAATAGATTCTTCCTACATTTACTGCCGTTTGTAATCACAGACATTACCAGTGGAAAGCCGGGAAATGACCAGCAAACTGATAATATTTACAACGCTGGGCACTTGAGGGAGCGTTTTCACTTGAATTTGCTTTCAAATATTAGGAATTCTTGTTTATACAGCTCAAAATTTGTGTAGAAAGCCTGTAAGTGAGGACTGTACTGCTTATGTTTACAATTGAGGTCTCATTACTCTGGCGACTTTTGTATGACTCTGTTAAAATCATGACGGTTCCAGTACATATTTGTAAGAAAACTCTCTAGTTGTGGTAAAACTCTTAAAATACGTAATTAGAGTTTCCAGAAGTGATTAAAAACTTGGAAGAACCCCTTGAAATTAAAGTAAATATATTCTTCCTACATTTCCTGCCGTTTGTAATCACAGACATTACCAGTGGAAAGCCGTGAAATGACCAGCAAACTGATAATATTTACAACTCCGGGCACTTTAGGGAGCGTTTTCACTTGAATTTGCTTTCAAATATTAGGAATTCTTGTTTATACAGCTGAAAATTTGTGCAGAAAGCCTGTAAGTGAGGACTGAACTGCTTATGTTTACAATTGAGGCCGCATTACTCTGGCGACTTTTGTATGACTCTGTTAAAATCCTGACGGTTCCAGTACAAATTTGTAAGAAAACTCTCTAGGTGTGGTAAAACTCTTAAAATACGTAATTAGAGTTTCCAGAAATGATTAAAACCTTGGAAGAACCCCTTGAAATTAAAGTAAATAGATTCTTCCTACATTTCCTGCCGTTTGTTATCACAGACATTACCAGTGGAAAGCCGTGAAATGACCAGCAAACTGATAATATTTACAACTCCGGGCACTTTAGGGAGCGTTTTCACTTGAATTTGCTTTCAAATATTAGGAATTCTTGTTTATACAGCTCATAATTTTTGTAGAAAGCCTGTAAGTGAGGTTTAAACTGCGTATGTTTACAATTGAGGCCCCATTACTCTGCCGACTATTGTATGACTCTGTTAAAATCCTGACGGTTCCAGTACATATTTGTAAGAAAACTCTCTAGTTGTGGTAAAACTCTTAAAATACGCAATTAGAGTTTCCAGAAATGATTAAAATCTTGGAAGAACCCCTTGAAATTAAAGTAAATAGATTCTTCCTACATTTCCTGCCGTTTGTTATCACAGACATTACCAGTGGAAAGCCGTGAAATGACCAGCAAACTGATAATATTTACAACTCCGGGCACTTTAGGGAGCGTTTTCACTTGAATTTGCTTTCAAATATTAGGAATTCTTGTTTATACAGCTCAAAATTTGTGTAGAAAGCCTGTAAGTGAGCACTGTACTGCTTATGTTTACAATTGAGGCCGCATTACTCTGGCGACTTTTGTATGACTCTGTTAAAATCCTGACGGTTCCAGTACATATTTGTAAGAAAACTCTCTAGTTGTGGTAAAACTCTTAAAATACGCAATTAGAGTTTCCAGAAATGATTAAAATCTTGGAAGAACCCCTTGAAATTAAAGTAAATAGATTCTTCCTACATTTCCTGCCGTTTGTTATCACAGACATTACCAGTGGAAAGCCGTGAAATGACCAGCAAACTGATAATATTTACAACTCCGGGCACTTTAGGGAGCGTTTTCACTTGAATTTGCTTTCAAATATTAGGAATTCTTGTTTATACAGCTCAAAATTTGTGCAGAAAGCCTGTAAGTGAGCACTGTACTGCTTATGTTTACAATTGAGGCCGCATTACTCTGGCGACTTTTGTATGACTCTGTTAAAATCCTGACGGTTCCAGTACATATTTGTAAGAAAACTCTCTAGTTGTGGTAAAACTCTTAAAATACGCAATTAGAGTTTCCAGAAATGATTAAAAACTTTGAACAACCCCTTGAAATTAAAGTAAATAGATTCTTCCTACATTTCCTGCCGTTTGTAATCACAGACATTACCAGTGGAAAGCCGGGAAATGACCAGCAAACTGATAATATTTACAACGCTGGGCACTTGAGGGAGCGTTTTCACTTGAATTTGCTTTCAAATATTAGGAATTCTTGTTTATACAGCTCAAAATTTGTGTAGAAAACCTGTAAGTGAGGACTGTACTGCTTATGTTTACAATTGAGACTGCATTACTCTGGCGACTTTTGTATGACTCTGTTAAAATCATGACGGTTCCAGAACATATTTGTAAGAAAACTCTCTAGTTGTGGTAAAACTCTTAAAATACGTAATTAGAGTTTCCAGAAATGATTAAAACCTTGGAAGAACCCCTTGAAATTAAAGTAAATAGATTCTTCCCACATTTCCTGCCGTTTGTAATCACAGACATTACCAGTGGAAAGCCGTGAAATGACCAGCAAACTGATAATATTTACAACTCTGGGCACTTTAGGGAGCGTTTTCACTTGAATTTGCTTTCAAATATTAGGAATTCTTGTTTATACAGCTCATAATTTTTGTAGAAAGCCTGTAAGTGAGGTTTAAACTGCGTATGTTTACAATTGAGGCCCCATTACTCTGGCGACTATTGTATGACTCTGTTAAAATCCTGACGGTTCCAGTACATATTTGTAAGAAAACTCTCTAGTTGTGGTAAAACTCTTAAAATACGCAATTAGAGTTTCCAGAAATGATTTAAATCTTGGAAGAACCCCTTGAAATTAAAGTAAATAGATTCTTCCTACATTTCCTGCCGTTTGTAATCACAGACATTACCAATGGAAAGCCGTAAAATGACCAGCAAACTGATAATATTTAAAACTCCGGGCACTTTAGGGAGCGTTTTCACTTGAATTTGCTTTCAAATATTAGGAATTCTTGTTTATACAGCTCAAAATTTGTGTAGAAAGCCTGTAAGTGAGGTCTAAACTGCGTATGTTTACAATTGAGGCCCCATTACTCTGGCGACTTTTGAATGACTCTGTTAAAATCCTTACGGTTCCAGTACATATTTGTAAGAAAACTCTCTAGTTGTGGTAAAACTCTTAAAATACGTAATTAGAGTTTCCAGAAATGATTAAAACCTTGGAAGAACCCCTTGAAATTAAAGTAAATAGATTCTTCCTACATTTCCTGCCGTTTGTAATCACAGACATTACCAGTGGAAAGCCGTGAAATGACCAGCAAACTGATAATATTTACAACTCCGGGCACTTTAGGGAGCGTTTTCACTTGAATTTGCTTTCAAATATTAGGAATTCTTGTTTATACAGCTCAAAATTTGTGCAGAAAGCCTCTAAGTGAGGACTGTACTGCTTATGTTTACAATTGAGGTCGCATTACTCTGGCGACTTTTCTATGACTCTGTTAAAATCCTGACGGTTCCAGTACAAATTTGTAAGAAAACTCTCTAGTTGTGGTAAAACTCTTAAAATACGCAATTAGAGTTTCCAGAAATGATTAAAACCTTGGAAGAACCCCTTGAAATTAAAGTAAATAGATTCTTCCTACATTTCCTGCCGTTTGTAATCACAGACATTACCAGTGGAAAGCCGTGAAATGACCAGCAAACTGATAATATTTACAACTCTGGGCACTTTAGGGAGCGTTTTCACTTGAATTTGCTTTCAAATATTAGGAATTCTTGTTTATACAGCTCAAAATTTGTGCAGAAAGCCTGTAAGTGAGGACTGTACTGCTTATGTTTACAATTGAGGCCGCATTACTCTGGCGACTTTTGTATGACTCTGTTAAAATCCTGACGGTTCCTGTACAAATTTGTAAGAAAACTCTCTAGTTGTGGTAAAACTCTTAAAATACGTAATTAGAGTTTCCAGAAATGATTAAAACCTTGGAAGAACCCCTTGAAATTAAAGTAAATAGATTCTTCCTACATTTCCTGCCGTTTGTTATCACAGACATTACCAAAGGAAAGCCGTGAAATGACCAGCAAACTGATAATATTTACAACTCTGGGCACTTTAGGGAGCGTTTTCACTTGAATTTGCTTTCAAATATTAGGAATTCTTGTTTATACGGCTCAAAATTTGTGTAGAAAGCCTTTAAGTGAGGTTTAAACTGTGTATGTTTACAATTGAGGCCCCATTACTCTGGCGACTTTTGTATGACTCTGTTAAAATCCTGACGGTTCCAGTACAAATTTGTAAGAAAACTCTCTAGTTGTGGTAAAACTCTTAAAATACGCAATAGGAGTTTCCAGAAATGATTAAAAACTTGGAAGAACCCCTTGAAATTAAAGTAAATAGATTCTTCCTACATTTCCTGCCGTTTGTAATCACAGACATTACCAGTGGAAAGCCGGGAAATGACCAGCAAACTGATAATATTTACAACGCTGGGCACTTGAGGGAGCGTTTTCACTTGAATTTGCTTTCAAATATTAGGAATTCTTGTTTATACAGCTCAAAATTTGTGCAGAAAGCCTCTAAGTGAGGACTGTACTGCTTATGTTTACAATTGAGGTCGCATTACTCTGGCGACTTTTCTATGACTCTGTTAAAATCCTGATGGTTCCAGTACAAATTTGTAAGAAAACTCTCTAGTTGTGGTAAAACTCTTAAAATACGTAATTAGAGTTTCCAGAAATGATTAAAACCTTGGAAGAACCCCTTGAAATTAAAGTAAATAGATTCTTCCTACATTTCCTGCCGTTTGTAATCACAGACATTACCAGTGGAAAGCCGTGAAATGACCAGCAAACTGATAATATTTACAACTCTGGGCACTTTAGGGAGCGATTTCACTTGAATTTGCTTTCAAATATTAGGAATTCTTGTTTATACAGCTCATAATTTTTGTAGAAAGCCTGTAAGTGAGGTTTAAACTGCGTATGTTTACAATTGAGGCCCCCATTACCCTGGCGACTATTGTATGACTCTGTTAAAATCCTGACGGTTCCAGTACATATTTGTAAGAAAACTCTCTAGTTGTGGTAAAACTCCTAAAATACGCAATTAGAGTTTCCAGAAATGATTTAAATCTTGGAAGAACCCCTTGAAATTAAAGTAAATAGATTCTTCCTACATTTCCTGCCGTTTGTAATCACAGACATTACCAATGGAAAGCCGTAAAATGACCAGCAAACTGATAATATTTACAACTCCGGGCACTTTAGGGAGCGTTTTCACTTGAATTTGCTTTCAAATATTAGGAATTCTTGTTTATACAGCTCAAAATTTGTGTAGAAAGCCTGTAAGTGAGGTCTAAACTGCGTATGTTTACAATTGAGGCCCCATTACTCTGGCGACTTTTGAATGACTCTGTTAAAATCCTTACGGTTCCAGTACATATTTGTAAGAAAACTCTCTAGTTGTGTAAAACTCTTAAAATACGTAATTAGAGTTTCCAGAAATGATTAAAACCTTGGAAGAACCCCTTGAAATTAAAGTAAATAGATTCTTCCTACATTTCCTGCCGTTTGTAATCACAGACATTACCAGTGGAAAGCCGTGAAATGACCAGCAAACTGATAATATTTACAACTCCGGGCACTTTAGGGAGCGTTTTCACTTGAATTTGCTTTCAAATATTAGGAATTCTTGTTTATACAGCTCAAAATTTGTGCAGAAAGCCTCTAAGTGAGGACTGTACTGCTTATGTTTACAATTGAGGTCGCATTACTCTGGCGACTTTTCTATGACTCTGTTAAAATCCTGACGGTTCCAGTACAAATTTGTAAGAAAACTCTCTAGTTGTGATAAAACTCTTAAAATACGTAATTAGAGTTTCCAGAAATGATTAAAACCTTGGAAGAACCCCTTGAAATTAAAGTAAATAGATTCTTCCTACATTTCCTGCCGTTTGTAATCACAGACATTACCAGTGGAAAGCCGTGAAATGACCAGCAAACTGATAATATTTACAACTCTGGGCACTTTAGGGAGCGTTTTCACTTGAATTTGCTTTCAAATATTAGGAATTCTTGTTTATACGGCTCAAAATTTGTGCAGAAAGCCTTTAAGTGAGGTTTAAACTGTGTATGTTTACAATTGAGGCCCCATTACTCTGGCGACTTTTGTATGACTCTGTTAAAATCCTGACGGTTCCAGTACAAATTTGTAAGAAAACTCTCTAGTTGTGGTAAAACTCTTAAAATACGCAATAGGAGTTTCCAGAAATGATTAAAAACTTGGAAGAACCCCTTGAAATTAAAGTAAATAGATTCTTCCTACATTTCCTGCCGTTTGTAATCACAGACATTACCAGTGGAAAGCCGGGAAATGACCAGCAAACTGATAATATTTACAACGCTGGGCACTTGAGGGAGCGTTTTCACTTGAATTTGCTTTCAAATATTAGGAATTCTTGTTTATACAGCTCAAAATTTGTGCAGAAAGCCTCTAAGTGAGGACTGTACTGCTTATGTTTACAATTGAGGTCGCATTACTCTGGCGACTTTTCTATGACTCTGTTAAAATCCTGACGGTTCCAGTACAAATTTGTAAGAAAACTCTCTAGTTGTGGTAAAACTCTTAAAATACGTAATTAGAGTTTCCAGAAATGATTAAAACCTTGGAAGAACCCCTTGAAATTAAAGTAAATAGATTCTTCCTACATTTCCTGCCGTTTGTAATCACAGACATTACCAGTGGAAAGCCGTGAAATGACCAGCAAACTGATAATATTTACAACTCTGGGCACTTTAGGGAGCGATTTCACTTGAATTTGCTTTCAAATATTAGGAATTCTTGCTTATACAGCTCATAATTTTTGTAGAAAGCCTGTAAGTGAGGTTTAAACTGCGTATGTTTACAATTGAGGCCCCTTTTTTCTGGCGACTATTGTATGACTCTGTTAAAATCCTTACGGTCCCAGTACATATTTGTAAGAAAACTCTCTAGTTGTGGTAAAACTCTTAAAATACGCAATTAGAGTTTCCAGAAATGATTAAAATCTTGGAAGAACCCCTTGAAATTAAAGTAAATGGATTCTTCCTACATTTCCTGCCGTTTGTTATCACAGACATTACCAATGGAAAGCCGTGAAATGACCAGCAAACTGATAATATTTAAAACTCCGGGCACTTTAGGGAGCGTTTTCACTTGAATTTGCTTTCAAATATTAGGAATTCTTGTTTATACGGCTCAAAATTTGTGTAGAAAGCCTGTAAGTGATGACTGTAGCTTATGTTTACAATTGAGGCCGCATTACTCTGGCGACTTTTGTATGACTCTGTTAAAATCCTGACGGTTCCAGTACATATTTGTAAGAAAACTCTCTAGTTGTGGTAAAACTCTTAAAATACGTAATTAGAGTTTCCAGAAATGATTAAAAACTTGGAAGAACCCCTTGAAATTAAAGTAAATAGATTCTTCCTACATTTCCTGCCGTTTGTAATCACAGACATTACCAGTGGAAAGCCGTGAAATGACCAGCAAACTGATAATATTTACAACTCCGGGCACTTTAGGGAGCGTTTTCACTTGAATTTGCTTTCAAATATTAGGAATTCTTGTTTATACAGCTGAAAATTTGTGTAGAAAGCCTGTAAGTGAGGACTGAACTGCTTATGTTTACAATTGAGGCCGCATTACTCTGGCGACTTTTGTATGACTCTGTTAAAATCCTGACGGTTCCAGTACAAATTTGTAAGAAAACTCTCTAGGTGTGGTAAAACTCTTAAAATACGTAATTAGAGTTTCCAGAAATGATTAAAACCTTGGAAGAACCCCTTGAAATTAAAGTAAATAGATTCTTCCTACATTTCCTGCCGTTTGTTATCACAGACATTACCAGTGGAAAGCCGTGAAATGACCAGCAAACTGATAATATTTACAACTCCGGGCACTTTAGGGAGCGTTTTCACTTGAATTTGCTTTCAAATATTAGGAATTCTTGTTTATACAGCTCAAAATTTGTGTAGAAAGCCTGTAAGTGAGCACTGTACTGCTTATGTTTACAATTGAGGCCGCATTACTCTGGCGACTTTTGTATGACTCTGTTAAAATCCTGACGGTTCCAGTACATATTTGTAAGAAAACTCTCTAGTTGTGGTAAAACTCTTAAAATACGCAATTAGAGTTTCCAGAAATGATTAAAAACTTTGAACAACCCCTTGAAATTAAAGTAAATAGATTCTTCCTACATTTCCTGCCGTTTGTAATCACAGACATTACCAGTGGAAAGCCGGGAAATGACCAGCAAACTGATAATATTTACAACGCTGGGCACTTGAGGGAGCGTTTTCACTTGAATTTGCTTTCAAATATTAGGAATTCTTGTTTATACAGCTCAAAATTTGTGTAGAAAACCTGTAAGTGAGGACTGTACTGCTTATGTTTACAATTGAGACTGCATTACTCTGGCGACTTTTGTATGACTCTGTTAAAATCATGACGGTTCCAGAACATATTTGTAAGAAAACTCTCTAGTTGTGGTAAAACTCTTAAAATACGTAATTAGAGTTTCCAGAAATGATTAAAACCTTGGAAGAACCCCTTGAAATTAAAGTAAATAGATTCTTCCCACATTTCCTGCCGTTTGTAATCACAGACATTACCAGTGGAAAGCCGTGAAATGACCAGCAAACTGATAATATTTACAACTCTGGGCACTTTAGGGAGCGTTTTCACTTGAATTTGCTTTCAAATATTAGGAATTCTTGTTTATACAGCTCATAATTTTTGTAGAAAGCCTGTAAGTGAGGTTTAAACTGCGTATGTTTACAATTGAGGCCCCATTACTCTGGCGACTATTGTATGACTCTGTTAAAATCCTGACGGTTCCAGTACATATTTGTAAGAAAACTCTCTAGTTGTGGTAAAACTCTTAAAATACGCAATTAGAGTTTCCAGAAATGATTTAAATCTTGGAAGAACCCCTTGAAATTAAAGTAAATAGATTCTTCCTACATTTCCTGCCGTTTGTAATCACAGACATTACCAATGGAAAGCCGTAAAATGACCAGCAAACTGATAATATTTAAAACTCCGGGCACTTTAGGGAGCGTTTTCACTTGAATTTGCTTTCAAATATTAGGAATTCTTGTTTATACAGCTCAAAATTTGTGTAGAAAGCCTGTAAGTGAGGTCTAAACTGCGTATGTTTACAATTGAGGCCCCATTACTCTGGCGACTTTTGAATGACTCTGTTAAAATCCTTACGGTTCCAGTACATATTTGTAAGAAAACTCTCTAGTTGTGGTAAAACTCTTAAAATACGTAATTAGAGTTTCCAGAAATGATTAAAACCTTGGAAGAACCCCTTGAAATTAAAGTAAATAGATTCTTCCTACATTTCCTGCCGTTTGTAATCACAGACATTACCAGTGGAAAGCCGTGAAATGACCAGCAAACTGATAATATTTACAACTCCGGGCACTTTAGGGAGCGTTTTCACTTGAATTTGCTTTCAAATATTAGGAATTCTTGTTTATACAGCTCAAAATTTGTGCAGAAAGCCTCTAAGTGAGGACTGTACTGCTTATGTTTACAATTGAGGTCGCATTACTCTGGCGACTTTTCTATGACTCTGTTAAAATCCTGACGGTTCCAGTACAAATTTGTAAGAAAACTCTCTAGTTGTGGTAAAACTCTTAAAATACGTAATTAGAGTTTCCAGAAATGATTAAAACCTTGGAAGAACCCCTTGAAATTAAAGTAAATAGATTCTTCCTACATTTCCTGCCGTTTGTAATCACAGACATTACCAGTGGAAAGCCGTGAAATGACCAGCAAACTGATAATATTTACAACTCTGGGCACTTTAGGGAGCGTTTTCACTTGAATTTGCTTTCAAATATTAGGAATTCTTGTTTATACAGCTCAAAATTTGTGCAGAAAGCCTGTAAGTGAGGACTGTACTGCTTATGTTTACAATTGAGGCCGCATTACTCTGGCGACTTTTGTATGACTCTGTTAAAATCCTGACGGTTCCTGTACAAATTTGTAAGAAAACTCTCTAGTTGTGATAAAACTCTTAAAATACGTAATTAGAGTTTCCAGAAATGATTAAAACCTTGGAAGAACCCCTTGAAATTAAAGTAAATAGATTCTTCCTACATTTCCTGCCGTTTGTAATCACAGACATTACCAGTGGAAAGCCGTGAAATGACCAGCAAACTGATAATATTTACAACTCTGGGCACTTTAGGGAGCGTTTTCACTTGAATTTGCTTTCAAATATTAGGAATTCTTGTTTATACGGCTCAAAATTTGTGCAGAAAGCCTTTAAGTGAGGTTTAAACTGTGTATGTTTACAATTGAGGCCCCATTACTCTGGCGACTTTTGTATGACTCTGTTAAAATCCTGACGGTTCCAGTACAAATTTGTAAGAAAACTCTCTAGTTGTGGTAAAACTCTTAAAATACGCAATAGGAGTTTCCAGAAATGATTAAAAACTTGGAAGAACCCCTTGAAATTAAAGTAAATAGATTCTTCCTACATTTCCTGCCGTTTGTAATCACAGACATTACCAGTGGAAAGCCGGGAAATGACCAGCAAACTGATAATATTTACAACGCTGGGCACTTGAGGGAGCGTTTTCACTTGAATTTGCTTTCAAATATTAGGAATTCTTGTTTATACAGCTCAAAATTTGTGCAGAAAGCCTCTAAGTGAGGACTGTACTGCTTATGTTTACAATTGAGGTCGCATTACTCTGGCGACTTTTCTATGACTCTGTTAAAATCCTGACGGTTCCAGTACAAATTTGTAAGAAAACTCTCTAGTTGTGGTAAAACTCTTAAAATACGTAATTAGAGTTTCCAGAAATGATTAAAACCTTGGAAGAACCCCTTGAAATTAAAGTAAATAGATTCTTCCTACATTTCCTGCCGTTTGTAATCACAGACATTACCAGTGGAAAGCCGTGAAATGACCAGCAAACTGATAATATTTACAACTCTGGGCACTTTAGGGAGCGATTTCACTTGAATTTGCTTTCAAATATTAGGAATTCTTGCTTATACAGCTCATAATTTTTGTAGAAAGCCTGTAAGTGAGGTTTAAACTGCGTATGTTTACAATTGAGGCCCCTTTTTTCTGGCGACTATTGTATGACTCTGTTAAAATCCTTACGGTCCCAGTACATATTTGTAAGAAAACTCTCTAGTTGTGGTAAAACTCTTAAAATACGCAATTAGAGTTTCCAGAAATGATTAAAATCTTGGAAGAACCCCTTGAAATTAAAGTAAATGGATTCTTCCTACATTTCCTGCCGTTTGTTATCACAGACATTACCAATGGAAAGCCGTGAAATGACCAGCAAACTGATAATATTTAAAACTCCGGGCACTTTAGGGAGCGTTTTCACTTGAATTTGCTTTCAAATATTAGGAATTCTTGTTTATACGGCTCAAAATTTGTGTAGAAAGCCTGTAAGTGATGACTGTAGCTTATGTTTACAATTGAGGCCGCATTACTCTGGCGACTTTTGTATGACTCTGTTAAAATCCTGACGGTTCCAGTACATATTTGTAAGAAAACTCTCTAGTTGTGGTAAAACTCTTAAAATACGTAATTAGAGTTTCCAGAAATGATTAAAAACTTGGAAGAACCCCTTGAAATTAAAGTAAATAGATTCTTCCTACATTTCCTGCCGTTTGTAATCACAGACATTACCAGTGGAAAGCCGTGAAATGACCAGCAAACTGATAATATTTACAACTCCGGGCACTTTAGGGAGCGTTTTCACTTGAATTTGCTTTCAAATATTAGGAATTCTTGTTTATACAGCTGAAAATTTGTGTAGAAAGCCTGTAAGTGAGGACTGAACTGCTTATGTTTACAATTGAGGCCGCATTACTCTGGCGACTTTTGTATGACTCTGTTAAAATCCTGACGGTTCCAGTACAAATTTGTAAGAAAACTCTCTAGGTGTGGTAAAACTCTTAAAATACGTAATTAGAGTTTCCAGAAATGATTAAAACCTTGGAAGAACCCCTTGAAATTAAAGTAAATAGATTCTTCCTACATTTCCTGCCGTTTGTTATCACAGACATTACCAGTGGAAAGCCGTGAAATGACCAGCAAACTGATAATATTTACAACTCCGGGCACTTTAGGGAGCGTTTTCACTTGAATTTGCTTTCAAATATTAGGAATTCTTGTTTATACAGCTCAAAATTTGTGTAGAAAGCCTGTAAGTGAGCACTGTACTGCTTATGTTTACAATTGAGGCCGCATTACTCTGGCGACTTTTGTATGACTCTGTTAAAATCCTGACGGTTCCAGTACATATTTGTAAGAAAACTCTCTAGTTGTGGTAAAACTCTTAAAATACGCAATTAGAGTTTCCAGAAATGATTAAAAACTTTGAACAACCCCTTGAAATTAAAGTAAATAGATTCTTCCTACATTTCCTGCCGTTTGTAATCACAGACATTACCAGTGGAAAGCCGGGAAATGACCAGCAAACTGATAATATTTACAACGCTGGGCACTTGAGGGAGCGTTTTCACTTGAATTTGCTTTCAAATATTAGGAATTCTTGTTTATACAGCTCAAAATTTGTGTAGAAAACCTGTAAGTGAGGACTGTACTGCTTATGTTTACAATTGAGACTGCATTACTCTGGCGACTTTTGTATGACTCTGTTAAAATCATGACGGTTCCAGAACATATTTGTAAGAAAACTCTCTAGTTGTGGTAAAACTCTTAAAATACGTAATTAGAGTTTCCAGAAATGATTAAAACCTTGGAAGAACCCCTTGAAATTAAAGTAAATAGATTCTTCCCACATTTCCTGCCGTTTGTAATCACAGACATTACCAGTGGAAAGCCGTGAAATGACCAGCAAACTGATAATATTTACAACTCTGGGCACTTTAGGGAGCGTTTTCACTTGAATTTGCTTTCAAATATTAGGAATTCTTGTTTATACAGCTCATAATTTTTGTAGAAAGCCTGTAAGTGAGGTTTAAACTGCGTATGTTTACAATTGAGGCCCCATTACTCTGGCGACTATTGTATGACTCTGTTAAAATCCTGACGGTTCCAGTACATATTTGTAAGAAAACTCTCTAGTTGTGGTAAAACTCTTAAAATACGCAATTAGAGTTTCCAGAAATGATTTAAATCTTGGAAGAACCCCTTGAAATTAAAGTAAATAGATTCTTCCTACATTTCCTGCCGTTTGTAATCACAGACATTACCAATGGAAAGCCGTAAAATGACCAGCAAACTGATAATATTTAAAACTCCGGGCACTTTAGGGAGCGTTTTCACTTGAATTTGCTTTCAAATATTAGGAATTCTTGTTTATACAGCTCAAAATTTGTGTAGAAAGCCTGTAAGTGAGGTCTAAACTGCGTATGTTTACAATTGAGGCCCCATTACTCTGGCGACTTTTGAATGACTCTGTTAAAATCCTTACGGTTCCAGTACATATTTGTAAGAAAACTCTCTAGTTGTGGTAAAACTCTTAAAATACGTAATTAGAGTTTCCAGAAATGATTAAAACCTTGGAAGAACCCCTTGAAATTAAAGTAAATAGATTCTTCCTACATTTCCTGCCGTTTGTAATCACAGACATTACCAGTGGAAAGCCGTGAAATGACCAGCAAACTGATAATATTTACAACTCCGGGCACTTTAGGGAGCGTTTTCACTTGAATTTGCTTTCAAATATTAGGAATTCTTGTTTATACAGCTCAAAATTTGTGCAGAAAGCCTCTAAGTGAGGACTGTACTGCTTATGTTTACAATTGAGGTCGCATTACTCTGGCGACTTTTCTATGACTCTGTTAAAATCCTGACGGTTCCAGTACAAATTTGTAAGAAAACTCTCTAGTTGTGGTAAAACTCTTAAAATACGTAATTAGAGTTTCCAGAAATGATTAAAACCTTGGAAGAACCCCTTGAAATTAAAGTAAATAGATTCTTCCTACATTTCCTGCCGTTTGTAATCACAGACATTACCAGTGGAAAGCCGTGAAATGACCAGCAAACTGATAATATTTACAACTCTGGGCACTTTAGGGAGCGTTTTCACTTGAATTTGCTTTCAAATATTAGGAATTCTTGTTTATACAGCTCAAAATTTGTGCAGAAAGCCTGTAAGTGAGGACTGTACTGCTTATGTTTACAATTGAGGCCGCATTACTCTGGCGACTTTTGTATGACTCTGTTAAAATCCTGACGGTTCCTGTACAAATTTGTAAGAAAACTCTCTAGTTGTGGTAAAACTCTTAAAATACGTAATTAGAGTTTCCAGAAATGATTAAAACCTTGGAAGAACCCCTTGAAATTAAAGTAAATAGATTCTTCCCACATTTCCTGCCGTTTGTAATCACAGACATTACCAAAGGAAAGCCGTGAAATGACCAGCAAACTGATAATATTTACAACTCTGGGCACTTTAGGGAGCGTTTTCACTTGAATTTGCTTTCAAATATTAGGAATTCTTGTTTATACGGCTCAAAATTTGTGTAGAAAGCCTTTAAGTGAGGTTTAAACTGTGTATGTTTACAATTGAGGCCCCATTACTCTGGCGACTTTTGTATGACTCTGTTAAAATCCTGACGGTTCCAGTACAAATTTGTAAGAAAACTCTCTAGTTGTGGTAAAACTCTTAAAATACGCAATAGGAGTTTCCAGAAATGATTAAAAACTTGGAAGAACCCCTTGAAATTAAAGTAAATAGATTCTTCCTACATTTCCTGCCGTTTGTAATCACAGACATTACCAGTGGAAAGCCGGGAAATGACCAGCAAACTGATAATATTTACAACGCTGGGCACTTGAGGGAGCGTTTTCACTTGAATTTGCTTTCAAATATTAGGAATTCTTGTTTATACAGCTCAAAATTTGTGCAGAAAGCCTCTAAGTGAGGACTGTACTGCTTATGTTTACAATTGAGGTCGCATTACTCTGGCGACTTTTCTATGACTCTGTTAAAATCCTGACGGTTCCAGTACAAATTTGTAAGAAAACTCTCTAGTTGTGGTAAAACTCTTAAAATACGTAATTAGAGTTTCCAGAAATGATTAAAACCTTGGAAGAACCCCTTGAAATTAAAGTAAATAGATTCTTCCTACATTTCCTGCCGTTTGTAATCACAGACATTACCAGTGGAAAGCCGTGAAATGACCAGCAAACTGATAATATTTACAACTCTGGGCACTTTAGGGAGCGATTTCACTTGAATTTGCTTTCAAATATTAGGAATTCTTGCTTATACAGCTCATAATTTTTGTAGAAAGCCTGTAAGTGAGGTTTAAACTGCGTATGTTTACAATTGAGGCCCCTTTTTTCTGGCGACTATTGTATGACTCTGTTAAAATCCTTACGGTCCCAGTACATATTTGTAAGAAAACTCTCTAGTTGTGGTAAAACTCTTAAAATACGCAATTAGAGTTTCCAGAAATGATTAAAATCTTGGAAGAACCCCTTGAAATTAAAGTAAATGGATTCTTCCTACATTTCCTGCCGTTTGTTATCACAGACATTACCAATGGAAAGCCGTGAAATGACCAGCAAACTGATAATATTTAAAACTCCGGGCACTTTAGGGAGCGTTTTCACTTGAATTTGCTTTCAAATATTAGGAATTCTTGTTTATACGGCTCAAAATTTGTGTAGAAAGCCTGTAAGTGATGACTGTAGCTTATGTTTACAATTGAGGCCGCATTACTCTGGCGACTTTTGTATGACTCTGTTAAAATCCTGACGGTTCCAGTACATATTTGTAAGAAAACTCTCTAGTTGTGGTAAAACTCTTAAAATACGTAATTAGAGTTTCCAGAAATGATTAAAAACTTGGAAGAACCCCTTGAAATTAAAGTAAATAGATTCTTCCTACATTTCCTGCCGTTTGTAATCACAGACATTACCAGTGGAAAGCCGTGAAATGACCAGCAAACTGATAATATTTACAACTCCGGGCACTTTAGGGAGCGTTTTCACTTGAATTTGCTTTCAAATATTAGGAATTCTTGTTTATACAGCTGAAAATTTGTGTAGAAAGCCTGTAAGTGAGGACTGAACTGCTTATGTTTACAATTGAGGCCGCATTACTCTGGCGACTTTTGTATGACTCTGTTAAAATCCTGACGGTTCCAGTACAAATTTGTAAGAAAACTCTCTAGGTGTGGTAAAACTCTTAAAATACGTAATTAGAGTTTCCAGAAATGATTAAAACCTTGGAAGAACCCCTTGAAATTAAAGTAAATAGATTCTTCCTACATTTCCTGCCGTTTGTTATCACAGACATTACCAGTGGAAAGCCGTGAAATGACCAGCAAACTGATAATATTTACAACTCCGGGCACTTTAGGGAGCGTTTTCACTTGAATTTGCTTTCAAATATTAGGAATTCTTGTTTATACAGCTCAAAATTTGTGTAGAAAGCCTGTAAGTGAGCACTGTACTGCTTATGTTTACAATTGAGGCCGCATTACTCTGGCGACTTTTGTATGACTCTGTTAAAATCCTGACGGTTCCAGTACATATTTGTAAGAAAACTCTCTAGTTGTGGTAAAACTCTTAAAATACGCAATTAGAGTTTCCAGAAATGATTAAAAACTTTGAACAACCCCTTGAAATTAAAGTAAATAGATTCTTCCTACATTTCCTGCCGTTTGTAATCACAGACATTACCAGTGGAAAGCCGGGAAATGACCAGCAAACTGATAATATTTACAACGCTGGGCACTTGAGGGAGCGTTTTCACTTGAATTTGCTTTCAAATATTAGGAATTCTTGTTTATACAGCTCAAAATTTGTGTAGAAAACCTGTAAGTGAGGACTGTACTGCTTATGTTTACAATTGAGACTGCATTACTCTGGCGACTTTTGTATGACTCTGTTAAAATCATGACGGTTCCAGAACATATTTGTAAGAAAACTCTCTAGTTGTGGTAAAACTCTTAAAATACGTAATTAGAGTTTCCAGAAATGATTAAAACCTTGGAAGAACCCCTTGAAATTAAAGTAAATAGATTCTTCCCACATTTCCTGCCGTTTGTAATCACAGACATTACCAGTGGAAAGCCGTGAAATGACCAGCAAACTGATAATATTTACAACTCTGGGCACTTTAGGGAGCGTTTTCACTTGAATTTGCTTTCAAATATTAGGAATTCTTGTTTATACAGCTCATAATTTTTGTAGAAAGCCTGTAAGTGAGGTTTAAACTGCGTATGTTTACAATTGAGGCCCCATTACTCTGGCGACTATTGTATGACTCTGTTAAAATCCTGACGGTTCCAGTACATATTTGTAAGAAAACTCTCTAGTTGTGGTAAAACTCTTAAAATACGCAATTAGAGTTTCCAGAAATGATTTAAATCTTGGAAGAACCCCTTGAAATTAAAGTAAATAGATTCTTCCTACATTTCCTGCCGTTTGTAATCACAGACATTACCAATGGAAAGCCGTAAAATGACCAGCAAACTGATAATATTTAAAACTCCGGGCACTTTAGGGAGCGTTTTCACTTGAATTTGCTTTCAAATATTAGGAATTCTTGTTTATACAGCTCAAAATTTGTGTAGAAAGCCTGTAAGTGAGGTCTAAACTGCGTATGTTTACAATTGAGGCCCCATTACTCTGGCGACTTTTGAATGACTCTGTTAAAATCCTTACGGTTCCAGTACATATTTGTAAGAAAACTCTCTAGTTGTGGTAAAACTCTTAAAATACGTAATTAGAGTTTCCAGAAATGATTAAAACCTTGGAAGAACCCCTTGAAATTAAAGTAAATAGATTCTTCCTACATTTCCTGCCGTTTGTAATCACAGACATTACCAGTGGAAAGCCGTGAAATGACCAGCAAACTGATAATATTTACAACTCCGGGCACTTTAGGGAGCGTTTTCACTTGAATTTGCTTTCAAATATTAGGAATTCTTGTTTATACAGCTCAAAATTTGTGCAGAAAGCCTCTAAGTGAGGACTGTACTGCTTATGTTTACAATTGAGGTCGCATTACTCTGGCGACTTTTCTATGACTCTGTTAAAATCCTGACGGTTCCAGTACAAATTTGTAAGAAAACTCTCTAGTTGTGGTAAAACTCTTAAAATACGTAATTAGAGTTTCCAGAAATGATTAAAACCTTGGAAGAACCCCTTGAAATTAAAGTAAATAGATTCTTCCTACATTTCCTGCCGTTTGTAATCACAGACATTACCAGTGGAAAGCCGTGAAATGACCAGCAAACTGATAATATTTACAACTCTGGGCACTTTAGGGAGCGTTTTCACTTGAATTTGCTTTCAAATATTAGGAATTCTTGTTTATACAGCTCAAAATTTGTGCAGAAAGCCTGTAAGTGAGGACTGTACTGCTTATGTTTACAATTGAGGCCGCATTACTCTGGCGACTTTTGTATGACTCTGTTAAAATCCTGACGGTTCCTGTACAAATTTGTAAGAAAACTCTCTAGTTGTGGTAAAACTCTTAAAATACGTAATTAGAGTTTCCAGAAATGATTAAAACCTTGGAAGAACCCCTTGAAATTAAAGTAAATAGATTCTTCCTACATTTCCTGCCGTTTGTTATCACAGACATTACCAAAGGAAAGCCGTGAAATGACCAGCAAACTGATAATATTTACAACTCTGGGCACTTTAGGGAGCGTTTTCACTTGAATTTGCTTTCAAATATTAGGAATTCTTGTTTATACGGCTCAAAATTTGTGTAGAAAGCCTTTAAGTGAGGTTTAAACTGTGTATGTTTACAATTGAGGCCCCATTACTCTGGCGACTTTTGTATGACTCTGTTAAAATCCTGACGGTTCCAGTACAAATTTGTAAGAAAACTCTCTAGTTGTGGTAAAACTCTTAAAATACGCAATAGGAGTTTCCAGAAATGATTAAAAACTTGGAAGAACCCCTTGAAATTAAAGTAAATAGATTCTTCCTACATTTCCTGCCGTTTGTAATCACAGACATTACCAGTGGAAAGCCGGGAAATGACCAGCAAACTGATAATATTTACAACGCTGGGCACTTGAGGGAGCGTTTTCACTTGAATTTGCTTTCAAATATTAGGAATTCTTGTTTATACAGCTCAAAATTTGTGCAGAAAGCCTCTAAGTGAGGACTGTACTGCTTATGTTTACAATTGAGGTCGCATTACTCTGGCGACTTTTCTATGACTCTGTTAAAATCCTGACGGTTCCAGTACAAATTTGTAAGAAAACTCTCTAGTTGTGGTAAAACTCTTAAAATACGTAATTAGAGTTTCCAGAAATGATTAAAACCTTGGAAGAACCCCTTGAAATTAAAGTAAATAGATTCTTCCTACATTTCCTGCCGTTTGTAATCACATACATTACCAGTGGAAAGCCGTGAAATGACCAGCAAACTGATAATATTTACAACTCTGGGCACTTTAGGGAGCGATTTCACTTGAATTTGCTTTCAAATATTAGGAATTCTTGTTTATACAGCTCATAATTTTTGTAGAAAGCCTGTAAGTGAGGTTTAAACTGCGTATGTTTACAATTGAGGCCCCCATTACCCTGGCGACTATTGTATGACTCTGTTAAAATCCTGACGGTTCCAGTACATATTTGTAAGAAAACTCTCTAGTTGTGGTAAAACTCCTAAAATACGCAATTAGAGTTTCCAGAAATGATTTAAATCTTGGAAGAACCCCTTGAAATTAAAGTAAATAGATTCTTCCTACATTTCCTGCCGTTTGTAATCACAGACATTACCAATGGAAAGCCGTAAAATGACCAGCAAACTGATAATATTTACAACTCCGGGCACTTTAGGGAGCGTTTTCACTTGAATTTGCTTTCAAATATTAGGAATTCTTGTTTATACAGCTCAAAATTTGTGTAGAAAGCCTGTAAGTGAGGTCTAAACTGCGTATGTTTACAATTGAGGCCCCATTACTCTGGCGACTTTTGAATGACTCTGTTAAAATCCTTACGGTTCCAGTACATATTTGTAAGAAAACTCTCTAGTTGTGGTAAAACTCTTAAAATACGTAATTAGAGTTTCCAGAAATGATTAAAACCTTGGAAGAACCCCTTGAAATTAAAGTAAATAGATTCTTCCTACATTTCCTGCCGTTTCTAATCACAGACATTACCAGTGGAAAGCCGTGAAATGACCAGCAAACTGATAATATTTACAACTCCGGGCACTTTAGGGAGCGTTTTCACTTGAATTTGCTTTCAAATATTAGGAATTCTTGTTTATACAGCTCAAAATTTGTGCAGAAAGCCTCTAAGTGAGGACTGTACTGCTTATGTTTACAATTGAGGTCGCATTACTCTGGCGACTTTTCTATGACTCTGTTAAAATCCTGACGGTTCCAGTACAAATTTGTAAGAAAACTCTCTAGTTGTGATAAAACTCTTAAAATACGTAATTAGAGTTTCCAGAAATGATTAAAACCTTGGAAGAACCCCTTGAAATTAAAGTAAATAGATTCTTCCTACATTTCCTGCCGTTTGTAATCACAGACATTACCAGTGGAAAGCCGTGAAATGACCAGCAAACTGATAATATTTACAACTCTGGGCACTTTAGGGAGCGTTTTCACTTGAATTTGCTTTCAAATATTAGGAATTCTTGTTTATACGGCTCAAAATTTGTGCAGAAAGCCTTTAAGTGAGGTTTAAACTGTGTATGTTTACAATTGAGGCCCCATTACTCTGGCGACTTTTGTATGACTCTGTTAAAATCCTGACGGTTCCAGTACAAATTTGTAAGAAAACTCTCTAGTTGTGGTAAAACTCTTAAAATACGCAATAGGAGTTTCCAGAAATGATTAAAAACTTGGAAGAACCCCTTGAAATTAAAGTAAATAGATTCTTCCTACATTTCCTGCCGTTTGTAATCACAGACATTACCAGTGGAAAGCCGGGAAATGACCAGCAAACTGATAATATTTACAACGCTGGGCACTTGAGGGAGCGTTTTCACTTGAATTTGCTTTCAAATATTAGGAATTCTTGTTTATACAGCTCAAAATTTGTGCAGAAAGCCTCTAAGTGAGGACTGTACTGCTTATGTTTACAATTGAGGTCGCATTACTCTGGCGACTTTTCTATGACTCTGTTAATATCCTGACGGTTCCAGTACAAATTTGTAAGAAAACTCTCTAGTTGTGGTAAAACTCTTAAAATACGTAATTAGAGTTTCCAGAAATGATTAAAACCTTGGAAGAACCCCTTGAAATTAAAGTAAATAGATTCTTCCTACATTTCCTGCCGTTTGTAATCACAGACATTACCAGTGGAAAGCCGTGAAATGACCAGCAAACTGATAATATTTACAACTCTGGGCACTTTAGGGAGCGATTTCACTTGAATTTGCTTTCAAATATTAGGAATTCTTGCTTATACAGCTCATAATTTTTGTAGAAAGCCTGTAAGTGAGGTTTAAACTGCGTATGTTTACAATTGAGGCCCCTTTTTTCTGGCGACTATTGTATGACTCTGTTAAAATCCTTACGGTCCCAGTACATATTTGTAAGAAAACTCTCTAGTTGTGGTAAAACTCTTAAAATACGCAATTAGAGTTTCCAGAAATGACTAAAATCTTGGAAGAACCCCTTGAAATTAAAGTAAATGGATTCTTCCTACATTTCCTGCCGTTTGTTATCACAGACATTACCAATGGAAAGCCGTGAAATGACCAGCAAACTGATAATATTTAAAACTCCGGGCACTTTAGGGAGCGTTTTCACTTGAATTTGCTTTCAAATATTAGGAATTCTTGTTTATACGGCTCAAAATTTGTGTAGAAAGCCTGTAAGTGATGACTGTAGCTTATGTTTACAATTGAGGCCGCATTACTCTGGCGACTTTTGTATGACTCTGTTAAAATCCTGACGGTTCCAGTACATATTTGTAAGAAAACTCTCTAGTTGTGGTAAAACTCTTAAAATACGTAATTAGAGTTTCCAGAAATGATTAAAAACTTGGAAGAACCCCTTGAAATTAAAGTAAATAGATTCTTCCTACATTTCCTGCCGTTTGTAATCACAGACATTACCAGTGGAAAGCCGTGAAATGACCAGCAAACTGATAATATTTACAACTCCGGGCACTTTAGGGAGCGTTTTCACTTGAATTTGCTTTCAAATATTAGGAATTCTTGTTTATACAGCTGAAAATTTGTGTAGAAAGCCTGTAAGTGAGGACTGAACTGCTTATGTTTACAATTGAGGCCGCATTACTCTGGCGACTTTTGTATGACTCTGTTAAAATCCTGACGGTTCCAGTACAAATTTGTAAGAAAACTCTCTAGGTGTGGTAAAACTCTTAAAATACGTAATTAGAGTTTCCAGAAATGATTAAAACCTTGGAAGAACCCCTTGAAATTAAAGTAAATAGATTCTTCCTACATTTCCTGCCGTTTGTTATCACAGACATTACCAGTGGAAAGCCGTGAAATGACCAGCAAACTGATAATATTTACAACTCCGGGCACTTTAGGGAGCGTTTTCACTTGAATTTGCTTTCAAATATTAGGAATTCTTGTTTATACAGCTCAAAATTTGTGTAGAAAGCCTGTAAGTGAGCACTGTACTGCTTATGTTTACAATTGAGGCCGCATTACTCTGGCGACTTTTGTATGACTCTGTTAAAATCCTGACGGTTCCAGTACATATTTGTAAGAAAACTCTCTAGTTGTGGTAAAACTCTTAAAATACGCAATTAGAGTTTCCAGAAATGATTAAAAACTTTGAACAACCCCTTGAAATTAAAGTAAATAGATTCTTCCTACATTTCCTGCCGTTTGTAATCACAGACATTACCAGTGGAAAGCCGGGAAATGACCAGCAAACTGATAATATTTACAACGCTGGGCACTTGAGGGAGCGTTTTCACTTGAATTTGCTTTCAAATATTAGGAATTCTTGTTTATACAGCTCAAAATTTGTGTAGAAAGCCTGTAAGTGAGGACTGTACTGCTTATGTTTACAATTGAGACTGCATTACTCTGGCGACTTTTGTATGACTCTGTTAAAATCATGACGGTTCCAGAACATATTTGTAAGAAAACTCTCTAGTTGTGGTAAAACTCTTAAAATACGTAATTAGAGTTTCCAGAAATGATTAAAACCTTGGAAGAACCCCTTGAAATTAAAGTAAATAGATTCTTCCCACATTTCCTGCCGTTTGTAATCACAGACATTACCAGTGGAAAGCCGTGAAATGACCAGCAAACTGATAATATTTACAACTCTGGGCACTTTAGGGAGCGTTTTCACTTGAATTTGCTTTCAAATATTAGGAATTCTTGTTTATACAGCTCATAATTTTTGTAGAAAGCCTGTAAGTGAGGTTTAAACTGCGTATGTTTACAATTGAGGCCCCATTACTCTGGCGACTATTGTATGACTCTGTTAAAATCCTGACGGTTCCAGTACATATTTGTAAGAAAACTCTCTAGTTGTGGTAAAACTCCTAAAATACGCAATTAGAGTTTCCAGAAATGATTTAAATCTTGGAAGAACCCCTTGAAATTAAAGTAAATAGATTCTTCCTACATTTCCTGCCGTTTGTAATCACAGACATTACCAATGGAAAGCCGTAAAATGACCAGCAAACTGATAATATTTAAAACTCCGGGCACTTTAGGGAGCGTTTTCACTTGAATTTGCTTTCAAATATTAGGAATTCTTGTTTATACAGCTCAAAATTTGTGTAGAAAGCCTGTAAGTGAGGTCTAAACTGCGTATGTTTACAATTGAGGCCCCATTACTCTGGCGACTTTTGAATGACTCTGTTAAAATCCTTACGGTTCCAGTACATATTTGTAAGAAAACTCTCTAGTTGTGGTAAAACTCTTAAAATACGTAATTAGAGTTTCCAGAAATGATTAAAACCTTGGAAGAACCCCTTGAAATTAAAGTAAATAGATTCTTCCTACATTTCCTGCCATTTGTAATCACAGACATTACCAGTGGAAAGCCGTGAAATGACCAGCAAACTGATAATATTTACAACTCCGGGCACTTTAGGGAGCGTTTTCACTTGAATTTGCTTTCAAATATTAGGAATTCTTGTTTATACAGCTCAAAATTTGTGCAGAAAGCCTGTAAGTGAGGACTGTACTGCTTATGTTTACAATTGAGGCCGCATTACTCTGGCGACTTTTGTATGACTCTGTTAAAATCCTGACGGTTCCTGTACAAATTTGTAAGAAAACTCTCTAGTTGTGGTAAAACTCTTAAAATACGTAATTAGAGTTTCCAGAAATGATTAAAACCTTGGAAGAACCCCTTGAAATTAAAGTAAATAGATTCTTCCTACATTTCCTGCCGTTTGTTATCACAGACATTACCAAAGGAAAGCCGTGAAATGACCAGCAAACTGATAATATTTACAACTCTGGGCACTTTAGGGAGCGTTTTCACTTGAATTTGCTTTCAAATATTAGGAATTCTTGTTTATACGGCTCAAAATTTGTGTAGAAAGCCTTTAAGTGAGGTTTAAACTGTGTATGTTTACAATTGAGGCCCCATTACTCTGGCGACTTTTGTATGACTCTGTTAAAATCCTGACGGTTCCAGTACAAATTTGTAAGAAAACTCTCTAGTTGTGGTAAAACTCTTAAAATACGCAATAGGAGTTTCCAGAAATGATTAAAAACTTGGAAGAACCCCTTGAAATTAAAGTAAATAGATTCTTCCTACATTTCCTGCCGTTTGTAATCACAGACATTACCAGTGGAAAGCCGGGAAATGACCAGCAAACTGATAATATTTACAACGCTGGGCACTTGAGGGAGCGTTTTCACTTGAATTTGCTTTCAAATATTAGGAATTCTTGTTTATACAGCTCAAAATTTGTGCAGAAAGCCTCTAAGTGAGGACTGTACTGCTTATGTTTACAATTGAGGTCGCATTACTCTGGCGACTTCTCTATGACTCTGTTAAAATCCTGACGGTTCCAGTACAAATTTGTAAGAAAACTCTCTAGTTGTGGTAAAACTCTTAAAATACGTAATTAGAGTTTCCAGAAATGATTAAAACCTTGGAAGAACCCCTTGAAATTAAAGTAAATAGATTCTTCCTACATTTCCTGCCGTTTGTAATCACAGACATTACCAGTGGAAAGCCGTGAAATGACCAGCAAACTGATAATATTTACAACTCTGGGCACTTTAGGGAGCGTTTTCACTTGAATTTGCTTTCAAATATTAGGAATTCTTGTTTATACAGCTCATAATTTTTGTAGAAAGCCTGTAAGTGAGGTTTAAACTGCGTATGTTTACAATTGAGGCCCCATTACTCTGGCGACTATTGTATGACTCTGTTAAAATCCTTACGGTCCCAGTACATATTTGTAAGAAAACTCTCTAGTTGTGGTAAAACTCTTAAAATACGCAATTAGAGTTTCCAGAAATGATTAAAATCTTGGAAGAACCCCTTGAAATTAAAGTAAATGGATTCTTCCTACATTTCCTGCCGTTTGTTATCACAGACATTACCAATGGAAAGCCGTGAAATGACCAGCAAACTGATAATATTTAAAACTCCGGGCACTTTAGGGAGCGTTTTCACTTGAATTTGCTTTCAAATATTAGGAATTCTTGTTTATACGGCTCAAAATTTGTGTAGAAAGCCTGTAAGTGATGACTGTAGCTTATGTTTACAATTGAGGCCGCATTACTCTGGCGACTTTTGTATGACTCTGTTAAAATCCTGACGGTTCCAGTACATATTTGTAAGAAAACTCTCTAGTTGTGGTAAAACTCTTAAAATACATAATTAGAGTTTCCAGAAATGATTAAAACCTTGGAAGAACCCCTTGAAATTAAAGTAAATAGATTCTTCCTACATTTCCTGCCGTTTGTAATCACAGACATTACCAGTGGAAAGCCGTGAAATGTCCAGCAAACTGATAATATTTACAACTCCGGGCACTTTAGGGAGCGTTTTCACTTGAATTTGCTTTCAAATATTAGGAATTCTTGTTTATACAGCTGAAAATTTGTGCAGAAAGCCTGTAAGTGAGGACTGAACGCTTATGTTTACAATTGAGGCCGCATTACTCTGGCGACTTTTGTATGACTCTGTTAAAATCCTGACGGTTCCAGTACAAATTTGTAAGAAAACTCTCTAGGTGTGGTAAAACTCTTAAAATACGTAATTAGAGTTTCCAGAAATGATTAAAACCTTGGAAGAACCCCTTGAAATTAAAGTAAATAGATTCTTCCTACATTTCCTGCCGTTTGTTATCACAGACATTACCAGTGGAAAGCCGTGAAATGACCAGCAAACTGATAATATTTAAAACTCCGGGCACTTTAGGGAGCGTTTTCACTTGAATTTGCTTTCAAATATTAGGAATTCTTGTTTATACAGCTCAAAATTTGTGTAGAAAGCCTGTAAGTGAGGACTGTACTGCTTATGTTTACAATTGAGGTCTCATTACTCTGGCGACTTTTGTATGACTCTGTTAAAATCATGACGGTTCCAGTACATATTTGTAAGAAAACTCTCTAGTTGTGGTAAAACTCTTAAAATACGTAATTAGAGTTTCCAGAAGTGATTAAAAACTTGGAAGAACCCCTTGAAATTAAAGTAAATATATTCTTCCTACATTTCCTGCCGTTTGTAATCGCAGACATTACCAGTGGAAAGCCGTGAAATGACCAGCAAACTGATAATATTTACAACTCCGGGCACTTTAGGGAGCGTTTTCACTTGAATTTGCTTTCAAATATTAGGAATTCTTGTTTATACAGCTGAAAATTTGTGCAGAAAGCCTGTAAGTGAGGACTGAACTGCTTATGTTTACAATTGAGGTCTCATTACTCTGGCGACTTTTGTATGACTCTGTTAAAATCCTGACGGTTCCAGTACAAATTTGTAAGAAAACTCTCTAGGTGTGGTAAAACTCTTAAAATACGTAATTAGAGTTTCCAGAAATGATTAAAACCTTGGAAGAACCCCTTGAAATTAAAGTAAATAGATTCTTCCTACATTTCCTGCCGTTTGTTATCACAGACATTACCAGTGGAAAGCCGTGAAATGACCAGCAAACTGATAATATTTACAACTCCGGGCACTTTAGGGAGCGTTTTCACTTGAATTTGCTTTCAAATATTAGGAATTCTTGTTTATACGGCTCAAAATTTGTGTAGAAAGCCTTTAAGTGAGGTTTAAACTGTGTATGTTTACAATTGAGGCCCCATTACTCTGGCGACTTTTCTATGACTCTGTTAAAATCCTGACGGTTCCAGTACATATTTGTAAGAAAACTCTCTAGTTGTGGTAAAACTCTTAAAATACGCAATTAGAGTTTCCAGAAATGATTAAAAACTTTGAACAACCCCTTGAAATTAAAGTAAATAGATTCTTCCTACATTTCCTGCCGTTTGTAATCACAGCCATTACCAGTGGAAAGCCGGGAAATGACCAGCAAACTGATAATATTTACAACGCTGGGCACTTGAGGGAGCGTTTTCACTTGAATTTGCTTTCAAATATTAGGAATTCTTGTTTATACAGCTCAAAATTTGTGTAGAAAGCCTGTAAGTGAGGACTGTACTGCTTATGTTTACAATTGAGACTGCATTACTCTGGCGACTTTTGTATGACTCTGTTAAAATCATGACGGTTCCAGAACATATTTGTAAGAAAACTCTCTAGTTGTGGTAAAACTCTTAAAATACGTAATTAGAGTTTCCAGAAATGATTAAAACCTTGGAAGAACCCCTTGAAATTAAAGTAAATAGATTCTTCCCACATTTCCTGCCGTTTGTAATCACAGACATTACCAGTGGAAAGCCGTGAAATGACCAGCAAACTGATAATATTTAAAACTCCGGGCACTTTAGGGAGCGTTTTCACTTGAATTTGCTTTCAAATATTAGGAATTCTTGTTTATACAGCTCAAAATTTGTGTAGAAAGCCTGTAAGTGAGGTCTAAACTGCGTATGTTTACAATTGAGGCCCCATTACTCTGGCGACTATTGTATGACTCTGTTAAAATCCTTACGGTCCCAGTACATATTTGTAAGAAAACTCTCTAGTTGTGGTAAAACTCTTAAAATACGCAATTAGAGTTTCCAGAAATGATTAAAACCTTGGAAGAACCCCTTGAAATTAAAGTAAATAGATTCTTCCTACATTTCCTGCCGTTTGTTATCACAGACATTACCAGTGGAAAGCCGTGAAATGACCAGCAAACTGATAATATTTACAACTCCGGGCACTTTAGGGAGCGTTTTCACTTGAATTTGCTTTCAAATATTAGGAATTCTTGTTTATACGGCTCAAAATTTGTGTAGAAAGCCTGTAAGTGATGACTGTAGCTTATGTTTACAATTGAGGCCGCATTACTCTGGCGACTTTTGTATGACTCTGTTAAAATCCTGACGGTTCCAGTACATATTTGTAAGAAAACTCTCTAGTTGTGGTAAAACTCTTAAAATACATAATTAGAGTTTCCAGAAATGATTAAAACCTTGGAAGAACCCCTTGAAATTAAAGTAAATAGATTCTTCCTACATTTCCTGCCGTTTGTAATCACAGACATTACCAGTGGAAAGCCGTGAAATGTCCAGCAAACTGATAATATTTACAACTCCGTGCACTTTAGGGAGCGTTTTCACTTGAATTTGCTTTCAAATATTAGGAATTCTTGTTTATACAGCTCAAAATTTGTGTAGAAAGCCTGTAAGTGAGGACTGTACTGCTTATGTTTACAATTGAGGTCTCATTACTCTGGCGACTTTTGTATGACTCTGTTAAAATCATGACGGTTCCAGTACATATTTGTAAGAAAACTCTCTAGTTGTGGTAAAACTCTTAAAATACGTAATTAGAGTTTCCAGAAGTGATTAAAAACTTGGAAGAACCCCTTGAAATTAAAGTAAATATATTCTTCCTACATTTCCTGCCGTTTGTAATCGCAGACATTACCAGTGGAAAGCCGTGAAATGACCAGCAAACTGATAATATTTACAACTCCGGGCACTTTAGGGAGCGTTTTCACTTGAATTTGCTTTCAAATATTAGGAATTCTTGTTTATACAGCTGAAAATTTGTGCAGAAAGCCTGTAAGTGAGGACTGAACTGCTTATGTTTACAATTGAGGTCTCATTACTCTGGCGACTTTTGTATGACTCTGTTAAAATCCTGACGGTTCCAGTACAAATTTGTAAGAAAACTCTCTAGGTGTGGTAAAACTCTTAAAATACGTAATTAGAGTTTCCAGAAATGATTAAAACCTTGGAAGAACCCCTTGAAATTAAAGTAAATAGATTCTTCCTACATTTCCTGCCGTTTGTTATCACAGACATTACCAGTGGAAAGCCGTGAAATGACCAGCAAACTGATAATATTTACAACTCCGGGCACTTTAGGGAGCGTTTTCACTTGAATTTGCTTTCAAATATTAGGAATTCTTGTTTATACGGCTCAAAATTTGTGTAGAAAGCCTTTAAGTGAGGTTTAAACTGTGTATGTTTACAATTGAGGCCCCATTACTCTGGCGACTTTTCTATGACTCTGTTAAAATCCTGACGGTTCCAGTACATATTTGTAAGAAAACTCTCTAGTTGTGGTAAAACTCTTAAAATACGCAATTAGAGTTTCCAGAAATGATTAAAAACTTTGAACAACCCCTTGAAATTAAAGTAAATAGATTCTTCCTACATTTCCTGCCGTTTGTAATCACAGACATTACCAGTGGAAAGCCGGGAAATGACCAGCAAACTGATAATATTTACAACGCTGGGCACTTGAGGGAGCGTTTTCACTTGAATTTGCTTTCAAATATTAGGAATTCTTGTTTATACAGCTCAAAATTTGTGTAGAAAGCCTGTAAGTGAGGACTGTACTGCTTATGTTTACAATTGAGACTGCATTACTCTGGCGACTTTTGTATGACTCTGTTAAAATCATGACGGTTCCAGAACATATTTGTAAGAAAACTCTCTAGTTGTGGTAAAACTCTTAAAATACGTAATTAGAGTTTCCAGAAATGATTAAAACCTTGGAAGAACCCCTTGAAATTAAAGTAAATAGATTCTTCCCACATTTCCTGCCGTTTGTAATCACAGACATTACCAGTGGAAAGCCGTGAAATGACCAGCAAACTGATAATATTTACAACTCTGGGCACTTTAGGGAGCGTTTTCACTTGAATTTGCTTTCAAATATTAGGAATTCTTGTTTATACAGCTCATAATTTTTGTAGAAAGCCTGTAAGTGAGGTTTAAACTGCGTATGTTTACAATTGAGGCCCCATTACTCTGGCGACTATTGTATGACTCTGTTAAAATCCTGACGGTTCCAGTACATATTTGTAAGAAAACTCTCTAGTTGTGGTAAAACTCCTAAAATACGCAATTAGAGTTTCCAGAAATGATTTAAATCTTGGAAGAACCCCTTGAAATTAAAGTAAATAGATTCTTCCTACATTTCCTGCCGTTTGTAATCACAGACATTACCAATGGAAAGCCGTAAAATGACCAGCAAACTGATAATATTTAAAACTCCGGGCACTTTAGGGAGCGTTTTCACTTGAATTTGCTTTCAAATATTAGGAATTCTTGTTTATACAGCTCAAAATTTGTGTAGAAAGCCTGTAAGTGAGGTCTAAACTGCGTATGTTTACAATTGAGGCCCCATTACTCTGGCGACTTTTGAATGACTCTGTTAAAATCCTTACGGTTCCAGTACATATTTGTAAGAAAACTCTCTAGTTGTGGTAAAACTCTTAAAATACGTAATTAGAGTTTCCAGAAATGATTAAAACCTTGGAAGAACCCCTTGAAATTAAAGTAAATAGATTCTTCCTACATTTCCTGCCGTTTGTAATCACAGACATTACCAGTGGAAAGCCGTGAAATGACCAGCAAACTGATAATATTTACAACTCCGGGCACTTTAGGGAGCGTTTTCACTTGAATTTGCTTTCAAATATTAGGAATTCTTGTTTATACAGCTCAAAATTTGTGCAGAAAGCCTGTAAGTGAGGACTGTACTGCTTATGTTTACAATTGAGGCCGCATTACTCTGGCGACTTTTGTATGACTCTGTTAAAATCCTGACGGTTCCTGTACAAATTTGTAAGAAAACTCTCTAGTTGTGGTAAAACTCTTAAAATACGTAATTAGAGTTTCCAGAAATGATTAAAACCTTGGAAGAACCCCTTGAAATTAAAGTAAATAGATTCTTCCTACATTTCCTGCCGTTTGTTATCACAGACATTACCAAAGGAAAGCCGTGAAATGACCAGCAAACTGATAATATTTACAACTCTGGGCACTTTAGGGAGCGTTTTCACTTGAATTTGCTTTCAAATATTAGGAATTCTTGTTTATACGGCTCAAAATTTGTGTAGAAAGCCTTTAAGTGAGGTTTAAACTGTGTATGTTTACAATTGAGGCCCCATTACTCTGGCGACTTTTGTATGACTCTGTTAAAATCCTGACGGTTCCAGTACAAATTTGTAAGAAAACTCTCTAGTTGTGGTAAAACTCTTAAAATACGCAATAGGAGTTTCCAGAAATGATTAAAAACTTGGAAGAACCCCTTGAAATTAAAGTAAATAGATTCTTCCTACATTTCCTGCCGTTTGTAATCACAGACATTACCAGTGGAAAGCCGGGAAATGACCAGCAAACTGATAATATTTACAACGCTGGGCACTTGAGGGAGCGTTTTCACTTGAATTTGCTTTCAAATATTAGGAATTCTTGTTTATACAGCTCAAAATTTGTGCAGAAAGCCTCTAAGTGAGGACTGTACTGCTTATGTTTACAATTGAGGTCGCATTACTCTGGCGACTTCTCTATGACTCTGTTAAAATCCTGACGGTTCCAGTACAAATTTGTAAGAAAACTCTCTAGTTGTGGTAAAACTCTTAAAATACGTAATTAGAGTTTCCAGAAATGATTAAAACCTTGGAAGAACCCCTTGAAATTAAAGTAAATAGATTCTTCCTACATTTCCTGCCGTTTGTAATCACAGACATTACCAGTGGAAAGCCGTGAAATGACCAGCAAACTGATAATATTTACAACTCTGGGCACTTTAGGGAGCGTTTTCACTTGAATTTGCTTTCAAATATTAGGAATTCTTGTTTATACAGCTCATAATTTTTGTAGAAAGCCTGTAAGTGAGGTTTAAACTGCGTATGTTTACAATTGAGGCCCCATTACTCTGGCGACTATTGTATGACTCTGTTAAAATCCTTACGGTCCCAGTACATATTTGTAAGAAAACTCTCTAGTTGTGGTAAAACTCTTAAAATACGCAATTAGAGTTTCCAGAAATGATTAAAATCTTGGAAGAACCCCTTGAAATTAAAGTAAATGGATTCTTCCTACATTTCCTGCCGTTTGTTATCACAGACATTACCAATGGAAAGCCGTGAAATGACCAGCAAACTGATAATATTTACAACTCCGGGCACTTTAGGGAGCGTTTTCACTTGAATTTGCTTTCAAATATTAGGAATTCTTGTTTATACGGCTCAAAATTTGTGTAGAAAGCCTGTAAGTGATGACTGTAGCTTATGTTTACAATTGAGGCCGCATTACTCTGGCGACTTTTGTATGACTCTGTTAAAATCCTGACGGTTCCAGTACATATTTGTAAGAAAACTCTCTAGTTGTGGTAAAACTCTTAAAATACATAATTAGAGTTTCCAGAAATGATTAAAACCTTGGAAGAACCCCTTGAAATTAAAGTAAATAGATTCTTCCTACATTTCCTGCCGTTTGTAATCACAGACATTACCAGTGGAAAGCCGTGAAATGTCCAGCAAACTGATAATATTTACAACTCCGGGCACTTTAGGGAGCGTTTTCACTTGAATTTGCTTTCAAATATTAGGAATTCTTGTTTATACAGCTGAAAATTTGTGCAGAAAGCCTGTAAGTGAGGACTGAACGCTTATGTTTACAATTGAGGCCGCATTACTCTGGCGACTTTTGTATGACTCTGTTAAAATCCTGACGGTTCCAGTACATATTTGTAAGAAAACTCTCTAGTTGTGGTAAAACTCTTAAAATACGTAATTAGAGTTTACAGAAGTGATTAAAAACTTGGAAGAACCCCTTGAAATTAAAGTAAATATATTCTTCCTACATTTCCTGCCGTTTGTAATCGCAGACATTACCAGTGGAAAGCCGTGAAATGACCAGCAAACTGATAATATTTACAACTCCGGGCACTTTAGGGAGCGTTTTCACTTGAATTTGCTTTCAAATATTAGGAATTCTTGTTTATACAGCTGAAAATTTGTGCAGAAAGCCTGTAAGTGAGGACTGAACTGCTTATGTTTACAATTGAGGTCTCATTACTCTGGCGACTTTTGTATGACTCTGTTAAAATCCTGACGGTTCCAGTACATATTTGTAAGAAAACTCTCTAGGTGTGGTAAAACTCTTAAAATACGTAATTAGAGTTTCCAGAAATGATTAAAACCTTGGAAGAACCCCTTGAAATTAAAGTAAATAGATTCTTCCTACATTTCCTGCCGTTTGTTATCACAGACATTACCAGTGGAAAGCCGTGAAATGACCAGCTAACTGATAATATTTACAACTCCGGGCACTTTAGGGAGCGTTTTCACTTGAATTTGCTTTCAAATATTAGGAATTCTTGTTTATACGGCTCAAAATTTGTGTAGAAAGCCTTTAAGTGAGGTTTAAACTGTGTATGTTTACAATTGAGGCCCCATTACTCTGGCGACTTTTCTATGACTCTGTTAAAATCCTGACGGTTCCAGTACATATTTGTAAGAAAACTCTCTAGTTGTGGTAAAACTCTTAAAATACGCAATTAGAGTTTCCAGAAATGATTAAAAACTTTGAACAACCCCTTGAAATTAAAGTAAATAGATTCTTCCTACATTTCCTGCCGTTTGTAATCACAGACATTACCAGTGGAAAGCCGGGAAATGACCAGCAAACTGATAATATTTACAACGCTGGGCACTTGAGGGAGCGTTTTCACTTGAATTTGCTTTCAAATATTAGGAATTCTTGTTTATACAGCTCAAAATTTGTGTAGAAAGCCTGTAAGTGAGGACTGTACTGCTTATGTTTACAATTGAGACTGCATTACTCTGGCGACTTTTGTATGACTCTGTTAAAATAATGACGGTTCCAGAACATATTTGTAAGAAAACTCTCTAGTTGTGGTAAAACTCTTAAAATACGTAATTAGAGTTTCCAGAAATGATTAAAACCTTGGAAGAACCCCTTGAAATTAAAGTAAATAGATTCTTCCCACATTTCCTGCCGTTTGTAATCACAGACATTACCAGTGGAAAGCCGTGAAATGACCAGCAAACTGATAATATTTACAACTCTGGGCACTTTAGGGAGCGTTTTCACTTGAATTTGCTTTCAAATATTAGGAATTCTTGTTTATACAGCTCATAATTTTTGTAGAAAGCCTGTAAGTGAGGTTTAAACTGCGTATGTTTACAATTGAGGCCCCATTACTCTGGCGACTATTGTATGACTCTGTTAAAATCCTGACGGTTCCAGTACATATTTGTAAGAAAACTCTCTAGTTGTGGTAAAACTCCTAAAATACGCAATTAGAGTTTCCAGAAATGATTTAAATCTTGGAAGAACCCCTTGAAATTAAAGTAAATAGATTCTTCCTACATTTCCTGCCGTTTGTAATCACAGACATTACCAATGGAAAGCCGTAAAATGACCAGCAAACTGATAATATTTAAAACTCCGGGCACTTTAGGGAGCGTTTTCACTTGAATTTGCTTTCAAATATTAGGAATTCTTGTTTATACAGCTCAAAATTTGTGTAGAAAGCCTGTAAGTGAGGTCTAAACTGCGTATGTTTACAATTGAGGCCCCATTACTCTGGCGACTTTTGAATGACTCTGTTAAAATCCTTACGGTTCCAGTACATATTTGTAAGAAAACTCTCTAGTTGTGGTAAAACTCTTAAAATACGTAATTAGAGTTTCCAGAAATGATTAAAACCTTGGAAGAACCCCTTGAAATTAAAGTAAATAGATTCTTCCTACATTTCCTGCCGTTTGTAATCACAGACATTACCAGTGGAAAGCCGTGAAATGACCAGCAAACTGATAATATTTACAACTCCGGGCACTTTAGGGAGCGTTTTCACTTGAATTTGCTTTCAAATATTAGGAATTCTTGTTTATACAGCTCAAAATTTGTGCAGAAAGCCTGTAAGTGAGGACTGTACTGCTTATGTTTACAATTGAGGCCGCATTACTCTGGCGACTTTTGTATGACTCTGTTAAAATCCTGACGGTTCCTGTACAAATTTGTAAGAAAACTCTCTAGTTGTGGTAAAACTCTTAAAATACGTAATTAGAGTTTCCAGAAATGATTAAAACCTTGGAAGAACCCCTTGAAATTAAAGTAAATAGATTCTTCCTACATTTCCTGCCGTTTGTTATCACAGACATTACCAAAGGAAAGCCGTGAAATGACCAGCAAACTGATAATATTTACAACTCTGGGCACTTTAGGGAGCGTTTTCACTTGAATTTGCTTTCAAATATTAGGAATTCTTGTTTATACGGCTCAAAATTTGTGTAGAAAGCCTTTAAGTGAGGTTTAAACTGTGTATGTTTACAATTGAGGCCCCATTACTCTGGCGACTTTTGTATGACTCTGTTAAAATCCTGACGGTTCCAGTACAAATTTGTAAGAAAACTCTCTAGTTGTGGTAAAACTCTTAAAATACGCAATAGGAGTTTCCAGAAATGATTAAAAACTTGGAAGAACCCCTTGAAATTAAAGTAAATAGATTCTTCCTACATTTCCTGCCGTTTGTAATCACAGACATTACCAGTGGAAAGCCGGGAAATGACCAGCAAACTGATAATATTTACAACGCTGGGCACTTGAGGGAGCGTTTTCACTTGAATTTGCTTTCAAATATTAGGAATTCTTGTTTATACAGCTCAAAATTTGTGCAGAAAGCCTCTAAGTGAGGACTGTACTGCTTATGTTTACAATTGAGGTCGCATTACTCTGGCGACTTCTCTATGACTCTGTTAAAATCCTGACGGTTCCAGTACAAATTTGTAAGAAAACTCTCTAGTTGTGGTAAAACTCTTAAAATACGTAATTAGAGTTTCCAGAAATGATTAAAACCTTGGAAGAACCCCTTGAAATTAAAGTAAATAGATTCTTCCTACATTTCCTGCCGTTTGTAATCACAGACATTACCAGTGGAAAGCCGTGAAATGACCAGCAAACTGATAATATTTACAACTCTGGGCACTTTAGGGAGCGTTTTCACTTGAATTTGCTTTCAAATATTAGGAATTCTTGTTTATACAGCTCATAATTTTTGTAGAAAGCCTGTAAGTGAGGTTTAAACTGCGTATGTTTACATTGAGGCCCCATTACTCTGGCGACTATTGTATGACTCTGTTAAAATCCTTACGGTCCCAGTACATATTTGTAAGAAAACTCTCTAGTTGTGGTAAAACTCTTAAAATACGCAATTAGAGTTTCCAGAAATGATTAAAATCTTGGAAGAAACCCTTGAAATTAAAGTAAATGGATTCTTCCTACATTTCCTGCCGTTTGTTATCACAGACATTACCAATGGAAAGCCGTGAAATGACCAGCAAACTGATAATATTTACAACTCCGGGCACTTTAGGGAGCGTTTTCACTTGAATTTGCTTTCAAATATTAGGAATTCTTGTTTATACGGCTCAAAATTTGTGTAGAAAGCCTGTAAGTGATGACTGTAGCTTATGTTTACAATTGAGGCCGCATTACTCTGGCGACTTTTGTATGACTCTGTTAAAATCCTGACGGTTCCAGTACATATTTGTAAGAAAACTCTCTAGTTGTGGTAAAACTCTTAAAATACATAATTAGAGTTTCCAGAAATGATTAAAACCTTGGAAGAACCCCTTGAAATTAAAGTAAATAGATTCTTCCTACATTTCCTGCCGTTTGTAATCACAGACATTACCAGTGGAAAGCCGTGAAATGTCCAGCAAACTGATAATATTTACAACTCCGGGCACTTTAGGGAGCGTTTTCACTTGAATTTGCTTTCAAATATTAGGAATTCTTGTTTATACAGCTGAAAATTTGTGCAGAAAGCCTGTAAGTGAGGACTGAACGCTTATGTTTACAATTGAGGCCGCATTACTCTGGCGACTTTTGTATGACTCTGTTAAAATCCTGACGGTTCCAGTACAAATTTGTAAGAAAACTCTCTAGGTGTGGTAAAACTCTTAAAATACGTAATTAGAGTTTCCAGAAATGATTAAAACCTTGGAAGAACCCCTTGAAATTAAAGTAAATAGATTCTTCCTACATTTCCTGCCGTTTGTTATCACAGACATTACCAGTGGAAAGCCGTGAAATGACCAGCAAACTGATAATATTTAAAACTCCGGGCACTTTAGGGAGCGTTTTCACTTGAATTTGCTTTCAAATATTAGGAATTCTTGTTTATACAGCTCAAAATTTGTGTAGAAAGCCTGTAAGTGAGGACTGTACTGCTTATGTTTACAATTGAGGTCTCATTACTCTGGCGACTTTTGTATGACTCTGTTAAAATCCTGACGGTTCCAGTACATATTTGTAAGAAAACTCTCTAGTTGTGGTAAAACTCCTAAAATACGCAATTAGAGTTTCCAGAAATGATTTAAATCTTGGAAGAACCCCTTGAAATTAAAGTAAATAGATTCTTCCTACATTTCCTGCCGTTTGTAATCACAGACATTACCAATGGAAAGCCGTAAAATGACCAGCAAACTGATAATATTTACAACTCTGGGCACTTTAGGGAGCGTTTTCACTTGAATTTGCTTTCAAATATTAGGAATTCTTGTTTATACGGCTCAAAATTTGTGTAGAAAGCCTTTAAGTGAGGTTTAAACTGTGTATGTTTACAATTGAGGCCCCATTACTCTGGCGACTTTTGTATGACTCTGTTAAAATCCTGACGGTTCCAGTACAAATTTGTAAGAAAACTCTCTAGTTGTGGTAAAACTCTTAAAATACGCAATAGGAGTTTCCAGAAATGATTAAAAACTTGGAAGAACCCCTTGAAATTAAAGTAAATAGATTCTTCCTACATTTCCTGCCGTTTGTAATCACAGACATTACCAGTGGAAAGCCGGGAAATGACCAGCAAACTGATAATATTTACAACGCTGGGCACTTGAGGGAGCGTTTTCACTTGAATTTGCTTTCAAATATTAGGAATTCTTGTTTATACAGCTCAAAATTTGTGTAGAAAGCCTGTAAGTGAGGACTGTACTGCTTATGTTTACAATTGAGACTGCATTACTCTGGCGACTTTTGTATGACTCTGTTAAAATAATGACGGTTCCAGAACATATTTGTAAGAAAACTCTCTAGTTGTGGTAAAACTCTTAAAATACGTAATTAGAGTTTCCAGAAATGATTAAAACCTTGGAAGAACCCCTTGAAATTAAAGTAAATAGATTCTTCCCACATTTCCTGCCGTTTGTAATCACAGACATTACCAGTGGAAAGCCGTGAAATGACCAGCAAACTGATAATATTTACAACTCTGGGCACTTTAGGGAGCGTTTTCACTTGAATTTGCTTTCAAATATTAGGAATTCTTGTTTATACAGCTCATAATTTTTGTAGAAAGCCTGTAAGTGAGGTTTAAACTGCGTATGTTTACAATTGAGGCCCCATTACTCTGGCGACTATTGTATGACTCTGTTAAAATCCTGACGGTTCCAGTACATATTTGTAAGAAAACTCTCTAGTTGTGGTAAAACTCCTAAAATACGCAATTAGAGTTTCCAGAAATGATTTAAATCTTGGAAGAACCCCTTGAAATTAAAGTAAATAGATTCTTCCTACATTTCCTGCCGTTTGTAATCACAGACATTACCAATGGAAAGCCGTAAAATGACCAGCAAACTGATAATATTTAAAACTCCGGGCACTTTAGGGAGCGTTTTCACTTGAATTTGCTTTCAAATATTAGGAATTCTTGTTTATACAGCTCAAAATTTGTGTAGAAAGCCTGTAAGTGAGGTCTAAACTGCGTATGTTTACAATTGAGGCCCCATTACTCTGGCGACTTTTGAATGACTCTGTTAAAATCCTTACGGTTCCAGTACATATTTTCAAGAAAACTCTCTAGTTGTGGTAAAACTCTTAAAATACGTAATTAGAGTTTCCAGAAATGATTAAAACCTTGGAAGAACCCCTTGAAATTAAAGTAAATAGATTCTTCCTACATTTCCTGCCGTTTGTAATCACAGACATTACCAGTGGAAAGCCGTGAAATGACCAGCAAACTGATAATATTTACAACTCCGGGCACTTTAGGGAGCGTTTTCACTTGAATTTGCTTTCAAATATTAGGAATTCTTGTTTATACAGCTCAAAATTTGTGCAGAAAGCCTCTAAGTGAGGACTGTACTGCTTATGTTTACAATTGAGGTCGCATTACTCTGGCGACTTTTCTATGACTCTGTTAAAATCCTGACGGTTCCAGTACAAATTTGTAAGAAAACTCTCTAGTTGTGGTAAAACTCTTAAAATACGTAATTAGAGTTTCCAGAAATGATTAAAACCTTGGAAGAACCCCTTGAAATTAAAGTAAATAGATTCTTCCTACATTTCCTGCCGTTTGTAATCACAGACATTACCAGTGGAAAGCCGTGAAATGACCAGCAAACTGATAATATTTACAACTCTGGGCACTTTAGGGAGCGTTTTCACTTGAATTTGCTTTCAAATATTAGGAATTCTTGTTTATACAGCTCAAAATTTGTGCAGAAAGCCTGTAAGTGAGGACTGTACTGCTTATGTTTACAATTGAGGCCGCATTACTCTGGCGACTTTTGTATGACTCTGTTAAAATCCTGACGGTTCCTGTACAAATTTGTAAGAAAACTCTCTAGTTGTGGTAAAACTCTTAAAATACGCAATAGGAGTTTCCAGAAATGATTAAAAACTTGGAAGAACCCCTTGAAATTAAAGTAAATAGATTCTTCCTACATTTCCTGCCGTTTGTAATCACAGACATTACCAGTGGAAAGCCGTGAAATGACCAGCAAACTGATAATATTTACAACGCTGGGCACTTGAGGGAGCGTTTTCACTTGAATTTGCTTTCAAATATTAGGAATTCTTGTTTATACAGCTCAAAATTTGTGCAGAAAGCCTCTAAGTGAGGACTGTACTGCTTATGTTTACAATTGAGGTCGCATTACTCTGGCGACTTTTCTATGACTCTGTTAAAATCCTGACGGTTCCAGTACAAATTTGTAAGAAAACTCTCTAGTTGTGGTAAAACTCTTAAAATACGTAATTAGAGTTTCCAGAAATGATTAAAACCTTGGAAGAACCCCTTGAAATTAAAGTAAATAGATTCTTCCTACATTTCCTGCCGTTTGTAATCACAGACATTACCAGTGGAAAGCCGTGAAATGACCAGCAAACTGATAATATTTACAACTCTGGGCACTTTAGGGAGCGTTTTCACTTGAATTTGCTTTCAAATATTAGGAATTCTTGTTTATACAGCTCATAATTTTTGTAGAAAGCCTGTAAGTGAGGTTTAAACTGCGTATGTTTACAATTGAGGCCCCATTACTCTGGCGACTATTGTATGACTCTGTTAAAATCCTTACGGTCCCAGTACATATTTGTAAGAAAACTCTCTAGTTGTGGTAAAACTCTTAAAATACGCAATTAGAGTTTCCAGAAATGATTAAAATCTTGGAAGAACCCCTTGAAATTAAAGTAAATGGATTCTTCCTACATTTCCTGCCATTTGTTATCACAGACATTACCAATGGAAAGCCGTGAAATGACCAGCAAACTGATAATATTTAAAACTCCGGGCACTTTAGGGAGCGTTTTCACTTGAATTTCCTTTCAAATATTAGGAATTCTTGTTTATACGGCTCAAAATTTGTGTAGAAAGCCTGTAAGTGATGACTGTAGCTTATGTTTACAATTGAGGCCGCATTACTCTGGCGACTTTTGTATGACTCTGTTAAAATCCTGACGGTTCCAGTACATATTTGTAAGAAAACTCTCTAGTTGTGGTAAAACTCTTAAAATACGTAATTAGAGTTTCCAGAAATGATTAAAACCTTGGAAGAACCCCTTGAAATTAAAGTAAATAGATTCTTCCTACATTTCCTGCCGTTTGTTATCACAGACATTACCAGTGGAAAGCCGTGAAATGACCAGCAAACTGATAATATTTACAACTCCGGGCACTTTAGGGAGCGTTTTCACTTGAATTTGCTTTCAAATATTAGGAATTCTTGTTTATGCGGCTCAAAATTTGTGTAGAAAGCCTTTAAGTGAGGTTTAAACTGTGTATGTTTACAATTGAGGCCCCATTACTCTGGCGACTTTTCTATGACTCTGTTAAAATCCTGACGGTTCCAGTACATATTTGTAAGAAAACTCTCTAGTTGTGGTAAAACTCTTAAAATACGCAATTAGAGTTTCCAGAAATGATTAAAAACTTTGAACAACCCCTTGAAATTAAAGTAAATAGATTCTTCCTACATTTCCTGCCGTTTGTAATCACAGACATTACCAGTGGAAAGCCGGGAAATGACCAGCAAACTGATAATATTTACAACGCTGGGCACTTGAGGGAGCGTTTTCACTTGAATTTGCTTTCAAATATTAGGAATTCTTGTTTATACAGCTCAAAATTTGTGTAGAAAGCCTGTAAGTGAGGACTGTACTGCTTATGTTTACAATTGAGACTGCATTACTCTGGCGACTTTTGTATGACTCTGTTAAAATAATGACGGTTCCAGAACATATTTGTAAGAAAACTCTCTAGTTGTGGTAAAACTCTTAAAATACGTAATTAGAGTTTCCAGAAATGATTAAAACCTTGGAAGAACCCCTTGAAATTAAAGTAAATAGATTCTTCCCACATTTCCTGCCGTTTGTAATCACAGACATTACCAGTGGAAAGCCGTGAAATGACCAGCAAACTGATAATATTTACAACTCTGGGCACTTTAGGGAGCGTTTTCACTTGAATTTGCTTTCAAATATTAGGAATTCTTGTTTATACAGCTCATAATTTTTGTAGAAAGCCTGTAAGTGAGGTTTAAACTGCGTATGTTTACAATTGAGGCCCCATTACTCTGGCGACTATTGTATGACTCTGTTAAAATCCTGACGGTTCCAGTACATATTTGTAAGAAAACTCTCTAGTTGTGGTAAAACTCCTAAAATACGCAATTAGAGTTTCCAGAAATGATTTAAATCTTGGAAGAACCCCTTGAAATTAAAGCAAATAGATTCTTCCTACATTTCCTGCCGTTTGTAATCACAAACATTACCAATGGAAAGCCGTAAAATGACCAGCAAACTGATAATATTTACAACTCCGGGCACTTTAGGGAGCGTTTTCACTTGAATTTGCTTTCAAATATTAGGAATTCTTGTTTATACAGCTCAAAATTTGTGCAGAAAGCCTCTAAGTGAGGACTGTACTGCTTATGTTTACAATTGAGGTCGCATTACTCTGGCGACTTTTCTATGACTCTGTTAAAATCCTGACGGTTCCAGTACAAATTTGTAAGAAAACTCTCTAGTTGTGGTAAAACTCTTAAAATACGTAATTAGAGTTTCCAGAAATGATTAAAACCTTGGAAGAACCCCTTGAAATTAAAGTAAATAGATTCTTCCTACATTTCCTGCCGTTTGTAATCACAGACATTACCAGTGGAAAGCCGTGAAATGACCAGCAAACTGATAATATTTACAACTCTGGGCACTTTAGGGAGCGTTTTCACTTGAATTTGCTTTCAAATATTAGGAATTCTTGTTTATACAGCTCAAAATTTGTGCAGAAAGCCTGTAAGTGAGGACTGTACTGCTTATGTTTACAATTGAGGCCGCATTACTCTGGCGACTTTTGTATGACTCTGTTAAAATCCTGACGGTTCCTGTACAAATTTGTAAGAAAACTCTCTAGTTGTGGTAAAACTCTTAAAATACGTAATTAGAGTTTCCAGAAATGATTAAAACCTTGGAAGAACCCCTTGAAATTAAAGTAAATAGATTCTTCCTACATTTCCTGCCGTTTGTTATCACAGACATTACCAAAGGAAAGCCATGAAATGACCAGCAAACTGATAATATTTACAACTCTGGGCACTTTAGGGAGCGTTTTCACTTGAATTTGCTTTCAAATATTAGGAATTCTTGTTTATACGGCTCAAAATTTGTGTAGAAAGCCTTTAAGTGAGGTTTAAACTGTGTATGTTTACAATTGAGGCCCCATTACTCTGGCGACTTTTGTATGACTCTGTTAAAATCCTGACGGTTCCAGTACAAATTTGTAAGAAAACTCTCTAGTTGTGGTAAAACTCTTAAAATACGCAATAGGAGTTTCCAGAAATGATTAAAAACTTGGAAGAACCCCTTGAAATTAAAGTAAATAGATTCTTCCTACATTTCCTGCCGTTTGTAATCACAGACATTACCAGTGGAAAGCCGTGAAATGACCAGCAAACTGATAATATTTACAACGCTGGGCACTTGAGGGAGCGTTTTCACTTGAATTTGCTTTCAAATATTAGGAATTCTTGTTTATACAGCTCAAAATTTGTGCAGAAAGCCTCTAAGTGAGGACTGTACTGCTTATGTTTACAATTGAGGTCGCATTACTCTGGCGACTTTTCTATGACTCTGTTAAAATCCTGACGGTTCCAGTACAAATTTGTAAGAAAACTCTCTAGTTGTGGTAAAACTCTTAAAATACGTAATTAGAGTTTCCAGAAATGATTAAAACCTTGGAAGAACCCCTTGAAATTAAAGTAAATAGATTCTTCCTACATTTCCTGCCGTATGTAATCACAGACATTACCAGTGGAAAGCCGTGAAATGACCAGCAAACTGATAATATTTACAACTCTGGGCACTTTAGGGAGCGTTTTCACTTGAATTTGCTTTCAAATATTAGGAATTCTTGTTTATACAGCTCATAATTTTTGTAGAAAGCCTGTAAGTGAGGTTTAAACTGCGTATGTTTACAATTGAGGCCCCATTACTCTGGCGACTATTGTATGACTCTGTTAAAATCCTTACGGTCCCAGTACATATTTGTAAGAAAACTCTCTAGTTGTGGTAAAACTCTTAAAATACGCAATTAGAGTTTCCAGAAATGATTAAAATCTTGGAAGAACCCCTTGAAATTAAAGTAAATGGATTCTTCCTACATTTCCTGCCATTTGTTATCACAGACATTACCAATGGAAAGCCGTGAAATGACCAGCAAACTGATAATATTTAAAACTCCGGGCACTTTAGGGAGCGTTTTCACTTGAATTTGCTTTCAAATATTAGGAATTCTTGTTTATACGGCTCAAAATTTGTGTAGAAAGCCTGTAAGTGATGACTGTAGCTTATGTTTACAATTGAGGCCGCATTACTCTGGCGACTTTTGTATGACTCTGTTAAAATCCTGACGGTTCCAGTACATATTTGTAAGAAAACTCTCTAGTTGTGGTAAAACTCTTAAAATACGTAATTAGAGTTTCCAGAAATGATTAAAACCTTGGAAGAACCCCTTGAAATTAAAGTAAATAGATTCTTCCTACATTTCCTGCCGTTTGTAATCACAGACATTACCAGTGGAAAGCCGTGAAATGACCAGCAAACTGATAATATTTACAACTCTGGGCACTTTAGGGAGCGTTTTCACTTGAATTTGCTTTCAAATATTAGGAATTCTTGTTTATACAGCTCATAATTTTTGTAGAAAGCCTGTAAGTGAGGTTTAAACTGCGTATGTTTACAATTGAGGCCCCATTACTCTGGCGACTATTGTATGACTCTGTTAAAATCCTTACGGTCCCAGTACATATTTGTAAGAAAACTCTCTAGTTGTGGTAAAACTCTTAAAATACGCAATTAGAGTTTCCAGAAATGATTAAAATCTTGGAAGAACCCCTTGAAATTAAAGTAAATGGATTCTTCCTACATTTCCTGCCATTTGTTATCACAGACATTACCAATGGAAAGCCGTGAAATGACCAGCAAACTGATAATATTTAAAACTCCGGGCACTTTAGGGAGCGTTTTCACTTGAATTTCCTTTCAAATATTAGGAATTCTTGTTTATACGGCTCAAAATTTGTGTAGAAAGCCTGTAAGTGATGACTGTAGCTTATGTTTACAATTGAGGCCGCATTACTCTGGCGACTTTTGTATGACTCTGTTAAAATCCTGACGGTTCCAGTACATATTTGTAAGAAAACTCTCTAGTTGTGGTAAAACTCTTAAAATACGTAATTAGAGTTTCCAGAAATGATTAAAACCTTGGAAGAACCCCTTGAAATTAAAGTAAATAGATTCTTCCTACATTTCCTGCCGTTTGTTATCACAGACATTACCAGTGGAAAGCCGTGAAATGACCAGCAAACTGATAATATTTACAACTCCGGGCACTTTAGGGAGCGTTTTCACTTGAATTTGCTTTCAAATATTAGGAATTCTTGTTTATACGGCTCAAAATTTGTGTAGAAAGCCTTTAAGTGAGGTTTAAACTGTGTATGTTTACAATTGAGGCCCCATTACTCTGGCGACTTTTCTATGACTCTGTTAAAATCCTGACGGTTCCAGTACATATTTGTAAGAAAACTCTCTAGTTGTGGTAAAACTCTTAAAATACGCAATTAGAGTTTCCAGAAATGATTAAAAACTTTGAACAACCCCTTGAAATTAAAGTAAATAGATTCTTCCTACATTTCCTGCCGTTTGTAATCACAGACATTACCAGTGGAAAGCCGGGAAATGACCAGCAAACTGATAATATTTACAACGCTGGGCACTTGAGGGAGCGTTTTCACTTGAATTTGCTTTCAAATATTAGGAATTCTTGTTTATACAGCTCAAAATTTGTGTAGAAAGCCTGTAAGTGAGGACTGTACTGCTTATGTTTACAATTGAGACTGCATTACTCTGGCGACTTTTGTATGACTCTGTTAAAATAATGACGGTTCCAGAACATATTTGTAAGAAAACTCTCTAGTTGTGGTAAAACTCTTAAAATACGTAATTAGAGTTTCCAGAAATGATTAAAACCTTGGAAGAACCCCTTGAAATTAAAGTAAATAGATTCTTCCCACATTTCCTGCCGTTTGTAATCACAGACATTACCAGTGGAAAGCCGTGAAATGACCAGCAAACTGATAATATTTACAACTCTGGGCACTTTAGGGAGCGTTTTCACTTGAATTTGCTTTCAAATATTAGGAATTCTTGTTTATACAGCTCATAATTTTTGTAGAAAGCCTGTAAGTGAGGTTTAAACTGCGTATGTTTACAATTGAGGCCCCATTACTCTGGCGACTATTGTATGACTCTGTTAAAATCCTGACGGTTCCAGTACATATTTGTAAGAAAACTCTCTAGTTGTGGTAAAACTCCTAAAATACGCAATTAGAGTTTCCAGAAATGATTTAAATCTTGGAAGAACCCCTTGAAATTAAAGTAAATAGATTCTTCCTACATTTCCTGCCGTTTGTAATCACAAACATTACCAATGGAAAGCCGTAAAATGACCAGCAAACTGATAATATTTAAAACTCCGGGCACTTTAGGGAGCGTTTTCACTTGAATTTGCTTTCAAATATTAGGAATTCTTGTTTATACAGCTCAAAATTTGTGTAGAAAGCCTGTAAGTGAGGTCTAAACTGCGTATGTTTACAATTGAGGCCCCATTACTCTGGCGACTTTTGAATGACTCTGTTAAAATCCTTACGGTTCCAGTACATATTTGCAAGAAAACTCTCTAGTTGTGGTAAAACTCTTAAAATACGTAATTAGAGTTTCCAGAAATGATTAAAACCTTGGAAGAACCCCTTGAAATTAAAGTAAATAGATTCTTCCTACATTTCCTGCCGTTTGTAATCACAGACATTACCAGTGGAAAGCCGTGAAATGACCAGCAAACTGATAATATTTACAACTCCGGGCACTTTAGGGAGCGTTTTCACTTGAATTTGCTTTCAAATATTAGGAATTCTTGTTTATACAGCTCAAAATTTGTGCAGAAAGCCTCTAAGTGAGGACTGTACTGCTTATGTTTACAATTGAGGTCGCATTACTCTGGCGACTTTTCTATGACTCTGTTAAAATCCTGACGGTTCCAGTACAAATTTGTAAGAAAACTCTCTAGTTGTGGTAAAACTCTTAAAATACGTAATTAGAGTTTCCAGAAATGATTAAAACCTTGGAAGAACCCCTTGAAATTAAAGTAAATAGATTCTTCCTACATTTCCTGCCGTTTGTAATCACAGACATTACCAGTGGAAAGCCGTGAAATGACCAGCAAACTGATAATATTTACAACTCTGGGCACTTTAGGGAGCGTTTTCACTTGAATTTGCTTTCAAATATTAGGAATTCTTGTTTATACAGCTCAAAATTTGTGCAGAAAGCCTGTAAGTGAGGACTGTACTGCTTATGTTTACAATTGAGGCCGCATTACTCTGGCGACTTTTGTATGACTCTGTTAAAATCCTGACGGTTCCTGTACAAATTTGTAAGAAAACTCTCTAGTTGTGGTAAAACTCTTAAAATACGTAATTAGAGTTTCCAGAAATGATTAAAACCTTGGAAGAACCCCTTGAAATTAAAGTAAATAGATTCTTCCTACATTTCCTGCCGTTTGTTATCACAGACATTACCAAAGGAAAGCCGTGAAATGACCAGCAAACTGATAATATTTACAACTCCGGGCACTTTAGGGAGCGTTTTCACTTGAATTTGCTTTCAAATATTAGGAATTCTTGTTTATACGGCTCAAAATTTGTGTAGAAAGCCTTTAAGTGAGGATTAAACTGTGTATGTTTACAATTGAGGCCCCATTACTCTGGCGACTATTGTATGACTCTGTTAAAATCCTGACGGTTCCAGTACATATTTGTAAGAAAACTCTCTAGTTGTGGTAAAACTCCTAAAATACGCAATTAGAGTTTCCAGAAATGATTTAAATCTTGGAAGAACCCCTTGAAATTAAAGTAAATAGATTCTTCCTACATTTCCTGCCGTTTGTAATCACAGACATTACCAATGGAAAGCCGTAAAATGACCAGCAAACTGATAATATTTAAAACTCCGGGCACTTTAGGGAGCGTTTTCACTTGAATTTGCTTTCAAATATTAGGAATTCTTGTTTATACAGCTCAAAATTTGTGTAGAAAGCCTGTAAGTGAGGTCTAAACTGCGTATGTTTACAATTGAGGCCCCATTACTCTGGCGACTTTTGAATGACTCTGTTAAAATCCTTACGGTTCCAGTACATATTTTCAAGAAAACTCTCTAGTTGTCGTAAAACTCTTAAAATACGTAATTAGAGTTTCCAGAAATGATTAAAACCTTGGAAGAACCCCTTGAAATTAAAGTAAATAGATTCTTCCTACATTTCCTGCCGTTTGTAATCACAGACATTACCAGTGGAAAGCCGTGAAATGACCAGCAAACTGATAATATTTACAACTCCGGGCACTTTAGGGAGCGTTTTCACTTGAATTTGCTTTCAAATATTAGGAATTCTTGTTTATACAGCTCAAAATTTGTGCAGAAAGCCTCTAAGTGAGGACTGTACTGCTTATGTTTACAATTGAGGTCGCATTACTCTGGCGACTTTTCTATGACTCTGTTAAAATCCTGACGGTTCCAGTACAAATTTGTAAGAAAACTCTCTAGTTGTGGTAAAACTCTTAAAATACGTAATTAGAGTTTCCAGAAATGATTAAAACCTTGGAAGAACCCCTTGAAATTAAAGTAAATAGATTCTTCCTACATTTCCTGCCGTTTGTAATCACAGACATTACCAGTGGAAAGCCGTGAAATGACCAGCAAACTGATAATATTTACAACTCTGGGCACTTTAGGGAGCGTTTTCACTTGAATTTGCTTTCAAATATTAGGAATTCTTGTTTATACAGCTCAAAATTTGTGCAGAAAGCCTGTAAGTGAGGTCTAAACTGCGTATGTTTACAATTGAGGCCGCATTACTCTGGCGACTTTTGTATGACTCTGTTAAAATCCTGACGGTTCCTGTACAAATTTGTAAGAAAACTCTCTAGTTGTGGTAAAACTCTTAAAATACGTAATTAGAGTTTCCAGAAATGATTAAAACCTTGGAAGAACCCCTTGAAATTAAAGTAAATAGATTCTTCCTACATTTCCTGCCGTTTGTTATCACAGACATTACCAAAGGAAAGCCATGAAATGACCAGCAAACTGATAATATTTACAACTCTGGGCACTTTAGGGAGCGTTTTCACTTGAATTTGCTTTCAAATATTAGGAATTCTTGTTTATACGGCTCAAAATTTGTGTAGAAAGCCTTTAAGTGAGGTTTAAACTGTGTATGTTTACAATTGAGGCCCCATTACTCTGGCGACTTTTGTATGACTCTGTTAAAATCCTGACGGTTCCAGTACAAATTTGTAAGAAAACTCTCTAGTTGTGGTAAAACTCTTAAAATACGCAATAGGAGTTTCCAGAAATGATTAAAAACTTGGAAGAACCCCTTGAAATTAAAGTAAATAGATTCTTCCTACATTTCCTGCCGTTTGTAATCACAGACATTACCAGTGGAAAGCCGTGAAATGACCAGCAAACTGATAATATTTACAACGCTGGGCACTTGAGGGAGCGTTTTCACTTGAATTTGCTTTCAAATATTAGGAATTCTTGTTTATACAGCTCAAAATTTGTGCAGAAAGCCTCTAAGTGAGGACTGTACTGCTTATGTTTACAATTGAGGTCGCATTACTCTGGCGACTTTTCTATGACTCTGTTAAAATCCTGACGGTTCCAGTACAAATTTGTAAGAAAACTCTCTAGTTGTGGTAAAACTCTTAAAATACGTAATTAGAGTTTCCAGAAATGATTAAAACCTTGGAAGAACCCCTTGAAATTAAAGTAAATAGATTCTTCCTACATTTCCTGCCGTTTGTAATCACAGACATTACCAGTGGAAAGCCGTGAAATGACCAGCAAACTGATAATATTTACAACTCTGGGCACTTTAGGGAGCGTTTTCACTTGAATTTGCTTTCAAATATTAGGAATTCTTGTTTATACAGCTCATAATTTTTGTAGAAAGCCTGTAAGTGAGGTTTAAACTGCGTATGTTTACAATTGAGGCCCCATTACTCTGGCGACTATTGTATGACTCTGTTAAAATCCTTACGGTCCCAGTACATATTTGTAAGAAAACTCTCTAGTTGTGGTAAAACTCTTAAAATACGCAATTAGAGTTTCCAGAAATGATTAAAATCTTGGAAGAACCCCTTGAAATTAAAGTAAATGGATTCTTCCTACATTTCCTGCCATTTGTTATCACAGACATTACCAATGGAAAGCCGTGAAATGACCAGCAAACTGATAATATTTAAAACTCCGGGCACTTTAGGGAGCGTTTTCACTTGAATTTGCTTTCAAATATTAGGAATTCTTGTTTATACGGCTCAAAATTTGTGTAGAAAGCCTGTAAGTGATGACTGTAGCTTATGTTTACAATTGAGGCCGCATTACTCTGGCGACTTTTGTATGACTCTGTTAAAATCCTGACGGTTCCAGTACATATTTGTAAGAAAACTCTCTAGTTGTGGTAAAACTCTTAAAATACGTAATTAGAGTTTCCAGAAATGATTAAAACCTTGGAAGAACCCCTTGAAATTAAAGTAAATAGATTCTTCCTACATTTCCTGCCGTTTGTTATCACAGACATTACCAGTGGAAAGCCGTGAAATGACCAGCAAACTGATAATATTTACAACGCTGGGCACTTGAGGGAGCGTTTTCACTTGAATTTGCTTTCAAATATTAGGAATTCTTGTTTATACAGCTCAAAATTTGTGTAGAAAGCCTGTAAGTGAGGACTGTACTGCTTATGTTTACAATTGAGACTGCATTACTCTGGCGACTTTTGTATGACTCTGTTAAAATAATGACGGTTCCAGAACATATTTGTAAGAAAACTCTCTAGTTGTGGTAAAACTCTTAAAATACGTAATTAGAGTTTCCAGAAATGATTAAAACCTTGGAAGAACCCCTTGAAATTAAAGTAAATAGATTCTTCCCACATTTCCTGCCGTTTGTAATCACAGACATTACCAGTGGAAAGCCGTGAAATGACCAGCAAACTGATAATATTTAGAACTCTGGGCACTTTAGGGAGCGTTTTCACTTGAATTTGCTTTCAAATATTAGGAATTCTTGTTTATACAGCTCATAATTTTTGTAGAAAGCCTGTAAGTGAGGTTTAAACTGCGTATGTTTACAATTGAGGCCCCATTACTCTGGCGACTATTGTATGACTCTGTTAAAATCCTGACGGTTCCAGTACATATTTGTAAGAAAACTCTCTAGTTGTGGTAAAACTCCTAAAATACGCAATTAGAGTTTCCAGAAATGATTTAAATCTTGGAAGAACCCCTTGAAATTAAAGTAAATAGATTCTTCCTACATTTCCTGCCGTTTGTAATCACAGACATTACCAATGGAAAGCCGTAAAATGACCAGCAAACTGATAATATTTAAAACTCCGGGCACTTTAGGGAGCGTTTTCACTTGAATTTGCTTTCAAATATTAGGAATTCTTGTTTATACAGCTCAAAATTTGTGTAGAAAGCCTGTAAGTGAGGTCTAAACTGCGTATGTTTACAATTGAGGCCCCATTACTCTGGCGACTTTTGAATGACTCTGTTAAAATCCTTACGGTTCCAGTACATATTTTCAAGAAAACTCTCTAGTTGTCGTAAAACTCTTAAAATACGTAATTAGAGTTTCCAGAAATGATTAAAACCTTGGAAGAACCCCTTGAAATTAAAGTAAATAGATTCTTCCTACATTTCCTGCCGTTTGTAATCACAGACATTACCAGTGGAAAGCCGTGAAATGACCAGCAAACTGATAATATTTACAACTCCGGGCACTTTAGGGAGCGTTTTCACTTGAATTTGCTTTCAAATATTAGGAATTCTTGTTTATACAGCTCAAAATTTGTGCAGAAAGCCTCTAAGTGAGGACTGTACTGCTTATGTTTACAATTGAGGTCGCATTACTCTGGCGACTTTTCTATGACTCTGTTAAAATCCTGACGGTTCCAGTACAAATTTGTAAGAAAACTCTCTAGTTGTGGTAAAACTCTTAAAATACGTAATTAGAGTTTCCAGAAATGATTAAAACCTTGGAAGAACCCCTTGAAATTAAAGTAAATAGATTCTTCCTACATTTCCTGCCGTTTGTAATCACAGACATTACCAGTGGAAAGCCGTGAAATGACCAGCAAACTGATAATATTTACAACTCTGGGCACTTTAGGGAGCGTTTTCACTTGAATTTGCTTTCAAATATTAGGAATTCTTGTTTATACAGCTCAAAATTTGTGCAGAAAGCCTGTAAGTGAGGACTGTACTGCTTATGTTTACAATTGAGGCCGCATTACTCTGGCGACTTTTGTATGACTCTGTTAAAATCCTGACGGTTCCTGTACAAATTTGTAAGAAAACTCTCTAGTTGTGGTAAAACTCTTAAAATACGTAATTAGAGTTTCCAGAAATGATTAAAACCTTGGAAGAACCCCTTGAAATTAAAGTAAATAGATTCTTCCTACATTTCCTGCCGTTTGTTATCACAGACATTACCAAAGGAAAGCCATGAAATGACCAGCAAACTGATAATATTTACAACTCTGGGCACTTTAGGGAGCGTTTTCACTTGAATTTGCTTTCAAATATTAGGAATTCTTGTTTATACGGCTCAAAATTTGTGTAGAAAGCCTTTAAGTGAGGTTTAAACTGTGTATGTTTACAATTGAGGCCCCATTACTCTGGCGACTTTTGTATGACTCTGTTAAAATCCTGACGGTTCCAGTACAAATTTGTAAGAAAACTCTCTAGTTGTGGTAAAACTCTTAAAATACGCAATAGGAGTTTCCAGAAATGATTAAAAACTTGGAAGAACCCCTTGAAATTAAAGTAAATAGATTCTTCCTACATTTCCTGCCGTTTGTAATCACAGACATTACCAGTGGAAAGCCGTGAAATGACCAGCAAACTGATAATATTTACAACGCTGGGCACTTGAGGGAGCGTTTTCACTTGAATTTGCTTTCAAATATTAGGAATTCTTGTTTATACAGCTCAAAATTTGTGCAGAAAGCCTCTAAGTGAGGACTGTACTGCTTATGTTTACAATTGAGGTCGCATTACTCTGGCGACTTTTCTATGACTCTGTTAAAATCCTGACGGTTCCAGTACAAATTTGTAAGAAAACTCTCTAGTTGTGGTAAAACTCTTAAAATACGTAATTAGAGTTTCCAGAAATGATTAAAACCTTGGAAGAACCCCTTGAAATTAAAGTAAATAGATTCTTCCTACATTTCCTGCCGTTTGTAATCACAGACATTACCAGTGGAAAGCCGTGAAATGACCAGCAAACTGATAATATTTACAACTCTGGGCACTTTAGGGAGCGTTTTCACTTGAATTTGCTTTCAAATATTAGGAATTCTTGTTTATACAGCTCATAATTTTTGTAGAAAGCCTGTAAGTGAGGTTTAAACTGCGTATGTTTACAATTGAGGCCCCATTACTCTGGCGACTATTGTATGACTCTGTTAAAATCCTTACGGTCCCAGTACATATTTGTAAGAAAACTCTCTAGTTGTGGTAAAACTCTTAAAATACGCAATTAGAGTTTCCAGAAATGATTAAAATCTTGGAAGAACCCCTTGAAATTAAAGTAAATGGATTCTTCCTACATTTCCTGCCATTTGTTATCACAGACATTACCAATGGAAAGCCGTGAAATGACCAGCAAACTGATAATATTTAAAACTCCGGGCACTTTAGGGAGCGTTTTCACTTGAGTTTGCTTTCAAATATTAGGAATTCTTGTTTATACGGCTCAAAATTTGTGTAGAAAGCCTGTAAGTGATGACTGTAGCTTATGTTTACAATTGAGGCCGCATTACTCTGGCGACTTTTGTATGACTCTGTTAAAATCCTGACGGTTCCAGTACATATTTGTAAGAAAACTCTCTAGTTGTGGTAAAACTCTTAAAATACGTAATTAGAGTTTCCAGAAATGATTAAAACCTTGGAAGAACCCCTTGAAATTAAAGTAAATAGATTCTTCCTACATTTCCTGCCGTTTGTTATCACAGACATTACCAGTGGAAAGCCGTGAAATGACCAGCAAACTGATAATATTTACAACGCTGGGCACTTGAGGGAGCGTTTTCACTTGAATTTGCTTTCAAATATTAGGAATTCTTGTTTATACAGCTCAAAATTTGTGTAGAAAGCCTGTAAGTGAGGACTGTACTGCTTATGTTTACAATTGAGACTGCATTACTCTGGCGACTTTTGTATGACTCTGTTAAAATAATGACGGTTCCAGAACATATTTGTAAGAAAACTCTCTAGTTGTGGTAAAACTCTTAAAATACGTAATTAGAGTTTCCAGAAATGATTAAAACCTTGGAAGAACCCCTTGAAATTAAAGTAAATAGATTCTTCCCACATTTCCTGCCGTTTGTAATCACAGACATTACCAGTGGAAAGCCGTGAAATGACTAGCAAACTGATAATATTTAGAACTCTGGGCACTTTAGGGAGCGTTTTCACTTGAATTTGCTTTCAAATATTAGGAATTCTTGTTTATACAGCTCATAATTTTTGTAGAAAGCCTGTAAGTGAGGTTTAAACTGCGTATGTTTACAATTGAGGCCCCATTACTCTGGCGACTATTGTATGACTCTGTTAAAATCCTGACGGTTCCAGTACATATTTGTAAGAAAACTCTCTAGTTGTGGTAAAACTCCTAAAATACGCAATTAGAGTTTCCAGAAATGATTTAAATCTTGGAAGAACCCCTTGAAATTAAAGTAAATAGATTCTTCCTACATTTCCTGCCGTTTGTAATCACAAACATTACCAATGGAAAGCCGTAAAATGACCAGCAAACTGATAATATTTAAAACTCCGGGCACTTTAGGGAGCGTTTTCACTTGAATTTGCTTTCAAATATTAGGAATTCTTGTTTATACAGCTCAAAATTTGTGTAGAAAGCCTGTAAGTGAGGTCTAAACTGCGTATGTTTACAATTGAGGCCCCATTACTCTGGCGACTTTTGAATGACTCTGTTAAAATCCTTACGGTTCCAGTACATATTTGCAAGAAAACTCTCTAGTTGTGGTAAAACTCTTAAAATACGTAATTAGAGTTTCCAGAAATGATTAAAACCTTGGAAGAACCCCTTGAAATTAAAGTAAATAGATTCTTCCTACATTTCCTGCCGTTTGTAATCACAGACATTACCAGTGGAAAGCCGTGAAATGACCAGCAAACTGATAATATTTACAACTCCGGGCACTTTAGGGAGCGTTTTCACTTGAATTTGCTTTCAAATATTAGGAATTCTTGTTTATACAGCTCAAAATTTGTGCAGAAAGCCTCTAAGTGAGGACTGTACTGCTTATGTTTACAATTGAGGTCGCATTACTCTGGCGACTTTTCTATGACTCTGTTAAAATCCTGACGGTTCCAGTACAAATTTGTAAGAAAACTCTCTAGTTGTGGTAAAACTCTTAAAATACGTAATTAGAGTTTCCAGAAATGATTAAAACCTTGGAAGAACCCCTTGAAATTAAAGTAAATAGATTCTTCCTACATTTCCTGCCGTTTGTAATCACAGACATTACCAGTGGAAAGCCGTGAAATGACCAGCAAACTGATAATATTTACAACTCTGGGCACTTTAGGGAGCGTTTTCACTTGAATTTGCTTTCAAATATTAGGAATTCTTGTTTATACAGCTGAAAATTTGTGCAGAAAGCCTGTAAGTGAGGACTGTACTGCTTATGTTTACAATTGAGGCCGCATTACTCTGGCGACTTTTGTATGACTCTGTTAAAATCCTGACGGTTCCTGTACAAATTTGTAAGAAAACTCTCTAGTTGTGGTAAAACTCTTAAAATACGTAATTAGAGTTTCCAGAAATGATTAAAACCTTGGAAGAACCCCTTGAAATTAAAGTAAATATATTCTTCCTACATTTCCTGCCGTTTGTAATCGCAGACATTACCAGTGGAAAGCCGTGAAATGACCAGCAAACTGATAATATTTACAACTCCGGGCACTTTAGGGAGCGTTTTCACTTGAATTTGCTTTCAAATATTAGGAATTCTTGTTTATACAGCTGAAAATTTGTGCAGAAAGCCTGTAAGTGAGGACTGAACTGCTTATGTTTACAATTGAGGTCTCATTACTCTGGCGACTTTTGTATGACTCTGTTAAAATCATGACGGTTCCAGAACATATTTGTAAGAAAACTCTCTAGTTGTGGTAAAACTCTTAAAATACGTAATTAGAGTTTCCAGAAATGATTAAAACCTTGGAAGAACACCTTGAAATTAAAGTAAATAGATTCTTCCCACATTTCCTGCCGTTTGTAATCACAGACATTACCAAAGGAAAGCGGTGAAATGACCAGCAAACTGATAATATTTACAACTCTGGGCACTTTAGGGAGCGTTTTCACTTGAATTTGCTTTCAAATATTAGGAATTCTTGTTTATACGGCTCAAAATTTGTGTAGAAAGCCTTTAAGTGAGGTTTAAACTGTGTATGTTTACAATTGAGGCCCCATTACTCTGGCGACTTTTGTATGACTCTGTTAAAATCCTGACGGTTCCAGTACAAATTTGTAAGAAAACTCTCTAGTTGTGGTAAAACTCTTAAAATACGTAATTAGAGTTTCCAGAAATGATTAAAACCTTGGAAGAACCCCTTGAAATTAAAGTAAATAGATTCTTCCTACATTTCCTGCCGTTTGTAATCACAGACATTACCAGTGGAAAGCCGTGAAATGACCAGCAAACTGATAATATTTACAACTCTGGGCACTTTAGGGAGCGTTTTCACTTGAATTTGCTTTCAAATATTAGGAATTCTTGTTTATACAGCTCATAATTTTTGTAGAAAGCCTGTAAGTGAGGTTTAAACTGCGTATGTTTACAATTGAGGCCCCATTACTCTGGCGACTATTGTATGACTCTGTTAAAATCCTTACGGTCCCAGTACATATTTGTAAGAAAACTCTCTAGTTGTGGTAAAACTCTTAAAATACGCAATTAGAGTTTCCAGAAATGATTAAAATCTTGGAAGAACCCCTTGAAATTAAAGTAAATGGATTCTTCCTACATTTCCTGCCGTTTGTTATCACAGACATTACCAATGGAAAGCCGTGAAATGACCAGCAAACTGATAATATTTAAAACTCCGGGCACTTTAGGGAGCGTTTTCACTTGAATTTGCTTTCAAATATTAGGAATTCTTGTTTATACAGCTGAAAATTTGTGCAGAAAGCCTGAAAGTGAGGACTGAACGCTTATGTTTACAATTGAGGCCGCATTACTCTGGCGACTTTTGTATGACTCTGTTAAAATCCTGACGGTTCCAGTACAAATTTGTAAGAAAACTCTCTAGGTGTGGTAAAACTCTTAAAATACGTAATTAGAGTTTCCAGAAATGATTAAAACCTTGGAAGAACCCCTTGAAATTAAAGTAAATAGATTCTTCCTACATTTCCTGCCGTTTGTTATCACAGACATTACCAGTGGAAAGCCGTGAAATGACCAGCAAACTGATAATATTTACAACTCCGGGCACTTTAGGGAGCGTTTTCACTTGAATTTGCTTTCAAATATTAGGAATTCTTGTTTATACGGCTCAAAATTTGTGTAGAAAGCCTGTAAGTGATGACTGTAGCTTATGTTTACAATTGAGGCCGCATTACTCTGGCGACTTTTGTATGACTCTGTTAAAATCCTGACGGTTCCAGTACATATTTGTAAGAAAACTCTCTAGTTGTGGTAAAACTCTTAAAATACATAATTAGAGTTTCCAGAAATGATTAAAACCTTGGAAGAACCCCTTGAAATTAAAGTAAATAGATTCTTCCTACATTTCCTGCCGTTTGTAATCACAGACATTACCAGTGGAAAGCCGTGAAATGTCCAGCAAACTGATAATATTTACAACGCTGGGCACTTGAGGGAGCGTTTTCACTTGAATTTGCTTTCAAATATTAGGAATTCTTGTTTATACAGCTCAAAATTTGTGTAGAAAGCCTGTAAGTGAGGACTGTACTGCTTATGTTTACAATTGAGACTGCATTACTCTGGCGACTTTTGTATGACTCTGTTAAAATAATGACGGTTCCAGAACATATTTGTAAGAAAACTCTCTAGTTGTGGTAAAACTCTTAAAATACGTAATTAGAGTTTCCAGAAATGATTAAAACCTTGGAAGAACCCCTTGAAATTAAAGTAAATAGATTCTTCCCACATTTCCTGCCGTTTGTAATCACAGACATTACCAGTGGAAAGCCGTGAAATGACTAGCAAACTGATAATATTTAGAACTCTGGGCACTTTAGGGAGCGTTTTCACTTGAATTTGCTTTCAAATATTAGGAATTCTTGTTTATACAGCTCATAATTTTTGTAGAAAGCCTGTAAGTGAGGTTTAAACTGCGTATGTTTACAATTGAGGCCCCATTACTCTGGCGACTATTGTATGACTCTGTTAAAATCCTGACGGTTCCAGTACATATTTGTAAGAAAACTCTCTAGTTGTGGTAAAACTCCTAAAATACGCAATTAGAGTTTCCAGAAATGATTTAAATCTTGGAAGAACCCCTTGAAATTAAAGTAAATAGATTCTTCCTACATTTCCTGCCGTTTGTAATCACAAACATTACCAATGGAAAGCCGTAAAATGACCAGCAAACTGATAATATTTAAAACTCCGGGCACTTTAGGGAGCGTTTTCACTTGAATTTGCTTTCAAATATTAGGAATTCTTGTTTATACAGCTGAAAATTTGTGCAGAAAGCCTGTAAGTGAGGACTGAACGCTTATGTTTACAATTGAGGCCGCATTACTCTGGCGACTTTTGTATGACTCTGTTAAAATCCTGACGGTTCCAGTACAAATTTGTAAGAAAACTCTCTAGGTGTGGTAAAACTCTTAAAATACGTAATTAGAGTTTCCAGAAATGATTAAAACCTTGGAAGAACCCCTTGAAATTAAAGTAAATAGATTCTTCCTACATTTCCTGCCGTTTGTTATCACAGACATTACCAGTGGAAAGCCGTGAAATGACCAGCAAACTGATAATATTTAAAACTCCGGGCACTTTAGGGAGCGTTTTCACTTGAATTTGCTTTCAAATATTAGGAATTCTTGTTTATACAGCTCAAAATTTGTGTAGAAAGCCTGTAAGTGAGGACTGTACTGCTTATGTTTACAATTGAGGTCTCATTACTCTGGCGACTTTTGTATGACTCTGTTAAAATCATGACGGTTCCAGTACATATTTGTAAGAAAACTCTCTAGTTGTGGTAAAACTCTTAAAATACGTAATTAGAGTTTCCAGAAGTGATTAAAAACTTGGAAGAACCCCTTGAAATTAAAGGAAATATATTCTTCCTACATTTCCTGCCGTTTGTAATCGCAGACATTACCAGTGGAAAGCCGTGAAATGACCAGCAAACTGATAATATTTACAACTCCGGGCACTTTAGGGAGCGTTTTCACTTGAATTTGCTTTCAAATATTAGGAATTCTTGTTTATACAGCTGAAAATTTGTGCAGAAAGCCTGTAAGTGAGGACTGAACTGCTTATGTTTACAATTGAGGTCTCATTACTCTGGCGACTTTTGTATGACTCTGTTAAAATCATGACGGTTCCAGAACATATTTGTAAGAAAACTCTCTAGTTGTGGTAAAACTCTTAAAATACGTAATTAGAGTTTCCAGAAATGATTAAAACCTTGGAAGAACCCCTTGAAATTAAAGTAAATAGATTCTTCCCACATTTCCTGCCGTTTGTAATCACAGACATTACCAAAGGAAAGCCGTGAAATGACCAGCAAACTGATAATATTTACAACTCTGGGCACTTTAGGGAGCGTTTTCACTTGAATTTGCTTTCAAATATTAGGAATTCTTGTTTATACGGCTCAAAATTTGTGTAGAAAGCCTTTAAGTGAGGTTTAAACTGTGTATGTTTACAATTGAGGCCCCATTACTCTGGCGACTTTTGTATGACTCTGTTAAAATCCTGACGGTTCCAGTACAAATTTGTAAGAAAACTCTCTAGTTGTGGTAAAACTCTTAAAATACGCAATAGGAGTTTCCAGAAATGATTAAAAACTTGGAAGAACCCCTTGAAATTAAAGTAAATAGATTCTTCCTACATTTCCTGCCGTTTGTAATCACAGACATTACCAGTGGAAAGCCGGGAAATGACCAGCAAACTGATAATATTTACAACGCTGGGCACTTGAGGGAGCGTTTTCACTTGAATTTGCTTTCAAATATTAGGAATTCTTGTTTATACAGCTCAAAATTTGTGCAGAAAGCCTCTAAGTGAGGACTGTACTGCTTATGTTTACAATTGAGGTCGCATTACTCTGGCGACTTTTCTATGACTCTGTTAAAATCCTGACGGTTCCAGTACAAATTTGTAAGAAAACTCTCTAGTTGTGGTAAAACTCTTAAAATACGTAATTAGAGTTTCCAGAAATGATTAAAACCTTGGAAGAACCCCTTGAAATTAAAGTAAATAGATTCTTCCTACATTTCCTGCCGTTTGTAATCACAGACATTACCAGTGGAAAGCCGTGAAATGACCAGCAAACTGATAATATTTACAACTCTGGGCACTTTAGGGAGCGTTTTCACTTGAATTTGCTTTCAAATATTAGGAATTCTTGTTTATACAGCTCATAATTTTTGTAGAAAGCCTGTAAGTGAGGATTAAACTGCGTATGTTTACAATTGAGGCCCCATTACTCTGGCGACTATTGTATGACTCTGTTAAAATCCTTACGGTCCCAGTACATATTTGTAAGAAAACTCTCTAGTTGTGGTAAAACTCTTAAAATACGCAATTAGAGTTTCCAGAAATGATTAAAATCTTGGAAGAACCCCTTGAAATTAAAGTAAATGGATTCTTCCTACATTTCCTGCCGTTTGTTATCACAGACATTACCAATGGAAAGCCGTGAAATGACCAGCAAACTGATAATATTTAAAACTCCGGGCACTTTAGGGAGCGTTTTCACTTGAATTTGCTTTCAAATATTAGGAATTCTTGTTTATACAGCTGAAAATTTGTGCAGAAAGCCTGAAAGTGAGGACTGAACGCTTATGTTTACAATTGAGGCCGCATTACTCTGGCGACTTTTGTATGACTCTGTTAAAATCCTGACGGTTCCAGTACAAATTTGTAAGAAAACTCTCTAGGTGTGGTAAAACTCTTAAAATACGTAATTAGAGTTTCCAGAAATGATTAAAACCTTGGAAGAACCCCTTGAAATTAAAGTAAATAGATTCTTCCTACATTTCCTGCCGTTTGTTATCACAGACATTACCAGTGGAAAGCCGTGAAATGACCAGCAAACTGATAATATTTACAACTCCGGGCACTTTAGGGAGCGTTTTCACTTGAATTTGCTTTCAAATATTAGGAATTCTTGTTTATACGGCTCAAAATTTGTGTAGAAAGCCTGTAAGTGATGACTGTAGCTTATGTTTACAATTGAGGCCGCATTACTCTGGCGACTTTTGTATGACTCTGTTAAAATCCTGACGGTTCCAGTACATATTTGTAAGAAAACTCTCTAGTTGTGGTAAAACTCTTAAAATACATAATTAGAGTTTCCAGAAATGATTAAAACCTTGGAAGAACCCCTTGAAATTAAAGTAAATAGATTCTTCCTACATTTCCTGCCGTTTGTAATCACAGACATTACCAGTGGAAAGCCGTGAAATGTCCAGCAAACTGATAATATTTACAACTCCGGGCACTTTAGGGAGCGTTTTCACTTGAATTTGCTTTCAAATATTAGGAATTCTTGTTTATACAGCTGAAAATTTGTGCAGAAAGCCTGTAAGTGAGGACTGAACGCTTATGTTTACAATTGAGGCCGCATTACTCTGGCGACTTTTGTATGACTCTGTTAAAATCCTGACGGTTCCAGTACAAATTTGTAAGAAAACTCTCTAGGTGTGGTAAAACTCTTAAAATACGTAATTAGAGTTTCCAGAAATGATTAAAACCTTGGAAGAACCCCTTGAAATTAAAGTAAATAGATTCTTCCTACATTTCCTGCCGTTTGTTATCACAGACATTACCAGTGGAAAGCCGTGAAATGACCAGCAAACTGATAATATTTAAAACTCCGGGCACTTTAGGGAGCGTTTTCACTTGAATTTGCTTTCAAATATTAGGAATTCTTGTTTATACAGCTCAAAATTTGTGTAGAAAGCCTGTAAGTGAGGACTGTACTGCTTATGTTTACAATTGAGGTCTCATTACTCTGGCGACTTTTGTATGACTCTGTTAAAATCATGACGGTTCCAGTACATATTTGTAAGAAAACTCTCTAGTTGTGGTAAAACTCTTAAAATACGTAATTAGAGTTTCCAGAAGTGATTAAAAACTTGGAAGAACCCCTTGAAATTAAAGTAAATATATTCTTCCTACATTTCCTGCCGTTTGTAATCGCAGACATTACCAGTGGAAAGCCGTGAAATGACCAGCAAACTGATAATATTTACAACTCCGGGCACTTTAGGGAGCGTTTTCACTTGAATTTGCTTTCAAATATTAGGAATTCTTGTTTATACAGCTGAAAATTTGTGCAGAAAGCCTGTAAGTGAGGACTGAACTGCTTATGTTTACAATTGAGGTCTCATTACTCTGGCGACTTTTGTATGACTCTGTTAAAATCATGACGGTTCCAGAACATATTTGTAAGAAAACTCTCTAGTTGTGGTAAAACTCTTAAAATACGTAATTAGAGTTTCCAGAAATGATTAAAACCTTGGAAGAACCCCTTGAAATTAAAGTAAATAGATTCTTCCCACATTTCCTGCCGTTTGTAATCACAGACATTACCAAAGGAAAGCCGTGAAATGACCAGCAAACTGATAATATTTACAACTCTGGGCACTTTAGGGAGCGTTTTCACTTGAATTTGCTTTCAAATATTAGGAATTCTTGTTTATACGGCTCAAAATTTGTGTAGAAAGCCTTTAAGTGAGGTTTAAACTGTGTATGTTTACAATTGAGGCCCCATTACTCTGGCGACTTTTGTATGACTCTGTTAAAATCCTGACGGTTCCAGTACAAATTTGTAAGAAAACTCTCTAGTTGTGGTAAAACTCTTAAAATACGCAATAGGAGTTTCCAGAAATGATTAAAAACTTTGAAGAACCCCTTGAAATTAAAGTAAATAGATTCTTCCTACATTTCCTGCCGTTTGTAATCACAGACATTACCAGTGGAAAGCCGGGAAATGACCAGCAAACTGATAATATTTACAACGCTGGGCACTTGAGGGAGCGTTTTCACTTGAATTTGCTTTCAAATATTAGGAATTCTTGTTTATACAGCTCAAAATTTGTGCAGAAAGCCTCTAAGTGAGGACTGTACTGCTTATGTTTACAATTGAGGTCGCATTACTCTGGCGACTTTTCTATGACTCTGTTAAAATCCTGACGGTTCCAGTACAAATTTGTAAGAAAACTCTCTAGTTGTGGTAAAACTCTTAAAATACGTAATTAGAGTTTCCAGAAATGATTAAAACCTTGGAAGAACCCCTTGAAATTAAAGTAAATAGATTCTTCCTACATTTCCTGCCGTTTGTAATCACAGACATTACCAGTGGAAAGCCGTGAAATGACCAGCAAACTGATAATATTTACAACTCTGGGCACTTTAGGGAGCGTTTTCACTTGAATTTGCTTTCAAATATTAGGAATTCTTGTTTATACAGCTCATAATTTTTGTAGAAAGCCTGTAAGTGAGGATTAAACTGCGTATGTTTACAATTGAGGCCCCATTACTCTGGCGACTATTGTATGACTCTGTTAAAATCCTTACGGTCCCAGTACATATTTGTAAGAAAACTCTCTAGTTGTGGTAAAACTCTTAAAATACGCAATTAGAGTTTCCAGAAATGATTAAAATCTTGGAAGAACCCCTTGAAATTAAAGTAAATGGATTCTTCCTACATTTCCTGCCGTTTGTTATCACAGACATTACCAATGGAAAGCCGTGAAATGACCAGCAAACTGATAATATTTAAAACTCCGGGCACTTTAGGGAGCGTTTTCACTTGAATTTGCTTTCAAATATTAGGAATTCTTGTTTATACAGCTGAAAATTTGTGCAGAAAGCCTGAAAGTGAGGACTGAACGCTTATGTTTACAATTGAGGCCGCATTACTCTGGCGACTTTTGTATGACTCTGTTAAAATCCTGACGGTTCCAGTACAAATTTGTAAGAAAACTCTCTAGGTGTGGTAAAACTCTTAAAATACGTAATTAGAGTTTCCAGAAATGATTAAAACCTTGGAAGAACCCCTTGAAATTAAAGTAAATAGATTCTTCCTACATTTCCTGCCGTTTGTTATCACAGACATTACCAGTGGAAAGCCGTGAAATGACCAGCAAACTGATAATATTTACAACTCCGGGCACTTTAGGGAGCGTTTTCACTTGAATTTGCTTTCAAATATTAGGAATTCTTGTTTATACGGCTCAAAATTTGTGTAGAAAGCCTGTAAGTGATGACTGTAGCTTATGTTTACAATTGAGGCCGCATTACTCTGGCGACTTTTGTATGACTCTGTTAAAATCCTGACGGTTCCAGTACATATTTGTAAGAAAACTCTCTAGTTGTGGTAAAACTCTTAAAATACATAATTAGAGTTTCCAGAAATGATTAAAACCTTGGAAGAACCCCTTGAAATTAAAGTAAATAGATTCTTCCTACATTTCCTGCCGTTTGTAATCACAGACATTACCAGTGGAAAGCCGTGAAATGTCCAGCAAACTGATAATATTTACAACTCCGGGCACTTTAGGGAGCGTTTTCACTTGAATTTGCTTTCAAATATTAGGAATTCTTGTTTATACAGCTGAAAATTTGTGCAGAAAGCCTGTAAGTGAGGACTGAACGCTTATGTTTACAATTGAGGCCGCATTACTCTGGCGACTTTTGTATGACTCTGTTAAAATCCTGACGGTTCCAGTACAAATTTGTAAGAAAACTCTCTAGGTGTGGTAAAACTCTTAAAATACGTAATTAGAGTTTCCAGAAATGATTAAAACCTTGGAAGAACCCCTTGAAATTAAAGTAAATAGATTCTTCCTACATTTCCTGCCGTTTGTTATCACAGACATTACCAGTGGAAAGCCGTGAAATGACCAGCAAACTGATAATATTTAAAACTCCGGGCACTTTAGGGAGCGTTTTCACTTGAATTTGCTTTCAAATATTAGGAATTCTTGTTTATACAGCTCAAAATTTGTGTAGAAAGCCTGTAAGTGAGGACTGTACTGCTTATGTTTACAATTGAGGTCTCATTACTCTGGCGACTTTTGTATGACTCTGTTAAAATCATGACGGTTCCAGTACATATTTGTAAGAAAACTCTCTAGTTGTGGTAAAACTCTTAAAATACGTAATTAGAGTTTCCAGAAGTGATTAAAAACTTGGAAGAACCCCTTGAAATTAAAGTAAATATATTCTTCCTACATTTCCTGCCGTTTGTAATCGCAGACATTACCAGTGGAAAGCCGTGAAATGACCAGCAAACTGATAATATTTACAACTCCGGGCACTTTAGGGAGCGTTTTCACTTGAATTTGCTTTCAAATATTAGGAATTCTTGTTTATACAGCTGAAAATTTGTGCAGAAAGCCTGTAAGTGAGGACTGAACTGCTTATGTTTACAATTGAGGTCTCATTACTCTGGCGACTTTTGTATGACTCTGTTAAAATCATGACGGTTCCAGAACATATTTGTAAGAAAACTCTCTAGTTGTGGTAAAACTCTTAAAATACGTAATTAGAGTTTCCAGAAATGATTAAAACCTTGGAAGAACCCCTTGAAATTAAAGTAAATAGATTCTTCCCACATTTCCTGCCGTTTGTAATCACAGACATTACCAAAGGAAAGCCGTGAAATGACCAGCAAACTGATAATATTTACAACTCTGGGCACTTTAGGGAGCGTTTTCACTTGAATTTGCTTTCAAATATTAGGAATTCTTGTTTATACGGCTCAAAATTTGTGTAGAAAGCCTTTAAGTGAGGTTTAAACTGTGTATGTTTACAATTGAGGCCCCATTACTCTGGCGACTTTTGTATGACTCTGTTAAAATCCTGACGGTTCCAGTACAAATTTGTAAGAAAACTCTCTAGTTGTGGTAAAACTCTTAAAATACGCAATAGGAGTTTCCAGAAATGATTAAAAACTTGGAAGAACCCCTTGAAATTAAAGTAAATAGATTCTTCCTACATTTCCTGCCGTTTGTAATCACAGACATTACCAGTGGAAAGCCGGGAAATGACCAGCAAACTGATAATATTTACAACGCTGGGCACTTGAGGGAGCGTTTTCACTTGAATTTGCTTTCAAATATTAGGAATTCTTGTTTATACAGCTCAAAATTTGTGCAGAAAGCCTCTAAGTGAGGACTGTACTGCTTATGTTTACAATTGAGGTCGCATTACTCTGGCGACTTCTCTATGACTCTGTTAAAATCCTGACGATTCCAGTACAAATTTGTAAGAAAACTCTCTAGTTGTGGTAAAACTCTTAAAATACGTAATTAGAGTTTCCAGAAATGATTAAAACCTTGGAAGAACCCCTTGAAATTAAAGTAAATAGATTCTTCCTACATTTCCTGCCGTTTGTAATCACAGACATTACCAGTGGAAAGCCGTGAAATGACCAGCAAACTGATAATATTTACAACTCTGGGCACTTTAGGGAGCGTTTTCACTTGAATTTGCTTTCAAATATTAGGAATTCTTGTTTATACAGCTCATAATTTTTGTAGAAAGCCTGTAAGTGAGGTTTAAACTGCGTATGTTTACAATTGAGGCCCCATTACTCTGGCGACTATTGTATGACTCTGTTAAAATCCTTACGGTCCCAGTACATATTTGTAAGAAAACTCTCTAGTTGTGGTAAAACTCTTAAAATACGCAATTAGAGTTTCCAGAAATGATTAAAATCTTGGAAGAACCCCTTGAAATTAAAGTAAATGGATTCTTCCTACATTTCCTGCCGTTTGTTATCACAGACATTACCAATGGAAAGCCGTGAAATGACCAGCAAACTGATAATATTTAAAACTCCGGGCACTTTAGGGAGCGTTTTCACTTGAATTTGCTTTCAAATATTAGGAATTCTTGTTTATACAGCTGAAAATTTGTGCAGAAAGCCTGTAAGTGAGGACTGAACGCTTATGTTTACAATTGAGGCCGCATTACTCTGGCGACTTTTGTATGACTCTGTTAAAATCCTGACGGTTCCAGTACAAATTTGTAAGAAAACTCTCTAGGTGTGGTAAAACTCTTAAAATACGTAATTAGAGTTTCCAGAAATGATTAAAACCTTGGAAGAACCCCTTGAAATTAAAGTAAATAGATTCTTCCTACATTTCCTGCCGTTTGTTATCACAGACATTACCAGTGGAAAGCCGTGAAATGACCAGCAAACTGATAATATTTACAACTCCGGGCACTTTAGGGAGCGTTTTCACTTGAATTTGCTTTCAAATATTAGGAATTCTTGTTTATACAGCTGAAAATTTGTGCAGAAAGCCTGTAAGTGAGGACTGAACGCTTATGTTTACAATTGAGGCCGCATTACTCTGGCGACTTTTGTATGACTCTGTTAAAATCCTGACGGTTCCAGTACATATTTGTAAGAAAACTCTCTAGTTGTGGTAAAACTCTTAAAATACATAATTAGAGTTTCCAGAAATGATTAAAACCTTGGAAGAACCCCTTGAAATTAAAGTAAATAGATTCTTCCTACATTTCCTGCCGTTTGTAATTACAGACATTACCAGTGGAAAGCCGTGAAATGTCCAGCAAACTGATAATATTTACAACTCCGGGCACTTTAGGGTGCGTTTTCACTTGAATTTGCTTTCAAATATTAGGAATTCTTGTTTATACAGCTGAAAATTTGTGCAGAAAGCCTGTAAGTGAGGACTGAACGCTTATGTTTACAATTGAGGCCGCATTACTCTGGCGACTTTTGTATGACTCTGTTAAAATCCTGACGGTTCCAGTACAAATTTGTAAGAAAACTCTCTAGGTGTGGTAAAACTCTTAAAATACTTAATTAGAGTTTCCAGAAATGATTAAAACCTTGGAAGAACCCCTTGAAATTAAAGTAAATAGATTCTTCCTACATTTCCTGCCGTTTGTTATCACAGACATTACCAGTGGAAAGCCGTGAAATGACCAGCAAACTGATAATATTTAAAACTCCGGGCACTTTAGGGAGCGTTTTCACTTGAATTTGCTTTCAAATATTAGGAATTCTTGTTTATACAGCTCAAAATTTGTGTAGAAAGCCTGTAAGTGAGGACTGTACTGCTTATGTTTACAATTGAGGTCTCATTACTCTGGCGACTTTTGTATGACTCTGTTAAAATCATGACGGTTCCAGTACATATTTGTAAGAAAACTCTCTAGTTGTGGTAAAACTCTTAAAATACGTAATTAGAGTTTCCAGAAGTGATTAAAAACTTGGAAGAACCCCTTGAAATTAAAGTAAATATATTCTTCCTACATTTCCTGCCGTTTGTAATCGCAGACATTACCAGTGGAAAGCCGTGAAATGACCAGCAAACTGATAATATTTACAACTCCGGGCACTTTAGGGAGCGTTTTCACTTGAATTTGCTTTCAAATATTAGGAATTCTTGTTTATACAGCTGAAAATTTGTGCAGAAAGCCTGTAAGTGAGGACTGAACGCTTATGTTTACAATTGAGGCCGCATTACTCTGGCGACTTTTGTATGACTCTGTTAAAATCCTGACGGTTCCAGTACAAATTTGTAAGAAAACTCTCTAGGTGTGGTAAAACTCTTAAAATACTTAATTAGAGTTTCCAGAAATGATTAAAACCTTGGAAGAACCCCTTGAAATTAAAGTAAATAGATTCTTCCTACATTTCCTGCCGTTTGTTATCACAGACATTACCAGTGGAAAGCCGTGAAATGACCAGCAAACTGATAATATTTAAAACTCCGGGCACTTTAGGGAGCGTTTTCACTTGAATTTGCTTTCAAATATTAGGAATTCTTGTTTATACAGCTCAAAATTTGTGTAGAAAGCCTGTAAGTGAGGACTGTACTGCTTATGTTTACAATTGAGGTCTCATTACTCTGGCGACTTTTGTATGACTCTGTTAAAATCATGACGGTTCCAGTACATATTTGTAAGAAAACTCTCTAGTTGTGGTAAAACTCTTAAAATACGTAATTAGAGTTTCCAGAAGTGATTAAAAACTTGGAAGAACCCCTTGAAATTAAAGTAAATATATTCTTCCTACATTTCCTGCCGTTTGTAATCGCAGACATTACCAGTGGAAAGCCGTGAAATGACCAGCAAACTGATAATATTTACAACTCCGGGCACTTTAGGGAGCGTTTTCACTTGAATTTGCTTTCAAATATTAGGAATTCTTGTTTATACAGCTGAAAATTTGTGCAGAAAGCCTGTAAGTGAGGACTGAACTGCTTATGTTTACAATTGAGGTCTCATTACTCTGGCGACTTTTGTATGACTCTGTTAAAATCCTGACGGTTCCAGTACAAATTTGTAAGAAAACTCTCTAGGTGTGGTAAAACTCTTAAAATACGTAATTAGAGTTTCCAGAAATGATTAAAACCTTGGAAGAACCCCTTGAAATTAAAGTAAATAGATTCTTCCTACATTTCCTGCCGTTTGTTATCACAGACATTACCAGTGGAAAGCCGTGAAATGACCAGCAAACTGATAATATTTACAACTCCGGGCACTTTAGGGAGCGTTTTCACTTGAATTTGCTTTCAAATATTAGGAATTCTTGTTTATACGGCTCAAAATTTGTGTAGAAAGCCTTTAAGTGAGGTTTAAACTGTGTATGTTTACAATTGAGGCCCCATTACTCTGGCGACTTTTCTATGACTCTGTTAAAATCCTGACGGTTCCAGTACATATTTGTAAGAAAACTCTCTAGTTGTGGTAAAACTCTTAAAATACGCAATTAGAGTTTCCAGAAATGATTAAAAACTTTGAACAACCCCTTGAAATTAAAGTAAATAGATTCTTCCCACATTTCCTGCCGTTTGTAATCACAGACATTACCAGTGGAAAGCCGTGAAATGACCAGCAAACTGATAATATTTAAACTCCGGGCACTTTAGGGAGCGTTTTCACTTGAATTTGCTTTCAAATATTAGGAATTCTTGTTTATACAGCTCAAAATTTGTGTAGAAAGCCTGTAAGTGAGGTCTAAACTGCGTATGTTTACAATTGAGGCCCCATTACTCTGGCGACTATTGTATGACTCTGTTAAAATCCTTACGGTCCCAGTACATATTTGTAAGAAAACTCTCTAGTTGTGGTAAAACTCTTAAAATACGCAATTAGAGTTTCCAGAAATGATTAAAATCTTGGAAGAACCCCTTGAAATTAAAGTAAATGGATTCTTCCTACATTTCCTGCCGTTTGTTATCACAGACATTACCAATGGAAAGCCGTGAAATGACCAGCAAACTGATAATATTTAAAACTCCGGGCACTTTAGGGAGCGTTTTCACTTGAATTTGCTTTCAAATATTAGGAATTCTTGTTTATACAGCTGAAAATTTGTGCAGAAAGCCTGTAAGTGAGGACTGAACGCTTATGTTTACAATTGAGGCCGCATTACTCTGGCGACTTTTGTATGACTCTGTTAAAATCCTGACGGTTCCAGTACAAATTTGTAAGAAAACTCTCTAGGTGTGGTAAAACTCTTAAAATACGTAATTAGAGTTTCCAGAAATGATTAAAACCTTGGAAGAACCCCTTGAAATTAAAGTAAATAGATTCTTCCTACATTTCCTGCCGTTTGTTATCACAGACATTACCAGTGGAAAGCCGTGAAATGACCAGCAAACTGATAATATTTAAAACTCCGGGCACTTTAGGGAGCGTTTTCACTTGAATTTGCTTTCAAATATTAGGAATTCTTGTTTATACGGCTCAAAATTTGTGTAGAAAGCCTGTAAGTGATGACTGTAGCTTATGTTTACAATTGAGGCCGCATTACTCTGGCGACTTTTGTATGACTCTGTTAAAATCCTGACGGTTCCAGTACATATTTGTAAGAAAACTCTCTAGTTGTGGTAAAACTCTTAAAATACATAATTAGAGTTTCCAGAAATGATTAAAACCTTGGAAGAACCCCTTGAAATTAAAGTAAATAGATTCTTCCTACATTTCCTGCCGTTTGTAATCACAGACATTACCAGTGGAAAGCCGTGAAATGTCCAGCAAACTGATAATATTTACAACTCCGGGCACTTTAGGGAGCGTTTTCACTTGAATTTGCTTTCAAATATTAGGAATTCTTGTTTATACAGCTCAAAATTTGTGTAGAAAGCCTGTAAGTGAGGACTGTACTGCTTATGTTTACAATTGAGGTCTCATTACTCTGGCGACTTTTGTATGACTCTGTTAAAATCATGACGGATCCAGTACATATTTGTAAGAAAACTCTCTAGTTGTGGTAAAACTCTTAAAATACGTAATTAGAGTTTCCAGAAGTGATTAAAAACTTGGAAGAACCCCTTGAAATTAAAGTAAATATATTCTTCCTACATTTCCTGCCGTTTGTAATCGCAGACATTACCAGTGGAAAGCCGTGAAATGACCAGCAAACTGATAATATTTACAACTCCGGGCACTTTAGGGAGCGTTTTCACTTGAATTTGCTTTCAAATATTAGGAATTCTTGTTTATACAGCTGAAAATTTGTGCAGAAAGCCTGTAAGTGAGGACTGAACTGCTTATGTTTACAATTGAGGTCTCATTACTCTGGCGACTTTTGTATGACTCTGTTAAAATCCTGACGGTTCCAGTACAAATTTGTAAGAAAACTCTCTAGGTGTGGTAAAACTCTTAAAATACGTAATTAGAGTTTCCAGAAATGATTAAAACCTTGGAAGAACCCCTTGAAATTAAAGTAAATAGATTCTTCCCACATTTCCTGCCGTTTGTAATCACAGACATTACCAGTGGAAAGCCGTGAAATGACCAGCAAACTGATAATATTTACAACTCTGGGCACTTTAGGGAGCGTTTTCACTTGAATTTGCTTTCAAATATTAGGAATTCTTGTTTATACAGCTCATAATTTTTGTAGAAAGCCTGTAAGTGAGGTTTAAACTGCGTATGTTTACAATTGAGGCCCCATTACTCTGGCGACTATTCTATGACTCTGTTAAAATCCTGACGGTTCCAGTACATATTTGTAAGAAAACTCTCTAGTTGTGGTAAAACTCCTAAAATACGCAATTAGAGTTTCCAGAAATGATTTAAATCTTGGAAGAACCCCTTGAAATTAAAGTAAATAGATTCTTCCTACATTTCCTGCCGTTTGTAATCACAGACATTACCAATGGAAAGCCGTAAAATGACCAGCAAACTGATAATATTTAAAACTCCGGGCACTTTAGGGAGCGTTTTCACTTGAATTTGCTTTCAAATATTAGGAATTCTTGTTTATACAGCTCAAAATTTGTGTAGAAAGCCTGTAAGTGAGGTCTAAACTGCGTATGTTTACAATTGAGGCCCCATTACTCTGGCGACTTTTGAATGACTCTGTTAAAATCCTTACGGTTCCAGTACATATTTGCAAGAAAACTCTCTAGTTGTGGTAAAACTCTTAAAATACGTAATTAGAGTTTCCAGAAATGATTAAAACCTTGGAAGAACCCCTTGAAATTAAAGTAAATAGATTCTTCCTACATTTCCTGCCGTTTGTAATCACAGACATTACCAGTGGAAAGCCGTGAAATGACCAGCAAACTGATAATATTTACAACTCCGGGCACTTTAGGGAGCGTTTTCACTTGAATTTGCTTTCAAATATTAGGAATTCTTGTTTATACAGCTCAAAATTTGTGCAGAAAGCCTCTAAGTGAGGACTGTACTGCTTATGTTTACAATTGAGGTCGCATTACTCTGGCGACTTTTCTATGACTCTGTTAAAATCATGACGGTTCCAGTACAAATTTGTAAGAAAACTCTCTAGTTGTGGTAAAACTCTTAAAATACGTAATTAGAGTTTCCAGAAATGATTAAAACCTTGGAAGAACCCCTTGAAATTAAAGTAAATAGATTCTTCCTACATTTCCTGCCGTTTGTAATCACAGACATTACCAGTGGAAAGCCGTGAAATGACCAGCAAACTGATAATATTTACAACTCTGGGCACTTTAGGGAGCGTTTTCACTTGAATTTGCTTTCAAATATTAGGAATTCTTGTTTATACAGCTCAAAATTTGTGCAGAAAGCCTGTAAGTGAGGACTGTACTGCTTATGTTTACAATTGAGGCCGCATTACTCTGGCGACTTTTGTATGACTCTGTTAAAATCCTGACGGTTCCTGTACAAATTTGTAAGAAAACTCTCTAGTTGTGGTAAAACTCTTAAAATACGTAATTAGAGTTTCCAGAAATGATTAAAACCTTGGAAGAACCCCTTGAAATTAAAGTAAATAGATTCTTCCTACATTTCCTGCCGTTTGTTATCACAGACATTACCAAAGGAAAGCCGTGAAATGACCAGCAAACTGATAATATTTACAACTCTGGGCACTTTAGGGAGCGTTTTCACTTGAATTTGCTTTCAAATATTAGGAATTCTTGTTTATACGGCTCAAAATTTGTGTAGAAAGCCTTTAAGTGAGGTTTAAACTGTGTATGTTTACAATTGAGGCCCCATTACTCTGGCGACTTTTGTATGACTCTGTTAAAATCCTGACGGTTCCAGTACAAATTTGTAAGAAAACTCTCTAGTTGTGGTAAAACTCTTAAAATACGCAATAGGAGTTTCCAGAAATGATTAAAAACTTGGAAGAACCCCTTGAAATTAAAGTAAATAGATTCTTCCTATATTTCCTGCCGTTTGTAATCACAGACATTACCAGTGGAAAGCCGGGAAATGACCAGCAAACTGATAATATTTACAACGCTGGGCACTTGAGGGAGCGTTTTCACTTGAATTTGCTTTCAAATATTAGGAATTCTTGTTTATACAGCTCAAAATTTGTGCAGAAAGCCTCTAAGTGAGGACTGTACTGCTTATGTTTACAATTGAGGTCGCATTACTCTGGCGACTTTTCTATGACTCTGTTAAAATCCTGACGGTTCCAGTACAAATTTGTAAGAAAACTCTCTAGTTGTGGTAAAACTCTTAAAATACGTAATTAGAGTTTCCAGAAATGATTAAAACCTTGGAAGAACCCCTTGAAATTAAAGTAAATAGATTCTTCCTACATTTCCTGCCGTTTGTAATCACAGACATTACCAGTGGAAAGCCGTGAAATGACCAGCAAACTGATAATATTTACAACTCTGGGCACTTTAGGGAGCGTTTTCACTTGAATTTGCTTTCAAATATTAGGAATTCTTGTTTATACAGCTCATAATTTTTGTAGAAAGCCTGTAAGTGAGGTTTAAACTGCGTATGTTTACAATTGAGGCCCCTTTACTCTGGCGACTATTGTATGACTCTGTTAAAATCCTTACGGTCCCAGTACATATTTGTAAGAAAACTCTCTAGTTGTGGTAAAACTCTTAAAATACGCAATTAGAGTTTCCAGAAATGATTAAAATCTTGGAAGAACCCCTTGAAATTAAAGTAAATGGATTCTTCCTACATTTCCTGCCGTTTGTTATCACAGACATTACCAATGGAAAGCCGTGAAATGACCAGCAAACTGATAATATTTAAAACTCCGGGCACTTTAGGGAGCGTTTTCACTTGAATTTGCTTTCAAATATTAGGAATTCTTGTTTATACGGCTCAAAATTTGTGTAGAAAGGCTGTAAGTGATGACTGTAGCTTATGTTTACAATTGAGGCCGCATTACTCTGGCGACTTTTGTATGACTCTGTTAAAATCCTGAGGGTTCCAGTACATATTTGTAAGAAAACTCTCTAGTTGTGGTAAAACTCTTAAAATACGTAATTAGAGTTTCCAGAAATGATTAAAACCTTGGAAGAACCCCTTGAAATTAAAGTAAATATATTCTTCCTACATTTCCTGCCGTTTGTTATCACAGACATTACCAGTGGAAAGCCGTGAAATGACCAGCAAACTGATAATATTTACAACTCCGGGCACTTTAGGGAGCGTTTTCACTTGAATTTGCTTTCAAATATTAGGAATTCTTGTTTATACGGCTCAAAATTTGTGTAGAAAGCCTGTAAGTGATGACTGTAGCTTATATTTACAATTGAGGCCGCATTACTCTGGCGACTTTTGTATGACTCTGTTAAAATCCTGACGGTTCCAGTACATATTTGTAAGAAAACTCTCTAGTTGTGGTAAAACTCTTAAAATACATAATTAGAGTTTCCAGAAATGATTAAAACCTTGGAAGAACCCCTTGAAATTAAAGTAAATAGATTCTTCCTACATTTCCTGCCGTTTGTAATCACAGACATTACCAGTGGAAAGCCGTGAAATGACCAGCAAACTGATAATATTTACAACTCCGGGCACTTTAGGGAGCGTTTTCACTTGAATTTGCTTTCAAATATTAGGAATTCTTGTTTATACAGCTGAAAATTTGTGCAGAAAGCCTGTAAGTGAGGACTGAACTGCTTATGTTTACAATTGAGGTCTCATTACTCTGGCGACTTTTGTATGACTCTGTTAAAATCCTGACGGTTCCAGTACAAATTTGTAAGAAAACTCTCTAGGTGTGGTAAAACTCTTAAAATACGTAATTAGAGTTTCCAGAAATGATTAAAACCTTGGAAGAACCCCTTGAAATTAAAGTAAATAGATTCTTCCTACATTTCCTGCCGTTTGTTATCACAGACATTACCAGTGGAAAGCCGTGAAATGACCAGCAAACTGATAATATTTACAACTCCGGGCACTTTAGGGAGCGTTTTCACTTGAATTTGCTTTCAAATATTAGGAATTCTTGTTTATACGGCTCAAAATTTGTGTAGAAAGCCTTTAAGTGAGGTTTAAACTGTGTATGTTTACAATTGAGGCCCCATTACTCTGGCGACTTTTCTATGACTCTGTTAAAATCCTGACGGTTCCAGTACATATTTGTAAGAAAACTCTCTAGTTGTGGTAAAACTCTTAAAATACGCAATTAGAGTTTCCAGAAATGATTAAAAACTTTGAACAACCCCTTGAAATTAAAGTAAATAGATTCTTCCTACATTTCCTGCCGTTTGTAATCACAGACATTACCAGTGGAAAGCCGGGAAATGACCAGCAAACTGATAATATTTACAACGCTGGGCACTTGAGGGAGCGTTTTCACTTGAATTTGCTTTCAAATATTAGGAATTCTTGTTTATACAGCTCAAAATTTGTGTAGAAAGCCTGTAAGTGAGGTCTAAACTGCGTATGTTTACAATTGAGGCCCCATTACTCTGGCGACTTTTGAATGACTCTGTTAAAATCCTTACGGTTCCAGTACATATTTGCAAGAAAACTCTCTAGTTGTGGTAAAACTCTTAAAATACGTAATTAGAGTTTCCAGAAATGATTAAAACCTTGGAAGAACCCCTTGAAATTAAAGTAAATAGATTCTTCCTACATTTCCTGCCGTTTGTAATCACAGACATTACCAGTGGAAAGCCGTGAAATGACCAGCAAACTGATAATATTTACAACTCCGGGCACTTTAGGGAGCGTTTTCACTTGAATTTGCTTTCAAATATTAGGAATTCTTGTTTATACAGCTCAAAATTTGTGCAGAAAGCCTCTAAGTGAGGACTGTACTGCTTATGTTTACAATTGAGGTCGCATTACTCTGGCGACTTTTCTATGACTCTGTTAAAATCCTGACGGTTCCAGTACAAATTTGTAAGAAAACTCTCTAGTTGTGGTAAAACTCTTAAAATACGTAATTAGAGTTTCCAGAAATGATTAAAACCTTGGAAGAACCCCTTGAAATTAAAGTAAATAGATTCTTCCTACATTTCCTGCCGTTTGTAATCACAGACATTACCAGTGGAAAGCCGTGAAATGACCAGCAAACTGATAATATTTACAACTCTGGGCACTTTAGGGAGCGTTTTCACTTGAATTTGCTTTCAAATATTAGGAATTCTTGTTTATACAGCTCAAAATTTGTGCAGAAAGCCTGTAAGTGAGGACTGTACTGCTTATGTTTACAATTGAGGCCGCATTACTCTGGCGACTTTTGTATGACTCTGTTAAAATCCTGACGGTTCCTGTACAAATTTGTAAGAAAACTCTCTAGTTGTGGTAAAACTCTTAAAATACGTAATTAGAGTTTCCAGAAATGATTAAAACCTTGGAAGAACCCCTTGAAATTAAAGTAAATAGATTCTTCCTACATTTCCTGCCGTTTGTTATCACAGACATTACCAAAGGAAAGCCGTGAAATGACCAGCAAACTGATAATATTTACAACTCTGGGCACTTTAGGGAGCGTTTTCACTTGAATTTGCTTTCAAATATTAGGAATTCTTGTTTATACAGCTCAAAATTTGTGTAGAAAGCCTTTAAGTGAGGTTTAAACTGTGTATGTTTACAATTGAGGCCCCATTACTCTGGCGACTTTTGTATGACTCTGTTAAAATCCTGACGGTTCCAGTACAAATTTGTAAGAAAACTCTCTAGTTGTGGTAAAACTCTTAAAATACGCAATAGGAGTTTCCAGAAATGATTAAAAACTTGGAAGAACCCCTTGAAATTAAAGTAAATAGATTCTTCCTACATTTCCTGCCGTTTGTAATCACAGACATTACCAGTGGAAAGCCGGGAAATGACCAGCAAACTGATAATATTTACAACGCTGGGCACTTGAGGGAGCGTTTTCACTTGAATTTGCTTTCAAATATTAGGAATTCTTGTTTATACAGCTCAAAATTTGTGCAGAAAGCCTCTAAGTGAGGACTGTACTGCTTATGTTTACAATTGAGGTCGCATTACTCTGGCGACTTTTCTATGACTCTGTTAAAATCCTGACGGTTCCAGTACAAATTTGTAAGAAAACTCTCTAGTTGTGGTAAAACTCTTAAAATACGTAATTAGAGTTTCCAGAAATGATTAAAACCTTGGAAGAACCCCTTGAAATTAAAGTAAATAGATTCTTCCTACATTTCCTGCCGTTTGTAATCACAGACATTACCAGTGGAAAGCCGTGAAATGACCAGCAAACTGATAATATTTACAACTCTGGGCACTTTAGGGAGCGTTTTCACTTGAATTTGCTTTCAAATATTAGGAATTCTTGTTTATACAGCTCATAATTTTTGTAGAAAGCCTGTAAGTGAGGTTTAAACTGCGTATGTTTACAATTGAGGCCCCATTACTCTGGCGACTATTGTATGACTCTGTTAAAATCCTTACGGTCCCAGTACATATTTGTAAGAAAACTCTCTAGTTGTGGTAAAACTCTTAAAATACGCAATTAGAGTTTCCAGAAATGATTAAAATCTTGGAAGAACCCCTTGAAATTAAAGTAAATGGATTCTTCCTACATTTCCTGCCGTTTGTAATCACAGACATTACCAGTGGAAAGCCGGGAAATGACCAGCAAACTGATAATATTTACAACGCTGGGCACTTGAGGGAGCGTTTTCACTTGAATTTGCTTTCAAATATTAGGAATTCTTGTTTATACAGCTCAAAATTTGTGCAGAAAGCCTCTAAGTGAGGACTGTACTGCTTATGTTTACAATTGAGGTCGCATTACTCTGGCGACTTCTCTATGACTCTGTTAAAATCCTGACGGTTCCAGTACAAATTTGTAAGAAAACTCTCTAGTTGTGGTAAAACTCTTAAAATACGTAATTAGAGTTTCCAGAAATGATTAAAACCTTGGAAGAACCCCTTGAAATTAAAGTAAATAGATTCTTCCTACATTTCCTGCCGTTTGTAATCACAGACATTACCAGTGGAAAGCCGTGAAATGACCAGCAAACTGATAATATTTACAACTCTGGGCACTTTAGGGAGCGTTTTCACTTGAATTTGCTTTCAAATATTAGGAATTCTTGTTTATACAGCTCATAATTTTTGTAGAAAGCCTGTAAGTGAGGTTTAAACTGCGTATGTTTACAATTGAGGCCCCATTACTCTGGCGACTATTGTATGACTCTGTTAAAATCCTTACGGTCCCAGTACATATTTGTAAGAAAACTCTCTAGTTGTGGTAAAACTCTTAAAATACGCAATTAGAGTTTCCAGAAATGATTAAAATCTTGGAAGAACCCCTTGAAATTAAAGTAAATGGATTCTTCCTACATTTCCTGCCGTTTGTTATCACAGACATTACCAATGGAAAGCCGTGAAATGACCAGCAAACTGATAATATTTAAAACTCCGGGCACTTTAGGGAGCGTTTTCACTTGAATTTGCTTTCAAATATTAGGAATTCTTGTTTATACAGCTGAAAATTTGTGCAGAAAGCCTGTAAGTGAGGACTGAACGCTTATGTTTACAATTGAGGCCGCATTACTCTGGCGACTTTTGTATGACTCTGTTAAAATCCTGACGGTTCCAGTACAAATTTGTAAGAAAACTCTCTAGGTGTGGTAAAACTCTTAAAATACGTAATTAGAGTTTCCAGAAATGATTAAAACCTTGGAAGAACCCCTTGAAATTAAAGTAAATAGATTCTTCCTACATTTCCTGCCGTTTGTTATCACAGACATTACCAGTGGAAAGCCGTGAAATGACCAGCAAACTGATAATATTTACAACTCCGGGCACTTTAGGGAGCGTTTTCACTTGAATTTGCTTTCAAATATTAGGAATTCTTGTTTATACAGCTGAAAATTTGTGCAGAAAGCCTGTAAGTGAGGACTGAACGCTTATGTTTACAATTGAGGCCGCATTACTCTGGCGACTTTTGTATGACTCTGTTAAAATCCTGACGGTTCCAGTACATATTTGTAAGAAAACTCTCTAGTTGTGGTAAAACTCTTAAAATACATAATTAGAGTTTCCAGAAATGATTAAAACCTTGGAAGAACCCCTTGAAATTAAAGTAAATAGATTCTTCCTACATTTCCTGCCGTTTGTAATCACAGACATTACCAGTGGAAAGCCGTGAAATGTCCAGCAAACTGATAATATTTACAACTCCGGGCACTTTAGGGAGCGTTTTCACTTGAATTTGCTTTCAAATATTAGGAATTCTTGTTTATACAGCTGAAAATTTGTGCAGAAAGCCTGTAAGTGAGGACTGAACGCTTATGTTTACAATTGAGGCCGCATTACTCTGGCGACTTTTGTATGACTCTGTTAAAATCCTGACGGTTCCAGTACAAATTTGTAAGAAAACTCTCTAGGTGTGGTAAAACTCTTAAAATACGTAATTAGAGTTTCCAGAAATGATTAAAACCTTGGAAGAACCCCTTGAAATTAAAGTAAATAGATTCTTCCTACATTTCCTGCCGTTTGTTATCACAGACATTACCAGTGGAAAGCCGTGAAATGACCAGCAAACTGATAATATTTAAAACTCCGGGCACTTTAGGGAGCGTTTTCACTTGAATTTGCTTTCAAATATTAGGAATTCTTGTTTATACAGCTCAAAATTTGTGTAGAAAGCCTGTAAGTGAGGACTGTACTGCTTATGTTTACAATTGAGGTCTCATTACTCTGGCGACTTTTGTATGACTCTGTTAAAATCATGACGGTTCCAGTACATATTTGTAAGAAAACTCTCTAGTTGTGGTAAAACTCTTAAAATACGTAATTAGAGTTTCCAGAAGTGATTAAAAACTTGGAAGAACCCCTTGAAATTAAAGTAAATATATTCTTCCTACATTTCCTGCCGTTTGTAATCGCAGACATTACCAGTGGAAAGCCGTGAAATGACCAGCAAACTGATAATATTTACAACTCTGGGCACTTTAGGGAGCGTTTTCACTTGAATTTGCTTTCAAATATTAGGAATTCTTGTTTATACAGCTCAAAATTTGTGCAGAAAGCCTGTAAGTGAGGACTGTACTGCTTATGTTTACAATTGAGGCCGCATTACTCTGGCGACTTTTGTATGACTCTGTTAAAATCCTGACGGTTCCTGTACAAATTTGTAAGAAAACTCTCTAGTTGTGGTAAAACTCTTAAAATACGTAATTAGAGTTTCCAGAAATGATTAAAACCTTGGAAGAACCCCTTGAAATTAAAGTAAATAGATTCTTCCTACATTTCCTGCCGTTTGTTATCACAGACATTACCAAAGGAAAGCCGTGAAATGACCAGCAAACTGATAATATTTACAACTCTGGGCACTTTAGGGAGCGTTTTCACTTGAATTTGCTTTCAAATATTAGGAATTCTTGTTTATACAGCTCAAAATTTGTGTAGAAAGCCTTTAAGTGAGGTTTAAACTGTGTATGTTTACAATTGAGGCCCCATTACTCTGGCGACTTTTGTATGACTCTGTTAAAATCCTGACGGTTCCAGTACAAATTTGTAAGAAAACTCTCTAGTTGTGGTAAAACTCTTAAAATACGCAATAGGAGTTTCCAGAAATGATTAAAAACTTGGAAGAACCCCTTGAAATTAAAGTAAATAGATTCTTCCTACATTTCCTGCCGTTTGTAATCACAGACATTACCAGTGGAAAGCCGGGAAATGACCAGCAAACTGATAATATTTACAACGCTGGGCACTTGAGGGAGCGTTTTCACTTGAATTTGCTTTCAAATATTAGGAATTCTTGTTTATACAGCTCAAAATTTGTGCAGAAAGCCTCTAAGTGAGGACTGTACTGCTTATGTTTACAATTGAGGTCGCATTACTCTGGCGACTTTTCTATGACTCTGTTAAAATCCTGACGGTTCCAGTACAAATTTGTAAGAAAACTCTCTAGTTGTGGTAAAACTCTTAAAATACGTAATTAGAGTTTCCAGAAATGATTAAAACCTTGGAAGAACCCCTTGAAATTAAAGTAAATAGATTCTTCCTACATTTCCTGCCGTTTGTAATCACAGACATTACCAGTGGAAAGCCGTGAAATGACCAGCAAACTGATAATATTTACAACTCTGGGCACTTTAGGGAGCGTTTTCACTTGAATTTGCTTTCAAATATTAGGAATTCTTGTTTATACAGCTCATAATTTTTGTAGAAAGCCTGTAAGTGAGGTTTAAACTGCGTATGTTTACAATTGAGGCCCCATTACTCTGGCGACTATTGTATGACTCTGTTAAAATCCTTACGGTCCCAGTACATATTTGTAAGAAAACTCTCTAGTTGTGGTAAAACTCTTAAAATACGCAATTAGAGTTTCCAGAAATGATTAAAATCTTGGAAGAACCCCTTGAAATTAAAGTAAATGGATTCTTCCTACATTTCCTGCCGTTTGTAATCACAGACATTACCAGTGGAAAGCCGGGAAATGACCAGCAAACTGATAATATTTACAACGCTGGGCACTTGAGGGAGCGTTTTCACTTGAATTTGCTTTCAAATATTAGGAATTCTTGTTTATACAGCTCAAAATTTGTGCAGAAAGCCTCTAAGTGAGGACTGTACTGCTTATGTTTACAATTGAGGTCGCATTACTCTGGCGACTTCTCTATGACTCTGTTAAAATCCTGACAGTTCCAGTACAAATTTGTAAGAAAACTCTCTAGTTGTGGTAAAACTCTTAAAATACGTAATTAGAGTTTCCAGAAATGATTAAAACCTTGGAAGAACCCCTTGAAATTAAAGTAAATAGATTCTTCCTACATTTCCTGCCGTTTGTAATCACAGACATTACCAGTGGAAAGCCGTGAAATGACCAGCAAACTGATAATATTTACAACTCTGGGCACTTTAGGGAGCGTTTTCACTTGAATTTGCTTTCAAATATTAGGAATTCTTGTTTATACAGCTCATAATTTTTGTAGAAAGCCTGTAAGTGAGGTTTAAACTGCGTATGTTTACAATTGAGGCCCCATTACTCTGGCGACTATTGTATGACTCTGTTAAAATCCTTACGGTCCCAGTACATATTTGTAAGAAAACTCTCTAGTTGTGGTAAAACTCTTAAAATACGCAATTAGAGTTTCCAGAAATGATTAAAATCTTGGAAGAACCCCTTGAAATTAAAGTAAATGGATTCTTCCTACATTTCCTGCCGTTTGTTATCACAGACATTACCAATGGAAAGCCGTGAAATGACCAGCAAACTGATAATATTTAAAACTCCGGGCACTTTAGGGAGCGTTTTCACTTGAATTTGCTTTCAAATATTAGGAATTCTTGTTTATACAGCTGAAAATTTGTGCAGAAAGCCTGTAAGTGAGGACTGAACGCTTATGTTTACAATTGAGGCCGCATTACTCTGGCGACTTTTGTATGACTCTGTTAAAATCCTGACGGTTCCAGTACAAATTTGTAAGAAAACTCTCTAGGTGTGGTAAAACTCTTAAAATACGTAATTAGAGTTTCCAGAAATGATTAAAACCTTGGAAGAACCCCTTGAAATTAAAGTAAATAGATTCTTCCTACATTTCCTGCCGTTTGTTATCACAGACATTACCAGTGGAAAGCCGTGAAATGACCAGCAAACTGATAATATTTACAACTCCGGGCACTTTAGGGAGCGTTTTCACTTGAATTTGCTTTCAAATATTAGGAATTCTTGTTTATACAGCTGAAAATTTGTGCAGAAAGCCTGTAAGTGAGGACTGAACGCTTATGTTTACAATTGAGGCCGCATTACTCTGGCGACTTTTGTATGACTCTGTTAAAATCCTGACGGTTCCAGTACATATTTGTAAGAAAACTCTCTAGTTGTGGTAAAACTCTTAAAATACATAATTAGAGTTTCCAGAAATGATTAAAACCTTGGAAGAACCCCTTGAAATTAAAGTAAATAGATTCTTCCTACATTTCCTGCCGTTTGTAATCACAGACATTACCAGTGGAAAGCCGTGAAATGTCCAGCAAACTGATAATATTTACAACTCCGGGCACTTTAGGGAGCGTTTTCACTTGAATTTGCTTTCAAATATTAGGAATTCTTGTTTATACAGCTGAAAATTTGTGCAGAAAGCCTGTAAGTGAGGACTGAACGCTTATGTTTACAATTGAGGCCGCATTACTCTGGCGACTTTTGTATGACTCTGTTAAAATCCTGACGGTTCCAGTACAAATTTGTAAGAAAACTCTCTAGGTGTGGTAAAACTCTTAAAATACGTAATTAGAGTTTCCAGAAATGATTAAAACCTTGGAAGAACCCCTTGAAATTAAAGTAAATAGATTCTTCCTACATTTCCTGCCGTTTGTTATCACAGACATTACCAGTGGAAAGCCGTGAAATGACCAGCAAACTGATAATATTTAAAACTCCGGGCACTTTAGGGAGCGTTTTCACTTGAATTTGCTTTCAAATATTAGGAATTCTTGTTTATACAGCTCAAAATTTGTGTAGAAAGCCTGTAAGTGAGGACTGTACTGCTTATGTTTACAATTGAGGTCTCATTACTCTGGCGACTTTTGTATGACTCTGTTAAAATCATGACGGTTCCAGTACATATTTGTAAGAAAACTCTCTAGTTGTGGTAAAACTCTTAAAATACGTAATTAGAGTTTCCAGAAGTGATTAAAAACTTGGAAGAACCCCTTGAAATTAAAGTAAATATATTCTTCCTACATTTCCTGCCGTTTGTAATCGCAGACATTACCAGTGGAAAGCCGTGAAATGACCAGCAAACTGATAATATTTACAACTCCGGGCACTTTAGGGAGCGTTTTCACTTGAATTTGCTTTCAAATATTAGGAATTCTTGTTTATACAGCTGAAAATTTGTGCAGAAAGCCTGTAAGTGAGGACTGAACTGCTTATGTTTACAATTGAGGTCTCATTACTCTGGCGACTTTTGTATGACTCTGTTAAAATCCTGACGGTTCCAGTACAAATTTGTAAGAAAACTCTCTAGGTGTGGTAAAACTCTTAAAATACGTAATTAGAGTTTCCAGAAATGATTAAAACCTTGGAAGAACCCCTTGAAATTAAAGTAAATAGATTCTTCCTACATTTCCTGCCGTTTGTTATCACAGACATTACCAGTGGAAAGCCGTGAAATGACCAGCAAACTGATAATATTTACAACTCCGGGCACTTTAGGGAGCGTTTTCACTTGAATTTGCTTTCAAATATTAGGAATTCTTGTTTATACGGCTCAAAATTTGTGTAGAAAGCCTTTAAGTGAGGTTTAAACTGTGTATGTTTACAATTGAGGCACCATTACTCTGGCGACTTTTCTATGACTCTGTTAAAATCCTGACGGTTCCAGTACATATTTGTAAGAAAACTCTCTAGTTGTGGTAAAACTCTTAAAATACGCAATTAGAGTTTCCAGAAATGATTAAAAACTTTGAACAACCCCTTGAAATTAAAGTAAATAGATTCTTCCTACATTTCCTGCCGTTTGTAATCACAGCCATTACCAGTGGAAAGCCGGGAAATGACCAGCAAACTGATAATATTTACAACGCTGGGCACTTGAGGGAGCGTTTTCACTTGAATTTGCTTTCAAATATTAGGAATTCTTGTTTATACAGCTCAAAATTTGTGTAGAAAGCCTGTAAGTGAGGACTGTACTGCTTATGTTTACAATTGAGACTGCATTACTCTGGCGACTTTTGTATGACTCTGTTAAAATCATGACGGTTCCAGAACATATTTGTAAGAAAACTCTCTAGTTGTGGTAAAACTCTTAAAATACGTAATTAGAGTTTCCAGAAATGATTAAAACCTTGGAAGAACCCCTTGAAATTAAAGTAAATAGATTCTTCCCACATTTCCTGCCGTTTGTAATCACAGACATTACCAGTGGAAAGCCGTGAAATGACCAGCAAACTGATAATATTTAAACTCCGGGCACTTTAGGGAGCGTTTTCACTTGAATTTGCTTTCAAATATTAGGAATTCTTGTTTATACAGCTCAAAATTTGTGTAGAAAGCCTGTAAGTGAGGTCTAAACTGCGTATGTTTACAATTGAGGCCCCATTACTCTGGCGACTATTGTATGACTCTGTTAAAATCCTTACGGTCCCAGTACATATTTGTAAGAAAACTCTCTAGTTGTGGTAAAACTCTTAAAATACGCAATTAGAGTTTCCAGAAATGATTAAAATCTTGGAAGAACCCCTTGAAATTAAAGTAAATGGATTCTTCCTACATTTCCTGCCGTTTGTTATCACAGACATTACCAGTGGAAAGCCGTGAAATGACCAGCAAACTGATAATATTTACAACTCTGGGCACTTTAGGGAGCGTTTTCACTTGAATTTGCTTTCAAATATTAGGAATTCTTGTTTATACAGCTCATAATTTTTGTAGAAAGCCTGTAAGTGAGGTTTAAACTGCGTATGTTTACAATTGAGGCCCCATTACTCTGGCGACTATTGTATGACTCTGTTAAAATCCTTACGGTCCCAGTACATATTTGTAAGAAAACTCTCTAGTTGTGGTAAAACTCTTAAAATACGCAATTAGAGTTTCCAGAAATGATTAAAATCTTGGAAGAACCCCTTGAAATTAAAGTAAATGGATTCTTCCTACATTTCCTGCCGTTTGTAATCACAGACATTACCAGTGGAAAGCCGGGAAATGACCAGCAAACTGATAATATTTACAACGCTGGGCACTTGAGGGAGCGTTTTCACTTGAATTTGCTTTCAAATATTAGGAATTCTTGTTTATACAGCTCAAAATTTGTGCAGAAAGCCTCTAAGTGAGGACTGTACTGCTTATGTTTACAATTGAGGTCGCATTACTCTGGCGACTTCTCTATGACTCTGTTAAAATCCTGACGGTTCCAGTACAAATTTGTAAGAAAACTCTCTAGTTGTGGTAAAACTCTTAAAATACGTAATTAGAGTTTCCAGAAATGATTAAAACCTTGGAAGAACCCCTTGAAATTAAAGTAAATAGATTCTTCCTACATTTCCTGCCGTTTGTAATCACAGACATTACCAGTGGAAAGCCGTGAAATGACCAGCAAACTGATAATATTTACAACTCTGGGCACTTTAGGGAGCGTTTTCACTTGAATTTGCTTTCAAATATTAGGAATTCTTGTTTATACAGCTCATAATTTTTGTAGAAAGCCTGTAAGTGAGGTTTAAACTGCGTATGTTTACAATTGAGGCCCCATTACTCTGGCGACTATTGTATGACTCTGTTAAAATCCTTACGGTCCCAGTACATATTTGTAAGAAAACTCTCTAGTTGTGGTAAAACTCTTAAAATACGCAATTAGAGTTTCCAGAAATGATTAAAATCTTGGAAGAACCCCTTGAAATTAAAGTAAATGGATTCTTCCTACATTTCCTGCCGTTTGTTATCACAGACATTACCAATGGAAAGCCGTGAAATGACCAGCAAACTGATAATATTTAAAACTCCGGGCACTTTAGGGAGCGTTTTCACTTGAATTTGCTTTCAAATATTAGGAATTCTTGTTTATAAAGCTGAAAATTTGTGCAGAAAGCCTGTAAGTGAGGACTGAACGCTTATGTTTACAATTGAGGCCGCATTACTCTGGCGACTTTTGTATGACTCTGTTAAAATCCTGACGGTTCCAGTACAAATTTGTAAGAAAACTCTCTAGGTGTGGTAAAACTCTTAAAATACGTAATTAGAGTTTCCAGAAATGATTAAAACCTTGGAAGAACCCCTTGAAATTAAAGTAAATAGATTCTTCCTACATTTCCTGCCGTTTGTTATCACAGACATTACCAGTGGAAAGCCGTGAAATGACCAGCAAACTGATAATATTTACAACTCCGGGCACTTTAGGGAGCGTTTTCACTTGAATTTGCTTTCAAATATTAGGAATTCTTGTTTATACAGCTGAAAATTTGTGCAGAAAGCCTGTAAGTGAGGACTGAACGCTTATGTTTACAATTGAGGCCGCATTACTCTGGCGACTTTTGTATGACTCTGTTAAAATCCTGACGGTTCCAGTACATATTTGTAAGAAAACTCTCTAGTTGTGGTAAAACTCTTAAAATACATAATTAGAGTTTCCAGAAATGATTAAAACCTTGGAAGAACCCCTTGAAATTAAAGTAAATAGATTCTTCCTACATTTCCTGCCGTTTGTAATCACAGACATTACCAGTGGAAAGCCGTGAAATGTCCAGCAAACTGATAATATTTACAACTCCGGGCACTTTAGGGAGCGTTTTCACTTGAATTTGCTTTCAAATATTAGGAATTCTTGTTTATACAGCTGAAAATTTGTGCAGAAAGCCTGTAAGTGAGGACTGAACGCTTATGTTTACAATTGAGGCCGCATTACTCTGGCGACTTTTGTATGACTCTGTTAAAATCCTGACGGTTCCAGTACAAATTTGTAAGAAAACTCTCTAGGTGTGGTAAAACTCTTAAAATACGTAATTAGAGTTTCCAGAAATGATTAAAACCTTGGAAGAACCCCTTGAAATTAAAGTAAATAGATTCTTCCTACATTTCCTGCCGTTTGTTATCACAGACATTACCAGTGGAAAGCCGTGAAATGACCAGCAAACTGATAATATTTAAAACTCCGGGCACTTTAGGGAGCGTTTTCACTTGAATTTGCTTTCAAATATTAGGAATTCTTGTTTATACAGCTCAAAATTTGTGTAGAAAGCCTGTAAGTGAGGACTGTACTGCTTATGTTTACAATTGAGGTCTCATTACTCTGGCGACTTTTGTATGACTCTGTTAAAATCCTGACGGTTCCAGTACAAATTTGTAAGAAAACTCTCTAGTTGTGGTAAAACTCTTAAAATACGTAATTAGAGTTTCCAGAAGTGATTAAAATCTTGGAAGAACCCCTTGAAATTAAAGTAAATGGATTCTTCCTACATTTCCTGCCGTTTGTTATCACAGACATTACCAATGGAAAGCCGTGAAATGACCAGCAAACTGATAATATTTAAAACTCCGGGCACTTTAGGGAGCGTTTTCACTTGAATTTGCTTTCAAATATTAGGAATTCTTGTTTATAAAGCTGAAAATTTGTGCAGAAAGCCTGTAAGTGAGGACTGAACGCTTATGTTTACAATTGAGGCCGCATTACTCTGGCGACTTTTGTATGACTCTGTTAAAATCCTGACGGTTCCAGTACAAATTTGTAAGAAAACTCTCTAGGTGTGGTAAAACTCTTAAAATACGTAATTAGAGTTTCCAGAAATGATTAAAACCTTGGAAGAACCCCTTGAAATTAAAGTAAATAGATTCTTCCTACATTTCCTGCCGTTTGTTATCACAGACATTACCAGTGGAAAGCCGTGAAATGACCAGCAAACTGATAATATTTACAACTCCGGGCACTTTAGGGAGCGTTTTCACTTGAATTTGCTTTCAAATATTAGGAATTCTTGTTTATACAGCTGAAAATTTGTGCAGAAAGCCTGTAAGTGAGGACTGAACGCTTATGTTTACAATTGAGGCCGCATTACTCTGGCGACTTTTGTATGACTCTGTTAAAATCCTGACGGTTCCAGTACATATTTGTAAGAAAACTCTCTAGTTGTGGTAAAACTCTTAAAATACATAATTAGAGTTTCCAGAAATGATTAAAACCTTGGAAGAACCCCTTGAAATTAAAGTAAATAGATTCTTCCTACATTTCCTGCCGTTTGTAATCACAGACATTACCAGTGGAAAGCCGTGAAATGTCCAGCAAACTGATAATATTTACAACTCCGGGCACTTTAGGGAGCGTTTTCACTTGAATTTGCTTTCAAATATTAGGAATTCTTGTTTATACAGCTGAAAATTTGTGCAGAAAGCCTGTAAGTGAGGACTGAACGCTTATGTTTACAATTGAGGCCGCATTACTCTGGCGACTTTTGTATGACTCTGTTAAAATCCTGACGGTTCCAGTACAAATTTGTAAGAAAACTCTCTAGGTGTGGTAAAACTCTTAAAATACGTAATTAGAGTTTCCAGAAATGATTAAAACCTTGGAAGAACCCCTTGAAATTAAAGTAAATAGATTCTTCCTACATTTCCTGCCGTTTGTTATCACAGACATTACCAGTGGAAAGCCGTGAAATGACCAGCAAACTGATAATATTTAAAACTCCGGGCACTTTAGGGAGCGTTTTCACTTGAATTTGCTTTCAAATATTAGGAATTCTTGTTTATACAGCTCAAAATTTGTGTAGAAAGCCTGTAAGTGAGGACTGTACTGCTTATGTTTACAATTGAGGTCTCATTACTCTGGCGACTTTTGTATGACTCTGTTAAAATCATGACGGTTCCAGTACATATTTGTAAGAAAACTCTCTAGTTGTGGTAAAACTCTTAAAATACGTAATTAGAGTTTCCAGAAGTGATTAAAAACTTGGAAGAACCCCTTGAAATTAAAGTAAATATATTCTTCCTACATTTCCTGCCGTTTGTAATCGCAGACATTACCAGTGGAAAGCCGTGAAATGACCAGCAAACTGATAATATTTACAACTCCGGGCACTTTAGGGAGCGTTTTCACTTGAATTTGCTTTCAAATATTAGGAATTCTTGTTTATACAGCTGAAAATTTGTGCAGAAAGCCTGTAAGTGAGGACTGAACTGCTTATGTTTACAATTGAGGTCTCATTACTCTGGCGACTTTTGTATGACTCTGTTAAAATCCTGACGGTTCCAGTACAAATTTGTAAGAAAACTCTCTAGGTGTGGTAAAACTCTTAAAATACGTAATTAGAGTTTCCAGAAATGATTAAAACCTTGGAAGAACCCCTTGAAATTAAAGTAAATAGATTCTTCCTACATTTCCTGCCGTTTGTTATCACAGACATTACCAGTGGAAAGCCGTGAAATGACCAGCAAACTGATAATATTTACAACTCCGGGCACTTTAGGGAGCGTTTTCACTTGAATTTGCTTTCAAATATTAGGAATTCTTGTTTATACGGCTCAAAATTTGTGTAGAAAGCCTTTAAGTGAGGTTTAAACTGTGTAAGTTTACAATTGAGGCCCCATTACTCTGGCGACTTTTCTATGACTCTGTTAAAATCCTGACGGTTCCAGTACATATTTGTAAGAAAACTCTCTAGTTGTGGTAAAACTCTTAAAATACGCAATTAGAGTTTCCAGAAATGATTAAAAACTTTGAACAACCCCTTGAAATTAAAGTAAATAGATTCTTCCTACATTTCCTGCCGTTTGTAATCACAGCCATTACCAGTGGAAAGCCGGGAAATGACCAGCAAACTGATAATATTTACAACGCTGGGCACTTGAGGGAGCGTTTTCACTTGAATTTGCTTTCAAATATTAGGAATTCTTGTTTATACAGCTCAAAATTTGTGTAGAAAGCCTGTAAGTGAGGACTGTACTGCTTATGTTTACAATTGAGACTGCATTACTCTGGCGACTTTTGTATGACTCTGTTAAAATCATGACGGTTCCAGAACATATTTGTAAGAAAACTCTCTAGTTGTGGTAAAACTCTTAAAATACGTAATTAGAGTTTCCAGAAATGATTAAAACCTTGGAAGAACCCCTTGAAATTAAAGTAAATAGATTCTTCCCACATTTCCTGCCGTTTGTAATCACAGACATTACCAGTGGAAAGCCGTGAAATGACCAGCAAACTGATAATATTTAAACTCCGGGCACTTTAGGGAGCGTTTTCACTTGAATTTGCTTTCAAATATTAGGAATTCTTGTTTATACAGCTCAAAATTTGTGTAGAAAGCCTGTAAGTGAGGTCTAAACTGCGTATGTTTACAATTGAGGCCCCATTACTCTGGCGACTATTGTATGACTCTGTTAAAATCCTTACGGTCCCAGTACATATTTGTAAGAAAACTCTCTAGTTGTGGTAAAACTCTTAAAATACGCAATTAGAGTTTCCAGAAATGATTAAAATCTTGGAAGAACCCCTTGAAATTAAAGTAAATGGATTCTTCCTACATTTCCTGCCGTTTGTTATCACAGACATTACCAATGGAAAGCCGTGAAATGACCAGCAAACTGATAATATTTAAAACTCCGGGCACTTTAGGGAGCGTTTTCACTTGAATTTGCTTTCAAATATTAGGAATTCTTGTTTATACAGCTGAAAATTTGTGCAGAAAGCCTGTAAGTGAGGACTGAACGCTTATGTTTACAATTGAGGCCGCATTACTCTGGCGACTTTTGTATGACTCTGTTAAAATCCTGACGGTTCCAGTACAAATTTGTAAGAAAACTCTCTAGGTGTGGTAAAACTCTTAAAATACGTAATTAGAGTTTCCAGAAATGATTAAAACCTTGGAAGAACCCCTTGAAATTAAAGTAAATAGATTCTTCCTACATTTCCTGCCGTTTGTTATCACAGACATTACCAGTGGAAAGCCGTGAAATGACCAGCAAACTGATAATATTTACAACTCCGGGCACTTTAGGGAGCGTTTTCACTTGAATTTGCTTTCAAATATTAGGAATTCTTGTTTATACAGCTCAAAATTTGTGTAGAAAGCCTGTAAGTGAGGACTGTACTGCTTATGTTTACAATTGAGGTCTCATTACTCTGGCGACTTTTGTATGACTCTGTTAAAATCATGACGGTTCCAGTACATATTTGTAAGAAAACTCTCTAGTTGTGGTAAAACTCTTAAAATACGTAATTAGAGTTTCCAGAAGTGATTAAAAACTTGGAAGAACCCCTTGAAATTAAAGTAAATATATTCTTCCTACATTTCCTGCCGTTTGTAATCGCAGACATTACCAGTGGAAAGCCGTGAAATGACCAGCAAACTGATAATATTTACAACTCCGGGCACTTTAGGGAGCGTTTTCACTTGAATTTGCTTTCAAATATTAGGAATTCTTGTTTATACAGCTCAAAATTTGTGCAGAAAGCCTGTAAGTGAGGACTGAACTGCTTATGTTTACAATTGAGGTCTCATTACTCTGGCGACTTTTGTATGACTCTGTTAAAATCCTGACGGTTCCTGTACAAATTTGTAAGAAAACTCTCTAGTTGTGGTAAAACTCTTAAAATACGTAATTAGAGTTTCCAGAAATGATTAAAACCTTGGAAGAACCCCTTGAAATTAAAGTAAATAGATTCTTCCCACATTTCCTGCCGTTTGTAATCACAGACATTACCAGTGGAAAGCCGTGAAATGACCAGCAAACTGATAATATTTACAACTCTGGGCACTTTAGGGAGCGTTTTCACTTGAATTTGCTTTCAAATATTAGGAATTCTTGTTTATACAGCTCAAAATTTCTGCAGAAAGCCTGTAAGTGAGGTTTAAACTGCGTATGTTTACAATTGAGGCCCCATTACTCTGGCGACTATTGTATGACTCTGTTAAAATCCTGACGGTTCCAGTACATATTTGTAAGAAAACTCTCTAGTTGTGGTAAAACTCCTAAAATACGCAATTAGAGTTTCCAGAAATGATTTAAATCTTGGAAGAACCCCTTGAAATTAAAGTAAATAGATTCTTCCTACATTTCCTGCCGTTTGTAATCACAGACATTACCAATGGAAAGCCGTAAAATGACCAGCAAACTGATAATATTTAAAACTCCGGGCACTTTAGGGAGCGTTTTCACTTGAATTTGCTTTCAAATATTAGGAATTCTTGTTTATACAGCTCAAAATTTGTGTAGAAAGCCTGTAAGTGAGGTCTAAACTGCGTATGTTTACAATTGAGGCCCCATTACTCTGGCGACTTTTGAATGACTCTGTTAAAATCCTTACGGTTCCAGTACATATTTGCAAGAAAACTCTCTAGTTGTGGTAAAACTCTTAAAATACGTAATTAGAGTTTCCAGAAATGATTAAAACCTTGGAAGAACCCCTTGAAATTAAAGTAAATAGATTCTTCCTACATTTCCTGCCGTTTGTAATCACAGACATTACCAGTGGAAAGCCGTGAAATGACCAGCAAACTGATAATATTTACAACTCCGGGCACTTTAGGGAGCGTTTTCACTTGAATTTGCTTTCAAATATTAGGAATTCTTGTTTATACAGCTCAAAATTTGTGCAGAAAGCCTCTAAGTGAGGACTGTACTGCTTATGTTTACAATTGAGGTCGCATTACTCTGGCGACTTTTCTATGACTCTGTTAAAATCCTGACGGTTCCAGTACAAATTTGTAAGAAAACTCTCTACTTGTGGTAAAACTCTTAAAATACGTAATTAGAGTTTCCACAAATGATTAAAACCTTGGAAGAACCCCTTGAAATTAAAGTAAATAGATTCTTCCTACATTTCCTGCCGTTTGTAATCACAGACATTACCAGTGGAAAGCCGTGAAATGACCAGCAAACTGATAATATTTACAACTCTGGGCACTTTAGGGAGCGTTTTCACTTGAATTTGCTTTCAAATATTAGGAATTCTTGTTTATACAGCTCAAAATTTGTGCAGAAAGCCTGTAAGTGAGGACTGTACTGCTTATGTTTACAATTGAGGCCGCATTACTCTGGCGACTTTTGTATGACTCTGTTAAAATCCTGACGGTTCCTGTACAAATTTGTAAGAAAACTCTCTAGTTGTGGTAAAACTCTTAAAATACGTAATTAGAGTTTCCAGAAATGATTAAAACCTTGGAAGAACCCCTTGAAATTAAAGTAAATAGATTCTTCCTACATTTCCTGCCGTTTGTTATCACAGACATTACCAAAGGAAAGCCGTGAAATGACCAGCAAACTGATAATATTTACAACTCTGGGCACTTTAGGGAGCGTTTTCACTTGAATTTGCTTTCAAATATTAGGAATTCTTGTTTATACGGCTCAAAATTTGTGTAGAAAGCCTTTAAGTGAGGTTTAAACTGTGTATGTTTACAATTGAGGCCCCATTACTCTGGCGACTTTTGTATGACTCTGTTAAAATCCTGACGGTTCCAGTACAAATTTGTAAGAAAACTCTCTAGTTGTGGTAAAACTCTTAAAATACGCAATAGGAGTTTCCAGAAATGATTAAAAACTTGGAAGAACCCCTTGAAATTAAAGTAAATAGATTCTTCCTATATTTCCTGCCGTTTGTAATCACAGACATTACCAGTGGAAAGCCGGGAAATGACCAGCAAACTGATAATATTTACAACGCTGGGCACTTGAGGGAGCGTTTTCACTTGAATTTGCTTTCAAATATTAGGAATTCTTGTTTATACAGCTCAAAATTTGTGCAGAAAGCCTCTAAGTGAGGACTGTACTGCTTATGTTTACAATTGAGGTCGCATTACTCTGGCGACTTTTCTATGACTCTGTTAAAATCCTGACGGTTCCAGTACAAATTTGTAAGAAAACTCTCTAGTTGTGGTAAAACTCTTAAAATACGTAATTAGAGTTTCCAGAAATGATTAAAACCTTGGAAGAACCCCTTGAAATTAAAGTAAATAGATTCTTCCTACATTTCCTGCCGTTTGTAATCACAGACATTACCAGTGGAAAGCCGTGAAATGACCAGCAAACTGATAATATTTACAACTCTGGGCACTTTAGGGAGCGTTTTCACTTGAATTTGCTTTCAAATATTAGGAATTCTTGTTTATACAGCTCATAATTTTTGTAGAAAGCCTGTAAGTGAGGTTTAAACTGCGTATGTTTACAATTGAGGCCCCTTTACTCTGGCGACTATTGTATGACTCTGTTAAAATCCTTACGGTCCCAGTACATATTTGTAAGAAAACTCTCTAGTTGTGGTAAAACTCTTAAAATACGCAATTAGAGTTTCCAGAAATGATTAAAATCTTGGAAGAACCCCTTGAAATTAAAGTAAATGGATTCTTCCTACATTTCCTGCCGTTTGTTATCACAGACATTACCAATGGAAAGCCGTGAAATGACCAGCAAACTGATAATATTTAAAACTCCGGGCACTTTAGGGAGCGTTTTCACTTGAATTTGCTTTCAAATATTAGGAATTCTTGTTTATACGGCTCAAAATTTGTGTAGAAAGCCTGTAAGTGATGACTGTAGCTTATGTTTACAATTGAGGCCGCATTACTCTGGCGACTTTTGTATGACTCTGTTAAAATCCTGACGGTTCCAGTACATATTTGTAAGAAAACTCTCTAGTTGTGGTAAAACTCTTAAAATACGTAATTAGAGTTTCCAGAAATGATTAAAACCTTGGAAGAACCCCTTGAAATTAAAGTAAATAGATTCTTCCTACATTTCCTGCCGTTTGTTATCACAGACATTACCAGTGGAAAGCCGTGAAATGACCAGCAAACTGATAATATTTACAACTCCGGGCACTTTAGGGAGCGTTTTCACTTGAATTTGCTTTCAAATATTAGGAATTCTTGTTTATACGGCTCAAAATTTGTGTAGAAAGCCTGTAAGTGATGACTGTAGCTTATGTTTACAATTGAGGCCGCATTACTCGGGCGACTTTTGTATGACTCTGTTAAAATCCTGACGGTTCCAGTACATATTTGTAAGAAAACTCTCTAGTTGTGGTAAAACTCTTAAAATACATAATTAGAGTTTCCAGAAATGATTAAAACCTTGGAAGAACCCCTTGAAATTAAAGTAAATAGATTCTTCCTACATTTCCTGCCGTTTGTAATCACAGACATTACCAGTGGAAAGCCGTGAAATGACCAGCAAACTGATAATATTTAAAACTCCGGGCACTTTAGGGAGCGTTTTCACTTGAATTTGCTTTCAAATATTAGGAATTCTTGTTTATACAGCTGAAAATTTGTGCAGAAAGCCTGTAAGTGAGGACTGAACTGCTTATGTTTACAATTGAGGTCTCATTACTCTGGCGACTTTTGTATGACTCTGTTAAAATCCTGACGGTTCCAGTACAAATTTGTAAGAAAACTCTCTAGGTGTGGTAAAACTCTTAAAATACGTAATTAGAGTTTCCAGAAATGATTAAAACCTTGGAAGAACCCCTTGAAATTAAAGTAAATAGATTCTTCCTACATTTCCTGCCGTTTGTTATCACAGACATTACCAGTGGAAAGCCGTGAAATGACCAGCAAACTGATAATATTTACAACTCCGGGCACTTTAGGGAGCGTTTTCACTTGAATTTGCTTTCAAATATTAGGAATTCTTGTTTATACGGCTCAAAATTTGTGTAGAAAGCCTTTAAGTGAGGTTTAAACTGTGTATGTTTACAATTGAGGCCCCATTACTCTGGCGACTTTTCTATGACTCTGTTAAAATCCTGACGGTTCCAGTACATATTTGTAAGAAAACTCTCTAGTTGTGGTAAAACTCTTAAAATACGCAATTAGAGTTTCCAGAAATGATTAAAAACTTTGAACAACCCCTTGAAATTAAAGTAAATAGATTCTTCCTACATTTCCTGCCGTTTGTAATCACAGACATTACCAGTGGAAAGCCGGGAAATGACCAGCAAACTGATAATATTTACAACGCTGGGCACTTGAGGGAGCGTTTTCACTTGAATTTGCTTTCAAATATTAGGAATTCTTGTTTATACAGCTCAAAATTTGTGTAGAAAGCCTGTAAGTGAAGTCTAAACTGCGTATGTTTACAATTGAGGCCCCATTACTCTGGCGACTTTTGAATGACTCTGTTAAAATCCTTACGGTTCCAGTACATATTTGCAAGAAAACTCTCTAGTTGTGGTAAAACTCTTAAAATACGTAATTAGAGTTTCCAGAAATGATTAAAACCTTGGAAGAACCCCTTGAAATTAAAGTAAATAGATTCTTCCTACATTTCCTGCCGTTTGTAATCACAGACATTACCAGTGGAAAGCCGTGAAATGACCAGCAAACTGATAATATTTACAACTCCGGGCACTTTAGGGAGCGTTTTCACTTGAATTTGCTTTCAAATATTAGGAATTCTTGTTTATACAGCTCAAAATTTGTGCAGAAAGCCTCTAAGTGAGGACTGTTACTGCTTATGTTTACAATTGAGGTCGCATTACTCTGGCGACTTTTCTATGACTCTGTTAAAATCCTGACGGTTCCAGTACAAATTTGTAAGAAAACTCTCTAGTTGTGGTAAAACTCTTAAAATACGTAATTAGAGTTTCCAGAAATGATTAAAACCTTGGAAGAACCCCTTGAAATTAAAGTAAATAGATTCTTCCTACATTTCCTGCCGTTTGTAATCACAGACATTACCAGTGGAAAGCCGTGAAATGACCAGCAAACTGATAATATTTACAACTCTGGGCACTTTAGGGAGCGTTTTCACTTGAATTTGCTTTCAAATATTAGGAATTCTTGTTTATACAGCTCAAAATTTGTGCAGAAAGCCTGTAAGTGAGGACTGTACTGCTTATGTTTACAATTGAGGCCGCATTACTCTGGCGACTTTTGTATGACTCTGTTAAAATCCTGACGGTTCCTGTACAAATTTGTAAGAAAACTCTCTAGTTGTGGTAAAACTCTTAAAATACGTAATTAGAGTTTCCAGAAATGATTAAAACCTTGGAAGAACCCCTTGAAATTAAAGTAAATAGATTCTTCCTACATTTCCTGCCGTTTGTTATCACAGACATTACCAAAGGAAAGCCGTGAAATGACCAGCAAACTGATAATATTTACAACTCTGGGCACTTTAGGGAGCGTTTTCACTTGAATTTGCTTTCAAATATTAGGAATTCTTGTTTATACGGCTCAAAATTTGTGTAGAAAGCCTTTAAGTGAGGTTTAAACTGTGTATGTTTACAATTGAGGCCCCATTACTCTGGCGACTTTTGTATGACTCTGTTAAAATCCTGACGGTTCCAGTACAAATTTGTAAGAAAACTCTCTAGTTGTGGTAAAACTCTTAAAATACGCAATAGGAGTTTCCAGAAATGATTAAAAACTTGGAAGAACCCCTTGAAATTAAAGTAAATAGATTCTTCCTACATTTCCTGCCGTTTGTAATCACAGACATTACCAGTGGAAAGCCGGGAAATGACCAGCAAACTGATAATATTTACAACGCTGGGCACTTGAGGGAGCGTTTTCACTTGAATTTGCTTTCAAATATTAGGAATTCTTGTTTATACAGCTCAAAATTTGTGCAGAAAGCCTCTAAGTGAGGACTGTACTGCTTATGTTTACAATTGAGGTCGCATTACTCTGGCGACTTTTCTATGACTCTGTTAAAATCCTGACGGTTCCAGTACAAATTTGTAAGAAAACTCTCTAGTTGTGGTAAAACTCTTAAAATACGTAATTAGAGTTTCCAGAAATGATTAAAACCTTGGAAGAACCCCTTGAAATTAAAGTAAATAGATTCTTCCTACATTTCCTGCCGTTTGTAATCACAGACATTACCAGTGGAAAGCCGTGAAATGACCAGCAAACTGATAATATTTACAACTCTGGGCACTTTAGGGAGCGTTTTCACTTGAATTTGCTTTCAAATATTAGGAATTCTTGTTTATACAGCTCATAATTTTTGTAGAAAGCCTGTAAGTGAGGTTTAAACTGCGTATGTTTACAATTGAGGCCCCTTTACTCTGGCGACTATTGTATGACTCTGTTAAAATCCTTACGGTCCCAGTACATATTTGTAAGAAAACTCTCTAGTTGTGGTAAAACTCTTAAAATACGCAATTAGAGTTTCCAGAAATGATTAAAATCTTGGAAGAACCCCTTGAAATTAAAGTAAATGGATTCTTCCTACATTTCCTGCCGTTTGTTATCACAGACATTACCAATGGAAAGCCGTGAAATGACCAGCAAACTGATAATATTTAAAACTCCGGGCACTTTAGGGAGCGTTTTCACTTGAATTTGCTTTCAAATATTAGGAATTCTTGTTTATACGGCTCAAAATTTGTGTAGAAAGCCTGTAAGTGATGACTGTAGCTTATGTTTACAATTGAGGCCGCATTACTCTGGCGACTTTTGTATGACTCTGTTAAAATCCTGACGGTTCCAGTACATATTTGTAAGAAAACTCTCTAGTTGTGGTAAAACTCTTAAAATACGTAATTAGAGTTTCCAGAAATGATTAAAACCTTGGAAGAACCCCTTGAAATTAAAGTAAATAGATTCTTCCTACATTTCCTGCCGTTTGTTATCACAGACATTACCAGTGGAAAGCCGTGAAATGACCAGCAAACTGATAATATTTACAACTCCGGGCACTTTAGGGAGCGTTTTCACTTGAATTTGCTTTCAAATATTAGGAATTCTTGTTTATACGGCTCAAAATTTGTGTAGAAAGCCTGTAAGTGATGACTGTAGCTTATGTTTACAATTGAGGCCGCATTACTCTGGCGACTTTTGTATGACTCTGTTAAAATCCTGACGGTTCCAGTACATATTTGTAAGAAAACTCTCTAGTTGTGGTAAAACTCTTAAAATACATAATTAGAGTTTCCAGAAATGATTAAAACCTTGGAAGAACCCCTTGAAATTAAAGTAAATAGATTCTTCCTACATTTCCTGCCGTTTGTAATCACAGACATTACCAGTGGAAAGCCGTGAAATGACCAGCAAACTGATAATATTTAAAACTCCGGGCACTTTAGGGAGCGTTTTCACTTGAATTTGCTTTCAAATATTAGGAATTCTTGTTTATACAGCTGAAAATTTGTGCAGAAAGCCTGTAAGTGAGGACTGAACTGCTTATGTTTACAATTGAGGTCTCATTACTCTGGCGACTTTTGTATGACTCTGTTAAAATCCTGACGGTTCCAGTACAAATTTGTAAGAAAACTCTCTAGGTGTGGTAAAACTCTTAAAATACGTAATTAGAGTTTCCAGAAATGATTAAAACCTTGGAAGAACCCCTTGAAATTAAAGTAAATAGATTCTTCCTACATTTCCTGCCGTTTGTTATCACAGACATTACCAGTGGAAAGCCGTGAAATGACCAGCAAACTGATAATATTTACAACTCCGGGCACTTTAGGGAGCGTTTTCACTTGAATTTGCTTTCAAATATTAGGAATTCTTGTTTATACGGCTCAAAATTTGTGTAGAAAGCCTTTAAGTGAGGTTTAAACTGTGTATGTTTACAATTGAGGCCCCATTACTCTGGCGACTTTTCTATGACTCTGTTAAAATCCTGACGGTTCCAGTACATATTTGTAAGAAAACTCTCTAGTTGTGGTAAAACTCTTAAAATACGCAATTAGAGTTTCCAGAAATGATTAAAAACTTTGAACAACCCCTTGAAATTAAAGTAAATAGATTCTTCCTACATTTCCTGCCGTTTGTAATCACAGACATTACCAGTGGAAAGCCGGGAAATGACCAGCAAACTGATAATATTTACAACGCTGGGCACTTGAGGGAGCGTTTTCACTTGAATTTGCTTTCAAATATTAGGAATTCTTGTTTATACAGCTCAAAATTTGTGTAGAAAGCCTGTAAGTGAGGTCTAAACTGCGTATGTTTACAATTGAGGCCCCATTACTCTGGCGACTTTTGAATGACTCTGTTAAAATCCTTACGGTTCCAGTACATATTTGCAAGAAAACTCTCTAGTTGTGGTAAAACTCTTAAAATACGTAATTAGAGTTTCCAGAAATGATTAAAACCTTGGAAGAACCCCTTGAAATTAAAGTAAATAGATTCTTCCTACATTTCCTGCCGTTTGTAATCACAGACATTACCAGTGGAAAGCCGTGAAATGACCAGCAAACTGATAATATTTACAACTCCGGGCACTTTAGGGAGCGTTTTCACTTGAATTTGCTTTCAAATATTAGGAATTCTTGTTTATACAGCTCAAAATTTGTGCAGAAAGCCTCTAAGTGAGGACTGTTACTGCTTATGTTTACAATTGAGGTCGCATTACTCTGGCGACTTTTCTATGACTCTGTTAAAATCCTGACGGTTCCAGTACAAATTTGTAAGAAAACTCTCTAGTTGTGGTAAAACTCTTAAAATACGTAATTAGAGTTTCCAGAAATGATTAAAACCTTGGAAGAACCCCTTGAAATTAAAGTAAATAGATTCTTCCTACATTTCCTGCCGTTTGTAATCACAGACATTACCAGTGGAAAGCCGTGAAATGACCAGCAAACTGATAATATTTACAACTCTGGGCACTTTAGGGAGCGTTTTCACTTGAATTTGCTTTCAAATATTAGGAATTCTTGTTTATACAGCTCAAAATTTGTGCAGAAAGCCTGTAAGTGAGGACTGTACTGCTTATGTTTACAATTGAGGCCGCATTACTCTGGCGACTTTTGTATGACTCTGTTAAAATCCTGACGGTTCCTGTACAAATTTGTAAGAAAACTCTCTAGTTGTGGTAAAACTCTTAAAATACGTAATTAGAGTTTCCAGAAATGATTAAAACCTTGGAAGAACCCCTTGAAATTAAAGTAAATAGATTCTTCCTACATTTCCTGCCGTTTGTTATCACAGACATTACCAAAGGAAAGCCGTGAAATGACCAGCAAACTGATAATATTTACAACTCTGGGCACTTTAGGGAGCGTTTTCACTTGAATTTGCTTTCAAATATTAGGAATTCTTGTTTATACGGCTCAAAATTTGTGTAGAAAGCCTTTAAGTGAGGTTTAAACTGTGTATGTTTACAATTGAGGCCCCATTACTCTGGCGACTTTTGTATGACTCTGTTAAAATCCTGACGGTTCCAGTACAAATTTGTAAGAAAACTCTCTAGTTGTGGTAAAACTCTTAAAATACGCAATAGGAGTTTCCAGAAATGATTAAAAACTTGGAAGAACCCCTTGAAATTAAAGTAAATAGATTCTTCCTACATTTCCTGCCGTTTGTAATCACAGACATTACCAGTGGAAAGCCGGGAAATGACCAGCAAACTGATAATATTTACAACGCTGGGCACTTGAGGGAGCGTTTTCACTTGAATTTGCTTTCAAATATTAGGAATTCTTGTTTATACAGCTCAAAATTTGTGCAGAAAGCCTCTAAGTGAGGACTGTACTGCTTATGTTTACAATTGAGGTCGCATTACTCTGGCGACTTTTCTATGACTCTGTTAAAATCCTGACGGTTCCAGTACAAATTTGTAAGAAAACTCTCTAGTTGTGGTAAAACTCTTAAAATACGTAATTAGAGTTTCCAGAAATGATTAAAACCTTGGAAGAACCCCTTGAAATTAAAGTAAATAGATTCTTCCTACATTTCCTGCCGTTTGTAATCACAGACATTACCAGTGGAAAGCCGTGAAATGACCAGCAAACTGATAATATTTACAACTCTGGGCACTTTAGGGAGCGTTTTCACTTGAATTTGCTTTCAAATATTAGGAATTCTTGTTTATACAGCTCATAATTTTTGTAGAAAGCCTGTAAGTGAGGTTTAAACTGCGTATGTTTACAATTGAGGCCCCATTACTCTGGCGACTATTGTATGACTCTGTTAAAATCCTTACGGTCCCAGTACATATTTGTAAGAAAACTCTCTAGTTGTGGTAAAACTCTTAAAATACGCAATTAGAGTTTCCAGAAATGTTTAAAATCTTGGAAGAACCCCTTGAAATTAAAGTAAATGGATTCTTCCTACATTTCCTGCCGTTTGTTATCACAGACATTACCAATGGAAAGCCGTGAAATGACCAGCAAACTGATAATATTTAAAACTCCGGGCACTTTAGGGAGCGTTTTCACTTGAATTTGCTTTCAAATATTAGGAATTCTTGTTTATACGGCTCAAAATTTGTGTAGAAAGCCTGTAAGTGATGACTGTAGCTTATGTTTACAATTGAGGCCGCATTACTCTGGCGACTTTTGTATGACTCTGTTAAAATCCTGACGGTTCCAGTACATATTTGTAAGAAAACTCTCTAGTTGTGGTAAAACTCTTAAAATACGTAATTAGAGTTTCCAGAAATGATTAAAACCTTGGAAGAACCCCTTGAAATTAAAGTAAATAGATTCTTCCTACATTTCCTGCCGTTTGTAATCACAGACATTACCAGTGGAAAGCCATGAAATGTCCAGCAAACTGATAATATTTACAACTCCGGGCACTTTAGGGAGCGTTTTCACTTGAATTTGCTTTCAAATATTAGGAATTCTTGTTTATACAGCTGAAAATTTGTGCAGAAAGCCTGTAAGTGAGGACTGAACGCTTATGTTTACAATTGAGGCCGCATTACTCTGGCGACTTTTGTATGACTCTGTTAAAATCCTGACGGTTCCAGTACAAATTTGTAAGAAAACTCTCTAGGTGTGGTAAAACTCTTAAAATACGTAATTAGAGTTTCCAGAAATGATTAAAACCTTGGAAGAACCCCTTGAAATTAAAGTAAATAGATTCTTCCTACATTTCCTGCCGTTTGTTATCACAGACATTACCAGTGGAAAGCCGTGAAATGACCAGCAAACTGATAATATTTACAACTCCGGGCACTTTAGGGAGCGTTTTCACTTGAATTTGCTTTCAAATATTAGGAATTCTTGTTTATACGGCTCAAAATTTGTGTAGAAAGCCTGTAAGTGAGGACTGTACTGCTTATGTTTACAATTGAGACTGCATTACTCTGGCGACTTTTGTATGACTCTGTTAAAATCATGACGGTTCCAGAACATATTTGTAAGAAAACTCTCTAGTTGTGGTAAAACTCTTAAAATACGTAATTAGAGTTTCCAGAAATGATTAAAACCTTGGAAGAACCCCTTGAAATTAAAGTAAATAGATTCTTCCCACATTTCCTGCCGTTTGTAATCACAGACATTACCAGTGGAAAGCCGTGAAATGACCAGCAAACTGATAATATTTAAACTCCGGGCACTTTAGGGAGCGTTTTCACTTGAATTTGCTTTCAAATATTAGGAATTCTTGTTTATACAGCTCAAAATTTGTGTAGAAAGCCTGTAAGTGAGGTCTAAACTGCGTATGTTTACAATTGAGGCCCCATTACTCTGGCGACTATTGTATGACTCTGTTAAAATCCTTACGGTCCCAGTACATATTTGTAAGAAAACTCTCTAGTTGTGGTAAAACTCTTAAAATACGCAATTAGAGTTTCCAGAAATGATTAAAATCTTGGAAGAACCCCTTGAAATTAAAGTAAATGGATTCTTCCTACATTTCCTGCCGTTTGTTATCACAGACATTACCAATGGAAAGCCGTGAAATGACCAGCAAACTGATAATATTTAAAACTCCGGGCACTTTAGGGAGCGTTTTCACTTGAATTTGCTTTCAAATATTAGGAATTCTTGTTTATACAGCTGAAAATTTGTGCAGAAAGCCTGTAAGTGAGGACTGAACGCTTATGTTTACAATTGAGGCCGCATTACTCTGGCGACTTTTGTATGACTCTGTTAAAATCCTGACGGTTCCAGTACAAATTTGTAAGAAAACTCTCTAGGTGTGGTAAAACTCTTAAAATACGTAATTAGAGTTTCCAGAAATGATTAAAACCTTGGAAGAACCCCTTGAAATTAAAGTAAATAGATTCTTCCTACATTTCCTGCCGTTTGTTATCACAGACATTACCAGTGGAAAGCCGTGAAATGACCAGCAAACTGATAATATTTACAACTCCGGGCACTTTAGGGAGCGTTTTCACTTGAATTTGCTTTCAAATATTAGGAATTCTTGTTTATACGGCTCAAAATTTGTGTAGAAAGCCTGTAAGTGATGACTGTAGCTTATGTTTACAATTGACGCCGCATTATTCTGGCGACTTTTGTATGACTCTGTTAAAATCCTGACGGTTCCAGTACATATTTGTAAGAAAACTCTCTAGTTGTGGTAAAACTCTTAAAATACATAATTAGAGTTTCCAGAAATGATTAAAACCTTGGAAAAACCCCTTGAAATTAAAGTAAATAGATTCTTCCTACATTTCCTGCCGTTTGTAATCACAGACATTACCAGTGGAAAGCCGTGAAATGTCCAGCAAACTGATAATATTTACAACTCCGGGCACTTTAGGGAGCGTTTTCACTTGAATTTGCTTTCAAATATTAGGAATTCTTGTTTATACAGCTCAAAATTTGTGTAGAAAGCCTGTAAGTGAGGACTGTACTGCTTATGTTTACAATTGAGGTCTCATTACTCTGGCGACTTTTGTATGACTCTGTTAAAATCATGACGGTTCCAGTACATATTTGTAAGAAAACTCTCTAGTTGTGGTAAAACTCTTAAAATACGTAATTAGAGTTTCCAGAAGTGATTAAAAACTTGGAAGAACCCCTTGAAATTAAAGTAAATATATTCTTCCTACATTTCCTGCCGTTTGTAATCGCAGACATTACCAGTGGAAAGCCGTGAAATGACCAGCAAACTGATAATATTTACAACTCCGGGCACTTTAGGGAGCGTTTTCACTTGAATTTGCTTTCAAATATTAGGAATTCTTGTTTATACAGCTGAAAATTTGTGCAGAAAGCCTGTAAGTGAGGACTGAACTGCTTATGTTTACAATTGAGGTCTCATTACTCTGGCGACTTTTGTATGACTCTGTTAAAATCCTGACGGTTCCTGTACAAATTTGTAAGAAAACTCTCTAGTTGTGGTAAAACTCTTAAAATACGTAATTAGAGTTTCCAGAAATGATTAAAACCTTGGAAGAACCCCTTGAAATTAAAGTAAATAGATTCTTCCCACATTTCCTGCCGTTTGTAATCACAGACATTACCAGTGGAAAGCCGTGAAATGACCAGCAAACTGATAATATTTACAACTCTGGGCACTTTAGGGAGCGTTTTCACTTGAATTTGCTTTCAAATATTAGGAATTCTTGTTTATACAGCTCAAAATTTCTGCAGAAAGCCTGTAAGTGAGGTTTAAACTGCGTATGTTTACAATTGAGGCCCCATTACTCTGGCGACTATTGTATGACTCTGTTAAAATCCTGACGGTTCCAGTACATATTTGTAAGAAAACTCTCTAGTTGTGGTAAAACTCCTAAAATACGCAATTAGAGTTTCCAGAAATGATTTAAATCTTGGAAGAACCCCTTGAAATTAAAGTAAATAGATTCTTCCTACATTTCCTGCCGTTTGTAATCACAGACATTACCAATGGAAAGCCGTAAAATGACCAGCAAACTGATAATATTTAAAACTCCGGGCACTTTAGGGAGCGTTTTCACTTGAATTTGCTTTCAAATATTAGGAATTCTTGTTTATACAGCTCAAAATTTGTGTAGAAAGCCTGTAAGTGAGGTCTAAACTGCGTATGTTTACAATTGAGGCCCCATTACTCTGGCGACTTTTGAATGACTCTGTTAAAATCCTTACGGTTCCAGTACATATTTGCAAGAAAACTCTCTAGTTGTGGTAAAACTCTTAAAATACGTAATTAGAGTTTCCAGAAATGATTAAAACCTTGGAAGAACCCCTTGAAATTAAAGTAAATAGATTCTTCCTACATTTCCTGCCGTTTGTAATCACAGACATTACCAGTGGAAAGCCGTGAAATGACCAGCAAACTGATAATATTTACAACTCCGGGCACTTTAGGGAGCGTTTTCACTTGAATTTGCTTTCAAATATTAGGAATTCTTGTTTATACAGCTCAAAATTTGTGCAGAAAGCCTGTAAGTGAGGACTGTACTGCTTATGTTTACAATTGAGGCCGCATTACTCTGGCGACTTTTGTATGACTCTGTTAAAATCCTGACGGTTCCTGTACAAATTTGTAAGAAAACTCTCTAGTTGTGGTAAAACTCTTAAAATACGTAATTAGAGTTTCCAGAAATGATTAAAACCTTGGAAGAACCCCTTGAAATTAAAGTAAATAGATTCTTCCTACATTTCCTGCCGTTTGTTATCACAGACATTACCAAAGGAAAGCCGTGAAATGACCAGCAAACTGATAATATTTACAACTCTGGGCACTTTAGGGAGCGTTTTCACTTGAATTTGCTTTCAAATATTAGGAATTCTTGTTTATACGGCTCAAAATTTGTGTAGAAAGCCTTTAAGTGAGGTTTAAACTGTGTATGTTTACAATTGAGGCCCCATTACTCTGGCGACTTTTGTATGACTCTGTTAAAATCCTGACGGTTCCAGTACAAATTTGTAAGAAAACTCTCTAGTTGTGTTAAAACTCTTAAAATACGCAATAGGAGTTTCCAGAAATGATTAAAAACTTGGAAGAACCCCTTGAAATTAAAGTAAATAGATTCTTCCTATATTTCCTGCCGTTTGTAATCACAGACATTACCAGTGGAAAGCCGGGAAATGACCAGCAAACTGATAATATTTACAACGCTGGGCACTTGAGGGAGCGTTTTCACTTGAATTTGCTTTCAAATATTAGGAATTCTTGTTTATACAGCTCAAAATTTGTGCAGAAAGCCTCTAAGTGAGGACTGTACTGCTTATGTTTACAATTGAGGTCGCATTACTCTGGCGACTTTTCTATGACTCTGTTAAAATCCTGACGGTTCCAGTACAAATTTGTAAGAAAACTCTCTAGTTGTGGTAAAACTCTTAAAATACGTAATTAGAGTTTCCAGAAATGATTAAAACCTTGGAAGAACCCCTTGAAATTAAAGTAAATAGATTCTTCCTACATTTCCTGCCGTTTGTAATCACAGACATTACCAGTGGAAAGCCGTGAAATGACCAGCAAACTGATAATATTTACAACTCTGGGCACTTTAGGGAGCGTTTTCACTTGAATTTGCTTTCAAATATTAGGAATTCTTGTTTATACAGCTCATAATTTTTGTAGAAAGCCTGTAAGTGAGGTTTAAACTGCGTATGTTTACAATTGAGGCCCCTTTACTCTGGCGACTATTGTATGACTCTGTTAAAATCCTTACGGTCCCAGTACATATTTGTAAGAAAACTCTCTAGTTGTGGTAAAACTCTTAAAATACGCAATTAGAGTTTCCAGAAATGATTAAAATCTTGGAAGAACCCCTTGAAATTAAAGTAAATGGATTCTTCCTACATTTCCTGCCGTTTGTTATCACAGACATTACCAATGGAAAGCCGTGAAATGACCAGCAAACTGATAATATTTAAAACTCCGGGCACTTTAGGGAGCGTTTTCACTTGAATTTGCTTTCAAATATTAGGAATTCTTGTTTATACGGCTCAAAATTTGTGTAGAAAGCCTGTAAGTGATGACTGTAGCTTATGTTTACAATTGAGGCCGCATTACTCTGGCGACTTTTGTATGACTCTGTTAAAATCCTGACGGTTCCAGTACATATTTGTAAGAAAACTCTCTAGTTGTGGTAAAACTCTTAAAATACGTAATTAGAGTTTCCAGAAATGATTAAAACCTTGGAAGAACCCCTTGAAATTAAAGTAAATAGATTCTTCCTACATTTCCTGCCGTTTGTTATCACAGACATTACCAAAGGAAAGCCGTGAAATGACCAGCAAACTGATAATATTTACAACTCCGGGCACTTTAGGGAGCGTTTTCACTTGAATTTGCTTTCAAATATTAGGAATTCTTGTTTATACGGCTCAAAATTTGTGTAGAAAGCCTGTAAGTGATGACTGTAGCTTATGTTTACAATTGAGGCCGCATTACTCTGGCGACTTTTGTATGACTCTGTTAAAATCCTGACGGTTCCAGTACATATTTGTAAGAAAACTCTCTAGTTGTGGTAAAACTCTTAAAATACATAATTAGAGTTTCCAGAAATGATTAAAACCTTGGAAGAACCCCTTGAAATTAAAGTAAATAGATTCTTCCTACATTTCCTGCCGTTTGTAATCACAGACATTACCAGTGGAAAGCCGTGAAATGACCAGCAAACTGATAATATTTACAACTCCGGGCACTTTAGGGAGCGTTTTCACTTGAATTTGCTTTCAAATATTAGGAATTCTTGTTTATACAGCTGAAAATTTGTGCAGAAAGCCTGTAAGTGAGGACTGAACTGCTTATGTTTACAATTGAGGTCTCATTACTCTGGCGACCTTTGTATGACTCTGTTAAAATCCTGACGGTTCCAGTACAAATTTGTAAGAAAACTCTCTAGGTGTGGTAAAACTCTTAAAATACGTAATTAGAGTTTCCAGAAATGATTAAAACCTTGGAAGAACCCCTTGAAATTAAAGTAAATAGATTCTTCCTACATTTCCTGCCGTTTGTTATCACAGACATTACCAGTGGAAAGCCGTGAAATGACCAGCAAACTGATAATATTTACAACTCCGGGCACTTTAGGGAGCGTTTTCACTTGAATTTGCTTTCAAATATTAGGAATTCTTGTTTATACGGCTCAAAATTTGTGTAGAAAGCCTTTAAGTGAGGTTTAAACTGTGTATGTTTACAATTGAGGCCCCATTACTCTGGCGACTTTTCTATGACTCTGTTAAAATCCTGACGGTTCCAGTACATATTTGTAAGAAAACTCTCTAGTTGTGGTAAAACTCTTAAAATACGCAATTAGAGTTTCCAGAAATGATTAAAAACTTTGAACAACCCCTTGAAATTAAAGTAAATAGATTCTTCCTACATTTCCTGCCGTTTGTAATCACAGACATTACCAGTGGAAAGCCGTGAAATGTCCAGCAAACTGATAATATTTACAACTCCGGGCACTTTAGGGAGCGTTTTCACTTGAATTTGCTTTCAAATATTAGGAATTCTTGTTTATACAGCTCAAAATTTGTGTAGAAAGCCTGTAAGTGAGGACTGTACTGCTTATGTTTACAATTGAGGTCTCATTACTCTGGCGACTTTTGTATGACTCTGTTAAAATCATGACGGTTCCAGTACATATTTGTAAGAAAACTCTCTAGTTGTGGTAAAACTCTTAAAATACGTAATTAGAGTTTCCAGAAGTGATTAAAAACTTGGAAGAACCCCTTGAAATTAAAGTAAATATATTCTTCCTACATTTCCTGCCGTTTGTAATCGCAGACATTACCAGTGGAAAGCCGTGAAATGACCAGCAAACTGATAATATTTACAACTCCGGGCACTTTAGGGAGCGTTTTCACTTGAATTTGCTTTCAAATATTAGGAATTCTTGTTTATACAGCTGAAAATTTGTGCAGAAAGCCTGTAAGTGAGGACTGAACTGCTTATGTTTACAATTGAGGTCTCATTACTCTGGCGACTTTTGTATGACTCTGTTAAAATCCTGACGGTTCCTGTACAAATTTGTAAGAAAACTCTCTAGTTGTGGTAAAACTCTTAAAATACGTAATTAGAGTTTCCAGAAATGATTAAAACCTTGGAAGAACCCCTTGAAATTAAAGTAAATAGATTCTTCCCACATTTCCTGCCGTTTGTAATCACAGACATTACCAGTGGAAAGCCGTGAAATGACCAGCAAACTGATAATATTTACAACTCTGGGCACTTTAGGGAGCGTTTTCACTTGAATTTGCTTTCAAATATTAGGAATTCTTGTTTATACAGCTCAAAATTTCTGCAGAAAGCCTGTAAGTGAGGTTTAAACTGCGTATGTTTACAATTGAGGCCCCATTACTCTGGCGACTATTGTATGACTCTGTTAAAATCCTGACGGTTCCAGTACATATTTGTAAGAAAACTCTCTAGTTGTGGTAAAACTCCTAAAATACGCAATTAGAGTTTCCAGAAATGATTTAAATCTTGGAAGAACCCCTTGAAATTAAAGTAAATAGATTCTTCCTACATTTCCTGCCGTTTGTAATCACAGACATTACCAATGGAAAGCCGTAAAATGACCAGCAAACTGATAATATTTAAAACTCCGGGCACTTTAGGGAGCGTTTTCACTTGAATTTGCTTTCAAATATTAGGAATTCTTGTTTATACAGCTCAAAATTTGTGTAGAAAGCCTGTAAGTGAGGTCTAAACTGCGTATGTTTACAATTGAGGCCCCATTACTCTGGCGACTTTTGAATGACTCTGTTAAAATCCTTACGGTTCCAGTACATATTTGCAAGAAAACTCTCTAGTTGTGGTAAAACTCTTAAAATACGTAATTAGAGTTTCCAGAAATGATTAAAACCTTGGAAGAACCCCTTGAAATTAAAGTAAATAGATTCTTCCTACATTTCCTGCCGTTTGTAATCACAGACATTACCAGTGGAAAGCCGTGAAATGACCAGCAAACTGATAATATTTACAACTCCGGGCACTTTAGGGAGCGTTTTCACTTGAATTTGCTTTCAAATATTAGGAATTCTTGTTTATACAGCTCAAAATTTGTGCAGAAAGCCTGTAAGTGAGGACTGTACTGCTTATGTTTACAATTGAGGCCGCATTACTCTGGCGACTTTTGTATGACTCTGTTAAAATCCTGACGGTTCCTGTACAAATTTGTAAGAAAACACTCTAGTTGTGGTAAAACTCTTAAAATACGTAATTAGAGTTTCCAGAAATGATTAAAACCTTGGAAGAACCCCTTGAAATTAAAGTAAATAGATTCTTCCTACATTTCCTGCCGTTTGTTATCACAGACATTACCAAAGGAAAGCCGTGAAATGACCAGCAAACTGATAATATTTACAACTCTGGGCACTTTAGGGAGCGTTTTCACTTGAATTTGCTTTCAAATATTAGGAATTCTTGTTTATACGGCTCAAAATTTGTGTAGAAAGCCTTTAAGTGAGGTTTAAACTGTGTATGTTTACAATTGAGGCCCCATTACTCTGGCGACTTTTGTATGACTCTGTTAAAATCCTGACGGTTCCAGTACAAATTTGTAAGAAAACTCTCTAGTTGTGGTAAAACTCTTAAAATACGCAATAGGAGTTTCCAGAAATGATTAAAAACTTGGAAGAACCCCTTGAAATTAAAGTAAATAGATTCTTCCTATATTTCCTGCCGTTTGTAATCACAGACATTACCAGTGGAAAGCCGGGAAATGACCAGCAAACTGATAATATTTACAACGCTGGGCACTTGAGGGAGCGTTTTCACTTGAATTTGCTTTCAAATATTAGGAATTCTTGTTTATACAGCTCAAAATTTGTGCAGAAAGCCTCTAAGTGAGGACTGTACTGCTTATGTTTACAATTGAGGTCGCATTACTCTGGCGACTTTTCTATGACTCTGTTAAAATCCTGACGGTTCCAGTACAAATTTGTAAGAAAACTCTCTAGTTGTGGTAAAACTCTTAAAATACGTAATTAGAGTTTCCAGAAATGATTAAAACCTTGGAAGAACCCCTTGAAATTAAAGTAAATAGATTCTTCCTACATTTCCTGCCGTTTGTAATCACAGACATTACCAGTGGAAAGCCGTGAAATGACCAGCAAACTGATAATATTTACAACTCTGGGCACTTTAGGGAGCGTTTTCACTTGAATTTGCTTTCAAATATTAGGAATTCTTGTTTATACAGCTCATAATTTTTGTAGAAAGCCTGTAAGTGAGGTTTAAACTGCGTATGTTTACAATTGAGGCCCCTTTACTCTGGCGACTATTGTATGACTCTGTTAAAATCCTTACGGTCCCAGTACATATTTGTAAGAAAACTCTCAAGTTGTGGTAAAACTCTTAAAATACGCAATTAGAGTTTCCAGAAATGATTAAAATCTTGGAAGAACCCCTTGAAATTAAAGTAAATGGATTCTTCCTACATTTCCTGCCGTTTGTTATCACAGACATTACCAATGGAAAGCCGTGAAATGACCAGCAAACTGATAATATTTAAAACTCCGGGCACTTTAGGGAGCGTTTTCACTTGAATTTGCTTTCAAATATTAGGAATTCTTGTTTATACGGCTCAAAATTTGTGTAGAAAGCCTGTAAGTGATGACTGTAGCTTATGTTTACAATTGAGGCCGCATTACTCTGGCGACTTTTGTATGACTCTGTTAAAATCCTGACGGTTCCAGTACATATTTGTAAGAAAACTCTCTAGTTGTGGTAAAACTCTTAAAATACGTAATTAGAGTTTCCAGAAATGATTAAAACCTTGGAAGAACCCCTTGAAATTAAAGTAAATAGATTCTTCCTACATTTCCTGCCGTTTGTTATCACAGACATTACCAGTGGAAAGCCGTGAAATGACCAGCAAACTGATAATATTTACAACTCCGGGCACTTTAGGGAGCGTTTTCACTTGAATTTGCTTTCAAATATTAGGAATTCTTGTTTATACGGCTCAAAATTTGTGTAGAAAGCCTGTAAGTGATGACTGTAGCTTATGTTTACAATTGAGGCCGCATTACTCTGGCGACTTTTGTATGACTCTGTTAAAATCCTGACGGTTCCAGTACATATTTGTAAGAAAACTCTCTAGTTGTGGTAAAACTCTTAAAATACATAATTAGAGTTTCCAGAAATGATTAAAACCTTGGAAGAACCCCTTGAAATTAAAGTAAATAGATTCTTCCTACATTTCCTGCCGTTTGTAATCACAGACATTACCAGTGGAAAGCCGTGAAATGACCAGCAAACTGATAATATTTACAACTCCGGGCACTTTAGGGAGCGTTTTCACTTGAATTTGCTTTCAAATATTAGGAATTCTTGTTTATACAGCTGAAAATTTGTGCAGAAAGCCTGTAAGTGAGGACTGAACTGCTTATGTTTACAATTGAGGTCTCATTACTCTGGCGACTTTTGTATGACTCTGTTAAAATCCTGACGGTTCCAGTACAAATTTGTAAGAAAACTCTCTAGGTGTGGTAAAACTCTTAAAATACGTAATTAGAGTTTCCAGAAATGATTAAAACCTTGGAAGAACCCCTTGAAATTAAAGTAAATAGATTCTTCCTACATTTCCTGCCGTTTGTTATCACAGACATTACCAGTGGAAAGCCGTGAAATGACCAGCAAACTGATAATATTTACAACTCCGGGCACTTTAGGGAGCGTTTTCACTTGAATTTGCTTTCAAATATTAGGAATTCTTGTTTATACGGCTCAAAATTTGTGTAGAAAGCCTTTAAGTGAGGTTTAAACTGTGTATGTTTACAATTGAGGCCCCATTACTCTGGCGACTTTTCTATGACTCTGTTAAAATCCTGACGGTTCCAGTACATATTTGTAAGAAAACTCTCTAGTTGTGGTAAAACTCTTAAAATACGCAATTAGAGTTTCCAGAAATGATTAAAAACTTTGAACAACCCCTTGAAATTAAAGTAAATAGATTCTTCCTACATTTCCTGCCGTTTGTAATCACAGACATTACCAGTGGAAAGCCGGGAAATGACCAGCAAACTGATAATATTTACAACGCTGGGCACTTGAGGGAGCGTTTTCACTTGAATTTGCTTTCAAATATTAGGAATTCTTGTTTATACAGCTCAAAATTTGTGTAGAAAGCCTGTAAGTGAGGTCTAAACTGCGTATGTTTACAATTGAGGCCCCATTACTCTGGCGACTTTTGAATGACTCTGTTAAAATCCTTACGGTTCCAGTACATATTTGCAAGAAAACTCTCTAGTTGTGGTAAAACTCTTAAAATACGTAATTAGAGTTTCCAGAAATGATTAAAACCTTGGAAGAACCCCTTGAAATTAAAGTAAATAGATTCTTCCTACATTTCCTGCCGTTTGTAATCACAGACATTACCAGTGGAAAGCCGTGAAATGACCAGCAAACTGATAATATTTACAACTCCGGGCACTTTAGGGAGCGTTTTCACTTGAATTTGCTTTCAAATATTAGGAATTCTTGTTTATACAGCTCAAAATTTGTGCAGAAAGCCTCTAAGTGAGGACTGTACTGCTTATGTTTACAATTGAGGTCGCATTACTCTGGCGACTTTTCTATGACTCTGTTAAAATCCTGACGGTTCCAGTACAAATTTGTAAGAAAACTCTCTAGTTGTGGTAAAACTCTTAAAATACGTAATTAGAGTTTCCAGAAATGATTAAAACCTTGGAAGAACCCCTTGAAATTAAAGTAAATAGATTCTTCCTACATTTCCTGCCGTTTGTAATCACAGACATTACCAGTGGAAAGCCGTGAAATGACCAGCAAACTGATAATATTTACAACTCTGGGCACTTTAGGGAGCGTTTTCACTTGAATTTGCTTTCAAATATTAGGAATTCTTGTTTATACAGCTCAAAATTTGTGCAGAAAGCCTGTAAGTGAGGACTGTACTGCTTATGTTTACAATTGAGGCCGCATTACTCTGGCGACTTTTGTATGACTCTGTTAAAATCCTGACGGTTCCTGTACAAATTTGTAAGAAAACTCTCTAGTTGTGGTAAAACTCTTAAAATACGTAATTAGAGTTTCCAGAAATGATTAAAACCTTGGAAGAACCCCTTGAAATTAAAGTAAATAGATTCTTCCTACATTTCCTGCCGTTTGTTATCACAGACATTACCAAAGGAAAGCCGTGAAATGACCAGCAAACTGATAATATTTACAACTCTGGGCACTTTAGGGAGCGTTTTCACTTGAATTTGCTTTCAAATATTAGGAATTCTTGTTTATACGGCTCAAAATTTGTGTAGAAAGCCTTTAAGTGAGGTTTAAACTGTGTATGTTTACAATTGAGGCCCCATTACTCTGGCGACTTTTGTATGACTCTGTTAAAATCCTGACGGTTCCAGTACAAATTTGTAAGAAAACTCTCTAGTTGTGGTAAAACTCTTAAAATACGCAATAGGAGTTTCCAGAAATGATTAAAAACTTGGAAGAACCCCTTGAAATTAAAGTAAATAGATTCTTCCTACATTTCCTGCCGTTTGTAATCACAGACATTACCAGTGGAAAGCCGGGAAATGACCAGCAAACTGATAATATTTACAACGCTGGGCACTTGAGGGAGCGTTTTCACTTGAATTTGCTTTCAAATATTAGGAATTCTTGTTTATACAGCTCAAAATTTGTGCAGAAAGCCTCTAAGTGAGGACTGTACTGCTTATGTTTACAATTGAGGTCGCATTACTCTGGCGACTTTTCTATGACTCTGTTAAAATCCTGACGGTTCCAGTACAAATTTGTAAGAAAACTCTCTAGTTGTGGTAAAACTCTTAAAATACGTAATTAGAGTTTCCAGAAATGATTAAAACCTTGGAAGAACCCCTTGAAATTAAAGTAAATAGATTCTTCCTACATTTCCTGCCGTTTGTAATCACAGACATTACCAGTGGAAAGCCGTGAAATGACCAGCAAACTGATAATATTTACAACTCTGGGCACTTTAGGGAGCGTTTTCACTTGAATTTGCTTTCAAATATTAGGAATTCTTGTTTATACAGCTCATAATTTTTGTAGAAAGCCTGTAAGTGAGGTTTAAACTGCGTATGTTTACAATTGAGGCCCCATTACTCTGGCGACTATTGTATGACTCTGTTAAAATCCTTACGGTCCCAGTACATATTTGTAAGAAAACTCTCTAGTTGTGGTAAAACTCTTCAAATACGCAATTAGAGTTTCCAGAAATGATTAAAATCTTGGAAGAACCCCTTGAAATTAAAGTAAATGGATTCTTCCTACATTTCCTGCCGTTTGTTATCACAGACATTACCAATGGAAAGCCGTGAAATGACCAGCAAACTGATAATATTTAAAACTCCGGGCACTTTAGGGAGCGTTTTCACTTGAATTTGCTTTCAAATATTAGGAATTCTTGTTTATACGGCTCAAAATTTGTGTAGAAAGCCTGTAAGTGATGACTGTAGCTTATGTTTACAATTGAGGCCCCATTACTCTGGCGACTTTTGTATGACTCTGTTAAAATCCTGACGGTTCCAGTACATATTTGTAAGAAAACTCTCTAGTTGTGGTAAAACTCTTAAAATACGTAATTAGAGTTTCCAGAAATGATTAAAACCTTGGAAGAACCCCTTGAAATTAAAGTAAATAGATTCTTCCTACATTTCCTGCCGTTTGTAATCACAGACATTACCAGTGGAAAGCCGTGAAATGTCCAGCAAACTGATAATATTTACAACTCCGGGCACTTTAGGGAGCGTTTTCACTTGAATTTGCTTTCAAATATTAGGAATTCTTGTTTATACAGCTGAAAATTTGTGCAGAAAGCCTGTAAGTGAGGACTGAACGCTTATGTTTACAATTGAGGCCGCATTACTCTGGCGAATTTTGTATGACTCTGTTAAAATCCTGACGGTTCCAGTACAAATTTGTAAGAAAACTCTCTAGGTGTGGTAAAACTCTTAAAATACGTAATTAGAGTTTCCAGAAATGATTAAAACCTTGGAAGAACCCCTTGAAATTAAAGTAAATAGATTCTTCCTACATTTCCTGCCGTTTGTTATCACAGACATTACCAGTGGAAAGCCGTGAAATGACCAGCAAACTGATAATATTTACAACTCCGGGCACTTTAGGGAGCGTTTTCACTTGAATTTGCTTTCAAATATTAGGAATTCTTGTTTATACGGCTCAAAATTTGTGTAGAAAGCCTGTAAGTGATGACTGTAGCTTATGTTTACAATTGAGGCCGCATTACTCTGGCGACTTTTGTATGACTCTGTTAAAATCCTGACTGTTCCAGTACATATTTGTAAGAAAACTCTCTAGTTGTGGTAAAACTCTTAAAATACATAATTAGAGTTTCCAGAAATGATTAAAACCTTGGAAGAACCCCTTGAAATTAAAGTAAATAGATTCTTCCCACATTTCCTGCCGTTTGTAATCACAGCCATTACCAGTGGAAAGCCGGGAAATGACCAGCAAACTGATAATATTTACAACGCTGGGCACTTGAGGGAGCGTTTTCACTTGAATTTGCTTTCAAATATTAGGAATTCTTGTTTATACAGCTCAAAATTTGTGTAGAAAGCCTGTAAGTGAGGACTGTACTGCTTATGTTTACAATTGAGACTGCATTACTCTGGCGACTTTTGTATGACTCTGTTAAAATCATGACGGTTCCAGAACATATTTGTAAGAAAACTCTCTAGTTGTGGTAAAACTCTTAAAATACGTAATTAGAGTTTCCAGAAATGATTAAAACCTTGGAAGAACCCCTTGAAATTAAAGTAAATAGAGTCTTCCCACATTTCCTGCCGTTTGTAATCACAGACATTACCAGTGGAAAGCCGTGAAATGACCAGCAAACTGATAATATTTAAAACTCCGGGCACTTTAGGGAGCGTTTTCACTTGAATTTGCTTTCAAATATTAGGAATTCTTGTTTATACAGCTCAAAATTTGTGTAGAAAGCCTGTAAGTGAGGTCTAAACTGCGTATGTTTACAATTGAGGCCCCATTACTCTGGCGACTTTTCTATGACTCTGTTAAAATCCTTACGGTCCCAGTACATATTTGTAAGAAAACTCTCTAGTTGTGGTAAAACTCTTAAAATACGCAATTAGAGTTTCCAGAAATGATTAAAATCTTGGAAGAACCCCTTGAAATTAAAGTAAATGGATTCTTCCTACATTTCCTGCCGTTTGTTATCACAGACATTACCAATGGAAAGCCGTGAAATGACCAGCAAACTGATAATATTTAAAACTCCGGGCACTTTAGGGAGCGTTTTCACTTGAATTTGCTTTCAAATATTAGGAATTCTTGTTTATACAGCTGAAAATTTGTGCAGAAAGCCTGTAAGTGAGGACTGAACGCTTATGTTTACAATTGAGGCCGCATTACTCTGGCGACTTTTGTATGACTCTGTTAAAATCCTGACGGTTCCAGTACAAATTTGTAAGAAAACTCTCTAGGTGTGGTAAAACTCTTAAAATACGTAATTAGAGTTTCCAGAAATGATTAAAACCTTGGAAGAACCCCTTGAAATTAAAGTAAATAGATTCTTCCTACATTTCCTGCCGTTTGTTATCACAGACATTACCAGTGGAAAGCCGTGAAATGACCAGCAAACTGATAATATTTACAACTCCGGGCACTTTAGGGAGCGTTTTCACTTGAATTTGCTTTCAAATATTAGGAATTCTTGTTTATACGGCTCAAAATTTGTGTAGAAAGCCTGTAAGTGATGACTGTAGCTTATGTTTACAATTGAGGCCGCATTACTCTGGCGACTTTTGTATGACTCTGTTAAAATCCTGACGGTTCCAGTACATATTTGTAAGAAAACTCTCTAGTTGTGGTAAAACTCTTAAAATACATAATTAGAGTTTCCAGAAATGATTAAAACCTTGGAAGAACCCCTTGAAATTAAAGTAAATAGATTCTTCCTACATTTCCTGCCGTTTGTAATCACAGACATTACCAGTGGAAAGCCGTGAAATGTCCAGCAAACTGATAATATTTACAACTCCGGGCACTTTAGGGAGCGTTTTCACTTGAATTTGCTTTCAAATATTAGGAATTCTTGTTTATACAGCTCAAAATTTGTGTAGAAAGCCTGTAAGTGAGGACTGTACTGCTTATGTTTACAATTGAGGTCTCATTACTCTGGCGACTTTTGTATGACTCTGTTAAAATCATGACGGTTCCAGTACATATTTGTAAGAAAACTCTCTAGTTGTGGTAAAACTCTTAAAATACGTAATTAGAGTTTCCAGAAATGATTAAAAACTTGGAAGAACCCCTTGAAATTAAAGTAAATATATTCTTCCTACATTTCCTGCCGTTTGTAATCGCAGACATTACCAGTGGAAAGCCGTGAAATGACCAGCAAACTGATAATATTTACAACTCCGGGCACTTTAGGGAGCGTTTTCACTTGAATTTGCTTTCAAATATTAGGAATTCTTGTTTATACAGCTGAAAATTTGTGCAGAAAGCCTGTAAGTGAGGACTGAACTGCTTATGTTTACAATTGAGGTCTCATTACTCTGGCGACTTTTGTATGACTCTGTTAAAATCCTGACGGTTCCAGTACAAATTTGTAAGAAAACTCTCTAGGTGTGGTAAAACTCTTAAAATACGTAATTAGAGTTTCCAGAAATGATTAAAACCTTGGAAGAACCCCTTGAAATTAAAGTAAATAGATTCTTCCTACATTTCCTGCCGTTTGTAATCACAGACATTACCAGTGGAAAGCCGTGAAATGACCAGCAAACTGATAATATTTACAACTCTGGGCACTTTAGGGAGCGTTTTCACTTGAATTTGCTTTCAAATATTAGGAATTCTTGTTTATACAGCTCATAATTTTTGTAGAAAGCCTGTAAGTGAGGTTTAAACTGCGTATGTTTACAATTGAGGCCCCTTTACTCTGGCGACTATTGTATGACTCTGTTAAAATCCTTACGGTCCCAGTACATATTTGTAAGAAAACTCTCTAGTTGTGGTAAAACTCTTAAAATACGCAATTAGAGTTTCCAGAAATGATTAAAACCTTGGAAGAACCCCTTGAAATTAAAGTAAATGGATTCTTCCTACATTTCCTGCCGTTTGTTATCACAGACATTACCAATGGAAAGCCGTGAAATGACCAGCAAACTGATAATATTTAAAACTCCGGGCACTTTAGGGAGCGTTTTCACTTGAATTTGCTTTCAAATATTAGGAATTCTTGTTTATACGGCTCAAAATTTGTGTAGAAAGCCTGTAAGTGATGACTGTAGCTTATGTTTACAATTGAGGCCGCATTACTCTGGCGACTTTTGTCTGACTCTGTTAAAATCCTGACGGTTCCAGTACATATTTGTAAGAAAACTCTCTAGTTGTGGTAAAACTCTTAAAATACATAATTAGAGTTTCCAGAAATGATTAAAACCTTGGAAGAACCCCTTGAAATTAAAGTAAATAGATTCTTCCTACATTTCCTGCCGTTTGTAATCACAGACATTACCAGTGGAAAGCCGTGAAATGACCAGCAAACTGATAATATTTACAACTCCGGGCACTTTAGGGAGCGTTTTCACTTGAATTTGCTTTCAAATATTAGGAATTCTTGTTTATACAGCTGAAAATTTGTGCAGAAAGCCTGTAAGTGAGGACTGAACTGCTTATGTTTACAATTGAGGTCTCATTACTCTGGCGACTTTTGTATGACTCTGTTAAAATCCTGACGGTTCCAGTACAAATTTGTAAGAAAACTCTCTAGGTGTGGTAAAACTCTTAAAATACGTAATTAGAGTTTCCAGAAATGATTAAAACCTTGGAAGAACCCCTTGAAATTAAAGTAAATAGATTCTTCCTACATTTCCTGCCGTTTGTTATCACAGACATTACCAGTGGAAAGCCGTGAAATGACCAGCAAACTGATAATATTTACAACTCCGGGCACTTTAGGGAGCGTTTTCACTTGAATTTGCTTTCAAATATTAGGAATTCTTGTTTATACGGCTCAAAATTTGTGTAGAAAGCCTTTAAGTGAGGTTTAAACTGTGTATGTTTACAATTGAGGCCCCATTACTCTGGCGACTTTTCTATGACTCTGTTAAAATCCTGACGGTTCCAGTACATATTTGTAAGAAAACTCTCTAGTTGTGGTAAAACTCTTAAAATACGCAATTAGAGTTTCCAGAAATGATTAAAAACTTTGAACAACCCCTTGAAATTAAAGTAAATAGATTCTTCCTACATTTCCTGCCGTTTGTAATCACAGACATTACCAGTGGAAAGCCGGGAAATGACCAGCAAACTGATAATATTTACAACGCTGGGCACTTGAGGGAGCGTTTTCACTTGAATTTGCTTTCAAATATTAGGAATTCTTGTTTATACAGCTCAAAATTTGTGTAGAAAGCCTGTAAGTGAGGTCTAAACTGCGTATGTTTACAATTGAGGCCCCATTACTCTGGCGACTTTTGAATGACTCTGTTAAAATCCTTACGGTTCCAGTACATATTTGCAAGAAAACTCTCTAGTTGTGGTAAAACTCTTAAAATACGTAATTAGAGTTTCCAGAAATGATTAAAACCTTGGAAGAACCCCTTGAAATTAAAGTAAATAGATTCTTCCTACATTTCCTGCCGTTTGTAATCACAGACATTACCAGTGGAAAGCCGTGAAATGACCAGCAAACTGATAATATTTACAACTCTGGGCACTTGAGGGAGCGTTTTCACTTGAATTTGCTTTCAAATATTAGGAATTCTTGTTTATACAGCTCAAAATTTGTGCAGAAAGCCTGTAAGTGAGGACTGTACTGCTTATGTTTACAATTGAGGCCGCATTACTCTGGCGACTTTTGTATGACTCTGTTAAAATCCTGACGGTTCCTGTACAAATTTGTAAGAAAACTCTCTAGTTGTGGTAAAACTCTTAAAATACGTAATTAGAGTTTCCAGAAATGATTAAAACCTTGGAAGAACCCCTTGAAATTAAAGTAAATAGATTCTTCCTACATTTCCTGCCGTTTGTTATCACAGACATTACCAAAGGAAAGCCGTGAAATGACCAGCAAACTGATAATATTTACAACTCTGGGCACTTTAGGGAGCGTTTTCACTTGAATTTGCTTTCAAATATTAGGAATTCTTGTTTATACGGCTCAAAATTTGTGTAGAAAGCCTTTAAGTGAGGTTTAAACTGTGTATGTTTACAATTGAGGCCCCATTACTCTGGCGACTTTTGTATGACTCTGTTAAAATCCTGACGGTTCCAGTACAAATTTGTAAGAAAACTCTCTAGTTGTGGTAAAACTCTTAAAATACGCAATAGGAGTTTCCAGAAATGATTAAAAACTTGGAAGAACCCCTTGAAATTAAAGTAAATAGATTCTTCCTACATTTCCTGCCGTTTGTAATCACAGACATTACCAGTGGAAAGCCGGGAAATGACCAGCAAACTGATAATATTTACAACGCTGGGCACTTGAGGGAGCGTTTTCACTTGAATTTGCTTTCAAATATTAGGAATTCTTGTTTATACAGCTCAAAATTTGTGCAGAAAGCCTCTAAGTGAGGACTGTACTGCTTATGTTTACAATTGAGGTCGCATTACTCTGGCGACTTTTCTATGACTCTGTTAAAATCCTGACGGTTCCAGTACAAATTTGTAAGAAAACTCTCTAGTTGTGGTAAAACTCTTAAAATACGTAATTAGAGTTTCCAGAAATGATTAAAACCTTGGAAGAACCCCTTGAAATTAAAGTAAATAGATTCTTCCTACATTTCCTGCCGTTTGTAATCACAGACATTACCAGTGGAAAGCCGTGAAATGACCAGCAAACTGATAATATTTACAACTCTGGGCACTTTAGGGAGCGTTTTCACTTGAATTTGCTTTCAAATATTAGGAATTCTTGTTTATACAGCTCATAATTTTTGTAGAAAGCCTGTAAGTGAGGTTTAAACTGCGTATGTTTACAATTGAGGCCCCATTACTCTGGCGACTATTGTATGACTCTGTTAAAATCCTTACGGTCCCAGTACATATTTGTAAGAAAACTCTCTAGTTGTGGTAAAACTCTTAAAATACGCAATTAGAGTTTCCAGAAATGATTAAAATCTTGGAAGAACCCCTTGAAATTAAAGTAAATGGATTCTTCCTACATTTCCTGCCGTTTGTTATCACAGACATTACCAATGGAAAGCCGTGAAATGACCAGCAAACTGATAATATTTAAAACTCCGGGCACTTTAGGGAGCGTTTTCACTTGAATTTGCTTTCAAATATTAGGAATTCTTGTTTATACGGCTCAAAATTTGTGTAGAAAGCCTGTAAGTGATGACTGTAGCTTATGTTTACAATTGAGGCCGCATTACTCTGGCGACTTTTGTATGACTCTGTTAAAATCCTGACGGTTCCAGTACATATTTGTAAGAAAACTCTCTAGTTGTGGTAAAACTCTTAAAATACGTAATTAGAGTTTCCAGAAATGATTAAAACCTTGGAAGAACCCCTTGAAATTAAAGTAAATAGATTCTTCCTACATTTCCTGCCGTTTGTAATCACAGACATTACCAGTGGAAAGCCGTGAAATGTCCAGCAAACTGATAATATTTACAACTCCGGGCACTTTAGGGAGCGTTTTCACTTGAATTTGCTTTCAAATATTAGGAATTCTTGTTTATACAGCTGAAAATTTGTGCAGAAAGCCTGTAAGTGAGGACTGAACGCTTATGTTTACAATTGAGGCCGCATTACTCTGGCGACTTTTGTATGACTCTGTTAAAATCCTGACGGTTCCAGAACAAATTTGTAAGAAAACTCTCTAGGTGTGGTAAAACTCTTAAAATACGTAATTAGAGTTTCCAGAAATGATTAAAACCTTGGAAGAACCCCTTGAAATTAAAGTAAATAGATTCTTCCTACATTTCCTGCCGTTTGTTATCACAGACATTACCAGTGGAAAGCCGTGAAATGACCAGCAAACTGATAATATTTACAACTCCGGGCACTTTAGGGAGCGTTTTCACTTGAATTTGCTTTCAAATATTAGGAATTCTTGTTTATACGGCTCAAAATTTGTGTAGAAAGCCTGTAAGTGATGACTGTAGCTTATGTTTACAATTGAGGCCGCATTACTCTGGCGACTTTTGTATGACTCTGTTAAAATCCTGACGGTTCCAGTACATATTTGTAAGAAAACTCTCTAGTTGTGGTAAAACTCTTAAAATACATAATTAGAGTTTCCAGAAATGATTAAAACCTTGGAAGAACCCCTTGAAATTAAAGTAAATAGATTCTTCCTACATTTCCTGCCGTTTGTAATCACAGACATTACCAGTGGAAAGCCGTGAAATGTCCAGCAAACTGATAATATTTACAACTCCGGGCACTTTAGGGAGCGTTTTCACTTGAATTTGCTTTCAAATATTAGGAATTCTTGTTTATACAGCTGAAAATTTGTGCAGAAAGCCTGTAAGTGAGGACTGAACGCTTATGTTTACAATTGAGGCCGCATTACTCTGGCGACTTTTGTATGACTCTGTTAAAATCCTGACGGTTCCAGTACAAATTTGTAAGAAAACTCTCTAGGTGTGGTAAAACTCTTAAAATACGTAATTAGAGTTTCCAGAAATGATTAAAACCTTGGAAGAACCCCTTGAAATTAAAGTAAATAGATTCTTCCTACATTTCCTGCCGTTTGTTATCACAGACATTACCAGTGGAAAGCCGTGAAATGACCAGCAAACTGATAATATTTACAACTCCGGGCACTTTAGGTAGCGTTTTCACTTGAATTTGCTTTCAAATATTAGGAATTCTTGTTTATACAGCTCAAAATTTGTGTAGAAAGCCTGTAAGTGAGGACTGTACTGCTTATGTTTACAATTGAGGTCTCATTACTCTGGCGACTTTTGTATGACTCTGTTAAAATCATGACGGTTCCAGTACATATTTGTAAGAAAACTCTCTAGTTGTGGTAAAACTCTTAAAATACGTAATTAGAGTTTCCAGAAGTGATTAAAAACTTGGAAGAACCCCTTGAAATTAAAGTAAATAGATTCTTCCTACATTTCCTGCCGTTTGTTATCACAGACATTACCAGTGGAAAGCCGTGAAATGACCAGCAAACTGATAATATTTACAACTCCGGGCACTTTAGGGAGCGTTTTCACTTGAATTTGCTTTCAAATATTAGGAATTCTTGTTTATACGGCTCAAAATTTGTGTAGAAAGCCTTTAAGTGAGGTTTAAACTGTGTATGTTTACAATTGAGGCCCCATTACTCTGGCGACTTTTCTATGACTCTGTTAAAATCCTGACGGTTCCAGTACATATTTGTAAGAAAACTCTCTAGTTGTGGTAAAACTCTTAAAATACGCAATTAGAGTTTCCAGAAATGATTAAAAACTTTGAACAACCCCTTGAAATTAAAGTAAATAGATTCTTCCTACATTTCCTGCCGTTTGTAATCACAGACATTACCAGTGGAAAGCCGGGAAATGACCAGCAAACTGATAATATTTACAACGCTGGGCACTTGAGGGAGCGTTTTCACTTGAATTTGCTTTCAAATATTAGGAATTCTTGTTTATACAGCTCAAAATTTGTGTAGAAAGCCTGTAAGTGAGGACTGTACTGCTTATGTTTACAATTGAGACTGCATTACTCTGGCGACTTTTGTATGACTCTGTTAAAATCATGACGGTTCCAGAACATATTTGTAAGAAAACTCTCTAGTTGTGGTAAAACTCTTAAAATACGTAATTAGAGTTTCCAGAAATGATTAAAACCTTGGAAGAACCCCTTGAAATTAAAGTAAATAGATTCTTCCCACATTTCCTGCCGTTTGTAATCACAGACATTACCAGTGGAAAGCCGTGAAATGACCAGCAAACTGATAATATTTACAACTCTGGGCACTTTAGGGAGCGTTTTCACTTGAATTTGCTTTCAAATATTAGGAATTCTTGTTTATACAGCTCATAATTTTTGTAGAAAGCCTGTAAGTGAGGTTTAAACTGCGTATGTTTACAATTGAGGCCCCATTACTCTGGCGACTATTGTATGACTCTGTTAAAATCCTGACGGTTCCAGTACATATTTGTAAGAAAACTCTCTAGTTGTGGTAAAACTCCTAAAATACGCAATTAGAGTTTCCAGAAATGATTTAAATCTTGGAAGAACCCCTTGAAATTAAAGTAAATAGATTCTTCCTACATTTCCTGCCGTTTGTAATCACAGACATTACCAATGGAAAGCCGTAAAATGACCAGCAAACTGATAATATTTAAAACTCCGGGCACTTTAGGGAGCGTTTTCACTTGAATTTGCTTTCAAATATTAGGAATTCTTGTTTATACAGCTCAAAATTTGTGTAGAAAGCCTGTAAGTGAGGTCTAAACTGCGTATGTTTACAATTGAGGCCCCATTACTCTGGCGACTTTTGAATGACTCTGTTAAAATCCTTACGGTTCCAGTACATATTTGCAAGAAAACTCTCTAGTTGTGGTAAAACTCTTAAAATACGTAATTAGAGTTTCCAGAAATGATTAAAACCTTGGAAGAACCCCTTGAAATTAAAGTAAATAGATTCTTCCTACATTTCCTGCCGTTTGTAATCACAGACATTACCAGTGGAAAGCCGTGAAATGACCAGCAAACTGATAATATTTACAACTCCGGGCACTTTAGGGAGCGTTTTCACTTGAATTTGCTTTCAAATATTAGGAATTCTTGTTTATACAGCTCAAAATTTGTGCAGAAAGCCTCTAAGTGAGGACTGTACTGCTTATGTTTACAATTGAGGTCGCATTACTCTGGCGACTTTTCTATGACTCTGTTAAAATCCTGACGGTTCCAGTACAAATTTGTAAGAAAACTCTCTAGTTGTGGTAAAACTCTTAAAATACGTAATTAGAGTTTCCAGAAATGATTAAAACCTTGGAAGAACCCCTTGAAATTAAAGTAAATAGATTCTTCCTACATTTCCTGCCGTTTGTAATCACAGACATTACCAGTGGAAAGCCGTGAAATGACCAGCAAACTGATAATATTTACAACTCTGGGCACTTTAGGGAGCGTTTTCACTTGAATTTGCTTTCAAATATTAGGAATTCTTGTTTATACAGCTCAAAATTTGTGCAGAAAGCCTGTAAGTGAGGACTGTACTGCTTATGTTTACAATTGAGGCCGCATTACTCTGGCGACTTTTGTATGACTCTGTTAAAATCCTGACGGTTCCTGTACAAATTTGTAAGAAAACTCTCTAGTTGTGGTAAAACTCTTAAAATACGTAATTAGAGTTTCCAGAAATGATTAAAACCTTGGAAGAACCCCTTGAAATTAAAGTAAATAGATTCTTCCTACATTTCCTGCCGTTTGTTATCACAGACATTACCAAAGGAAAGCCGTGAAATGACCAGCAAACTGATAATATTTACAACTCTGGGCACTTTAGGGAGCGTTTTCACTTGAATTTGCTTTCAAATATTAGGAATTCTTGTTTATACGGCTCAAAATTTGTGTAGAAAGCCTTTAAGTGAGGTTTAAACTGTGTATGTTTACAATTGAGGCCCCATTACTCTGGCGACTTTTGTATGACTCTGTTAAAATCCTGACGGTTCCAGTACAAATTTGTAAGAAAACTCTCTAGTTGTGGTAAAACTCTTAAAATACGCAATAGGAGTTTCCAGAAATGATTAAAAACTTGGAAGAACCCCTTGAAATTAAAGTAAATAGATTCTTCCTACATTTCCTGCCGTTTGTAATCACAGACATTACCAGTGGAAAGCCGGGAAATGACCAGCAAACTGATAATATTTACAACGCTGGGCACTTGAGGGAGCGTTTTCACTTGAATTTGCTTTCAAATATTAGGAATTCTTGTTTATACAGCTCAAAATTTGTGCAGAAAGCCTCTAAGTGAGGACTGTACTGCTTATGTTTACAATTGAGGTCGCATTACTCTGGCGACTTTTCTATGACTCTGTTAAAATCCTGACGGTTCCAGTACAAATTTGTAAGAAAACTCTCTAGTTGTGGTAAAACTCTTAAAATACGTAATTAGAGTTTCCAGAAATGATTAAAACCTTGGAAGAACCCCTTGAAATTAAAGTAAATAGATTCTTCCTACATTTCCTGCCGTTTGTAATCACAGACATTACCAGTGGAAAGCCGTGAAATGACCAGCAAACTGATAATATTTACAACTCTGGGCACTTTAGGGAGCGTTTTCACTTGAATTTGCTTTCAAATATTAGGAATTCTTGTTTATACAGCTCATAATTTTTGTAGAAAGCCTGTAAGTGAGGTTTAAACTGCGTATGTTTACAATTGAGGCCCCATTACTCTGGCGACTATTGTATGACTCTGTTAAAATCCTTACGGTCCCAGTACATATTTGTAAGAAAACTCTCTAGTTGTGGTAAAACTCTTAAAATACGCAATTAGAGTTTCCAGAAATGATTAAAATCTTGGAAGAACCCCTTGAAATTAAAGTAAATGGATTCTTCCTACATTTCCTGCCGTTTGTAATCACAGACATTACCAGTGGAAAGCCGTGAAATGACCAGCAAACTGATAATATTTACAACTCCGGGCACTTTAGGGAGCGTTTTCACTTGAATTTGCTTTCAAATATTAGGAATTCTTGTTTATACAGCTGAAAATTTGTGCAGAAAGCCTGTAAGTGAGGACTGAACGCTTATGTTTACAATTGAGGCCGCATTACTCTGGCGACTTTTGTATGACTCTGTTAAAATCCTGACGGTTCCAGTACAAATTTGTAAGAAAACTCTCTAGGTGTGGTAAAACTCTTAAAATACGTAATTAGAGTTTCCAGAAATGATTAAAACCTTGGAAGAACCCCTTGAAATTAAAGTAAATAGATTCTTCCTACATTTCCTGCCGTTTGTTATCACAGACATTACCAGTGGAAAGCCGTGAAATGACCAGCAAACTGATAATATTTACAACTCCGGGCACTTTAGGGAGCGTTTTCACTTGAATTTGCTTTCAAATATTAGGAATTCTTGTTTATACGGCTCAAAATTTGTGCAGAAAGCCTGTAAGTGAGGACTGAACGCTTATGTTTACAATTGAGGCCGCATTACTCTGGCGACTTTTGTATGACTCTGTTAAAATCCTGACGGTTCCAGTACAAATTTGTAAGAAAACTCTCTAGGTGTGGTAAAACTCTTAAAATACGTAATTAGAGTTTCCAGAAATGATTAAAACCTTGGAAGAACCCCTTGAAATTAAAGTAAATAGATTCTTCCTACATTTCCTGCCGTTTGTTATCACAGACATTACCAGTGGAAAGCCGTGAAATGACCAGCAAACTGATAATATTTACAACTCCGGGCACTTTAGGGAGCGTTTTCACTTGAATTTGCTTTCAAATATTAGGAATTCTTGTTTATACGGCTCAAAATTTGTGCAGAAAGCCTGTAAGTGAGGACTGAACGCTTATGTTTACAATTGAGGCCGCATTACTCTGGCGACTTTTGTATGACTCTGTTAAAATCCTGACGGTTCAAGTACAAATTTGTAAGAAAACTCTCTAGGTGTGGTAAAACTCTTAAAATACGTAATTAGAGTTTCCAGAAATGATTAAAACCTTGGAAGAACCCCTTGAAATTAAAGTAAATAGATTCTTCCTACATTTCCTGCCGTTTGTTATCACAGACATTACCAGTGGAAAGCCGTGAAATGACCAGCAAACTGATAATATTTACAACTCCGGGCACTTTAGGGAGCGTTTTCACTTGAATTTGCTTTCAAATATTAGGAATTCTTGTTTATACAGCTCAAAATTTGTGTAGAAAGCCTGTAAGTGAGGACTGTACTGCTTATGTTTACAATTGAGGTCTCATTACTCTGGCGACTTTTGTATGACTCTGTTAAAATCATGACGGTTCCAGTACATATTTGTAAGAAAACTCTCTAGTTGTGGTAAAACTCTTAAAATACGTAATTAGAGTTTCCAGAAGTGATTAAAAACTTGGAAGAACCCCTTGAAATTAAAGTAAATATATTCTTCCTACATTTCCTGCCGTTTGTAATCGCAGACATTACCAGTGGAAAGCCGTGAAATGACCAGCAAACTGATATTTACAACTCCGGGCACTTTAGGGAGCGTTTTCACTTGAATTTGCTTTCAAATATTAGGAATTCTTGTTTATACAGCTGAAAATTTGTGCAGAAAGCCTGTAAGTGAGGACTGAACTGCTTATGTTTACAATTGAGGTCTCATTACTCTGGCGACTTTTGTATGACTCTGTTAAAATCCTGACGGTTCCAGTACAAATTTGTAAGAAAACTCTCTAGGTGTGGTAAAACTCTTAAAATACGTAATTAGAGTTTCCAGAAATGATTAAAACCTTGGAAGAACCCCTTGAAATTAAAGTAAATAGATTCTTCCTACATTTCCTGCCGTTTGTTATCACAGACATTACCAGTGGAAAGCCGTGAAATGACCAGCAAACTGATAATATTTACAACTCCGGGCACTTTAGGGAGCGTTTTCACTTGAATTTGCTTTCAAATATTAGGAATTCTTGTTTATACGGCTCAAAATTTGTGTAGAAAGCCTTTAAGTGAGGTTTAAACTGTGTATGTTTACAATTGAGGCCCCATTACTCTGGCGACTTTTGTATGACTCTGTTAAAATCCTGACGGTTCCAGTACAAATTTGTAAGAAAACTCTCTAGTTGTGGTAAAACTCTTAAAATACGCAATAGGAGTTTCCAGAAATGATTAAAAACTTGGAAGAACCCCTTGAAATTAAAGTAAATAGATTCTTCCTACATTTCCTGCCGTTTGTAATCACAGACATTACCAGTGGAAAGCCGTGAAATGACCAGCAAACTGATAATATTTACAACTCCGGGCACTTTAGGGAGCGTTTTCACTTGAATTTGCTTTCAAATATTAGGAATTCTTGTTTATACAGCTCAAAATTTGTGCAGAAAGCCTCTAAGTGAGGACTGTACTGCTTATGTTTACAATTGAGGTCGCATTACTCTGGCGACTTTTCTATGACTCTGTTAAAATCCTGACGGTTCCAGTACAAATTTGTAAGAAAACTCTCTAGTTGTGGTAAAACTCTTAAAATACGTAATTAGAGTTTCCAGAAATGATTAAAACCTTGGAAGAACCCCTTGAAATTAAAGTAAATAGATTCTTCCTACATTTCCTGCCGTTTGTAATCACAGACATTACCAGTGGAAAGCCGTGAAATGACCAGCAAACTGATAATATTTACAACTCCGGGCACTTTAGGGAGCGTTTTCACTTGAATTTGCTTTCAAATATTAGGAATTCTTGTTTATACGGCTCAAAATTTGTGTAGAAAGCCTTTAAGTGAGGTTTAAACTGTGTATGTTTACAATTGAGGCCCCATTACTCTGGCGACTTTTGTATGACTCTGTTAAAATCCTGACGGTTCCAGTACAAATTTGTAAGAAAACTCTCTAGTTGTGGTAAAACTCTTAAAATACGCAATAGGAGTTTCCAGAAATGATTAAAAACTTGGAAGAACCCCTTGAAATTAAAGTAAATAGATTCTTCCTACATTTCCTGCCGTTTGTAATCACAGACATTACCAGTGGAAAGCCGGGAAATGACCAGCAAACTGATAATATTTACAACGCTGGGCACTTGAGGGAGCGTTTTCACTTGAATTTGCTTTCAAATATTAGGAATTCTTGTTTATACAGCTCAAAATTTGTGCAGAAAGCCTCTAAGTGAGGACTGTACTGCTTATGTTTACAATTGAGGTCGCATTACTCTGGCGACTTTTCTATGACTCTGTTAAAATCCTGACGGTTCCAGTACAAATTTGTAAGAAAACTCTCTAGTTGTGGTAAAACTCTTAAAATACGTAATTAGAGTTTCCAGAAATGATTAAAACCTTGGAAGAACCCCTTGAAATTAAAGTAAATAGATTCTTCCTACATTTCCTGCCGTTTGTAATCACAGACATTACCAGTGGAAAGCCGTGAAATGACCAGCAAACTGATAATATTTACAACTCTGGGCACTTTAGGGAGCGTTTTCACTTGAATTTGCTTTCAAATATTAGGAATTCTTGTTTATACAGCTCATAATTTTTGTAGAAAGCCTGTAAGTGAGGTTTAAACTGCGTATGTTTACAATTGAGGCCCCATTACTCTGGCGACTATTGTATGACTCTGTTAAAATCCTTACGGTCCCAGTACATATTTGTAAGAAAACTCTCTAGTTGTGGTAAAACTCTTAAAATACGCAATTAGAGTTTCCAGAAATGATTAAAATCTTGGAAGAACCCCTTGAAATTAAAGTAAATGGATTCTTCCTACATTTCCTGCCGTTTGTAATCACAGACATTACCAGTGGAAAGCCGTGAAATGACCAGCAAACTGATAATATTTACAACTCCGGGCACTTTAGGGAGCGTTTTCACTTGAATTTGCTTTCAAATATTAGGAATTCTTGTTTATACAGCTGAAAATTTGTGCAGAAAGCCTGTAAGTGAGGACTGAACGCTTATGTTTACAATTGAGGCCGCATTACTCTGGCGACTTTTGTATGACTCTGTTAAAATCCTGACGGTTCCAGTACAAATTTGTAAGAAAACTCTCTAGGTGTGGTAAAACTCTTAAAATACGTAATTAGAGTTTCCAGAAATGATTAAAACCTTGGAAGAACCCCTTGAAATTAAAGTAAATAGATTCTTCCTACATTTCCTGCCGTTTGTTATCACAGACATTACCAGTGGAAAGCCGTGAAATGACCAGCAAACTGATAATATTTACAACTCCGGGCACTTTAGGGAGCGTTTTCACTTGAATTTGCTTTCAAATATTAGGAATTCTTGTTTATACGGCTCAAAATTTGTGCAGAAAGCCTGTAAGTGAGGACTGAACGCTTATGTTTACAATTGAGGCCGCATTACTCTGGCGACTTTTGTATGACTCTGTTAAAATCCTGACGGTTCCAGTACAAATTTGTAAGAAAACTCTCTAGGTGTGGTAAAACTCTTAAAATACGTAATTAGAGTTTCCAGAAATGATTAAAACCTTGGAAGAACCCCTTGAAATTAAAGTAAATAGATTCTTCCTACATTTCCTGCCGTTTGTTATCACAGACATTACCAGTGGAAAGCCGTGAAATGACCAGCAAACTGATAATATTTACAACTCCGGGCACTTTAGGGAGCGTTTTCACTTGAATTTGCTTTCAAATATTAGGAATTCTTGTTTATACGGCTCAAAATTTGTGTAGAAAGCCTGTAAGTGATGACTGTAGCTTATGTTTACAATTGAGGCCGCATTACTCTGGCGACTTTTGTATGACTCTGTTAAAATCCTGACGGTTCCAGTACATATTTGTAAGAAAACTCTCTAGTTGTGGTAAAACTCTTAAAATACATAATTAGAGTTTCCAGAAATGATTAAAACCTTGGAAGAACCCCTTGAAATTAAAGTAAATAGATTCTTCCTACATTTCCTGCCGTTTGTAATCACAGACATTACCAGTGGAAAGCCGTGAAATGTCCAGCAAACTGATAATATTTACAACTCCGGGCACTTTAGGGAGCGTTTTCACTTGAATTTGCTTTCAAATATTAGGAATTCTTGTTTATACAGCTGAAAATTTGTGCAGAAAGCCTGTAAGTGAGGACTGAACTGCTTATGTTTACAATTGAGGTCTCATTACTCTGGCGACTTTTGTATGACTCTGTTAAAATCCTGACGGTTCCAGTACAAATTTGTAAGAAAACTCTCTAGGTGTGGTAAAACTCTTAAAATACGTAATTAGAGTTTCCAGAAATGATTAAAACCTTGGAAGAACCCCTTGAAATTAAAGTAAATAGATTCTTCCTACATTTCCTGCCGTTTGTAATCACAGACATTACCAGTGGAAAGCCGTGAAATGACCAGCAAACTGATAATATTTACAACTCTGGGCACTTTAGGGAGCGTTTTCACTTGAATTTGCTTTCAAATATTAGGAATTCTTGTTTATACAGCTCATAATTTTTGTAGAAAGCCTGTAAGTGAGGTTTAAACTGCGTATGTTTACAATTGAGGCCCCTTTACTCTGGCGACTATTGTATGACTCTGTTAAAATCCTTACGGTCCCAGTACATATTTGTAAGAAAACTCTCTAGTTGTGGTAAAACTCTTAAAATACGCAATTAGAGTTTCCAGAAATGATTAAAACCTTGGAAGAACCCCTTGAAATTAAAGTAAATGGATTCTTCCTACATTTCCTGCCGTTTGTTATCACAGACATTACCAATGGAAAGCCGTGAAATGACCAGCAAACTGATAATATTTAAAACTCCGGGCACTTTAGGGAGCGTTTTCACTTGAATTTGCTTTCAAATATTAGGAATTCTTGTTTATACGGCTCAAAATTTGTGTAGAAAGCCTGTAAGTGATGACTGTAGCTTATGTTTACAATTGAGGCCGCATTACTCTGGCGACTTTTGTCTGACTCTGTTAAAATCCTGACGGTTCCAGTACATATTTGTAAGAAAACTCTCTAGTTGTGGTAAAACTCTTAAAATACATAATTAGAGTTTCCAGAAATGATTAAAACCTTGGAAGAACCCCTTGAAATTAAAGTAAATAGATTCTTCCTACATTTCCTGCCGTTTGTAATCACAGACATTACCAGTGGAAAGCCGTGAAATGACCAGCAAACTGATAATATTTACAACTCCGGGCACTTTAGGGAGCGTTTTCACTTGAATTTGCTTTCAAATATTAGGAATTCTTGTTTATACAGCTGAAAATTTGTGCAGAAAGCCTGTAAGTGAGGACTGAACTGCTTATGTTTACAATTGAGGTCTCATTACTCTGGCGACTTTTGTATGACTCTGTTAAAATCCTGACGGTTCCAGTACAAATTTGTAAGAAAACTCTCTAGGTGTGGTAAAACTCTTAAAATACGTAATTAGAGTTTCCAGAAATGATTAAAACCTTGGAAGAACCCCTTGAAATTAAAGTAAATAGATTCTTCCTACATTTCCTGCCGTTTGTTATCACAGACATTACCAGTGGAAAGCCGTGAAATGACCAGCAAACTGATAATATTTACAACTCCGGGCACTTTAGGGAGCGTTTTCACTTGAATTTGCTTTCAAATATTAGGAATTCTTGTTTATACGGCTCAAAATTTGTGTAGAAAGCCTTTAAGTGAGGTTTAAACTGTGTATGTTTACAATTGAGGCCCCATTACTCTGGCGACTTTTCTATGACTCTGTTAAAATCCTGACGGTTCCAGTACATATTTGTAAGAAAACTCTCTAGTTGTGGTAAAACTCTTAAAATACGCAATTAGAGTTTCCAGAAATGATTAAAAACTTTGAACAACCCCTTGAAATTAAAGTAAATAGATTCTTCCTACATTTCCTGCCGTTTGTAATCACAGACATTACCAGTGGAAAGCCGGGAAATGACCAGCAAACTGATAATATTTACAACGCTGGGCACTTGAGGGAGCGTTTTCACTTGAATTTGCTTTCAAATATTAGGAATTCTTGTTTATACAGCTCAAAATTTGTGTAGAAAGCCTGTAAGTGAGGTCTAAACTGCGTATGTTTACAATTGAGGCCCCATTACTCTGGCGACTTTTGAATGACTCTGTTAAAATCCTTACGGTTCCAGTACATATTTGCAAGAAAACTCTCTAGTTGTGGTAAAACTCTTAAAATACGTAATTAGAGTTTCCAGAAATGATTAAAACCTTGGAAGAACCCCTTGAAATTAAAGTAAATAGATTCTTCCTACATTTCCTGCCGTTTGTAATCACAGACATTACCAGTGGAAAGCCGTGAAATGACCAGCAAACTGATAATATTTACAACTCTGGGCACTTGAGGGAGCGTTTTCACTTGAATTTGCTTTCAAATATTAGGAATTCTTGTTTATACAGCTCAAAATTTGTGCAGAAAGCCTGTAAGTGAGGACTGTACTGCTTATGTTTACAATTGAGGCCGCATTACTCTGGCGACTTTTGTATGACTCTGTTAAAATCCTGACGGTTCCTGTACAAATTTGTAAGAAAACTCTCTAGTTGTGGTAAAACTCTTAAAATACGTAATTAGAGTTTCCAGAAATGATTAAAACCTTGGAAGAACCCCTTGAAATTAAAGTAAATAGATTCTTCCTACATTTCCTGCCGTTTGTTATCACAGACATTACCAAAGGAAAGCCGTGAAATGACCAGCAAACTGATAATATTTACAACTCTGGGCACTTTAGGGAGCGTTTTCACTTGAATTTGCTTTCAAATATTAGGAATTCTTGTTTATACGGCTCAAAATTTGTGTAGAAAGCCTTTAAGTGAGGTTTAAACTGTGTATGTTTACAATTGAGGCCCCATTACTCTGGCGACTTTTGTATGACTCTGTTAAAATCCTGACGGTTCCAGTACAAATTTGTAAGAAAACTCTCTAGTTGTGGTAAAACTCTTAAAATACGCAATAGGAGTTTCCAGAAATGATTAAAAACTTGGAAGAACCCCTTGAAATTAAAGTAAATAGATTCTTCCTACATTTCCTGCCGTTTGTAATCACAGACATTACCAGTGGAAAGCCGGGAAATGACCAGCAAACTGATAATATTTACAACGCTGGGCACTTGAGGGAGCGTTTTCACTTGAATTTGCTTTCAAATATTAGGAATTCTTGTTTATACAGCTCAAAATTTGTGCAGAAAGCCTCTAAGTGAGGACTGTACTGCTTATGTTTACAATTGAGGTCGCATTACTCTGGCGACTTTTCTATGACTCTGTTAAAATCCTGACGGTTCCAGTACAAATTTGTAAGAAAACTCTCTAGTTGTGGTAAAACTCTTAAAATACGTAATTAGAGTTTCCAGAAATGATTAAAACCTTGGAAGAACCCCTTGAAATTAAAGTAAATAGATTCTTCCTACATTTCCTGCCGTTTGTAATCACAGACATTACCAGTGGAAAGCCGTGAAATGACCAGCAAACTGATAATATTTACAACTCTGGGCACTTTAGGGAGCGTTTTCACTTGAATTTGCTTTCAAATATTAGGAATTCTTGTTTATACAGCTCATAATTTTTGTAGAAAGCCTGTAAGTGAGGTTTAAACTGCGTATGTTTACAATTGAGGCCCCATTACTCTGGCGACTATTGTATGACTCTGTTAAAATCCTTACGGTCCCAGTACATATTTGTAAGAAAACTCTCTAGTTGTGGTAAAACTCTTAAAATACGCAATTAGAGTTTCCAGAAATGATTAAAATCTTGGAAGAACCCCTTGAAATTAAAGTAAATGGATTCTTCCTACATTTCCTGCCGTTTGTTATCACAGACATTACCAATGGAAAGCCGTGAAATGACCAGCAAACTGATAATATTTAAAACTCCGGGCACTTTAGGGAGCGTTTTCACTTGAATTTGCTTTCAAATATTAGGAATTCTTGTTTATACGGCTCAAAATTTGTGTAGAAAGCCTGTAAGTGATGACTGTAGCTTATGTTTACAATTGAGGCCGCATTACTCTGGCGACTTTTGTATGACTCTGTTAAAATCCTGACGGTTCCAGTACATATTTGTAAGAAAACTCTCTAGTTGTGGTAAAACTCTTAAAATACGTAATTAGAGTTTCCAGAAATGATTAAAACCTTGGAAGAACCCCTTGAAATTAAAGTAAATAGATTCTTCCTACATTTCCTGCCGTTTGTAATCACAGACATTACCAGTGGAAAGCCGTGAAATGTCCAGCAAACTGATAATATTTACAACTCCGGGCACTTTAGGGAGCGTTTTCACTTGAATTTGCTTTCAAATATTAGGAATTCTTGTTTATACAGCTGAAAATTTGTGCAGAAAGCCTGTAAGTGAGGACTGAACGCTTATGTTTACAATTGAGGCCGCATTACTCTGGCGACTTTTGTATGACTCTGTTAAAATCCTGACGGTTCCAGAACAAATTTGTAAGAAAACTCTCTAGGTGTGGTAAAACTCTTAAAATACGTAATTAGAGTTTCCAGAAATGATTAAAACCTTGGAAGAACCCCTTGAAATTAAAGTAAATAGATTCTTCCTACATTTCCTGCCGTTTGTTATCACAGACATTACCAGTGGAAAGCCGTGAAATGACCAGCAAACTGATAATATTTACAACTCCGGGCACTTTAGGGAGCGTTTTCACTTGAATTTGCTTTCAAATATTAGGAATTCTTGTTTATACGGCTCAAAATTTGTGTAGAAAGCCTGTAAGTGATGACTGTAGCTTATGTTTACAATTGAGGCCGCATTACTCTGGCGACTTTTGTATGACTCTGTTAAAATCCTGACGGTTCCAGTACATATTTGTAAGAAAACTCTCTAGTTGTGGTAAAACTCTTAAAATACATAATTAGAGTTTCCAGAAATGATTAAAACCTTGGAAGAACCCCTTGAAATTAAAGTAAATAGATTCTTCCTACATTTCCTGCCGTTTGTAATCACAGACATTACCAGTGGAAAGCCGTGAAATGTCCAGCAAACTGATAATATTTACAACTCCGGGCACTTTAGGGAGCGTTTTCACTTGAATTTGCTTTCAAATATTAGGAATTCTTGTTTATACAGCTGAAAATTTGTGCAGAAAGCCTGTAAGTGAGGACTGAACGCTTATGTTTACAATTGAGGCCGCATTACTCTGGCGACTTTTGTATGACTCTGTTAAAATCCTGACGGTTCCAGTACAAATTTGTAAGAAAACTCTCTAGGTGTGGTAAAACTCTTAAAATACGTAATTAGAGTTTCCAGAAATGATTAAAACCTTGGAAGAACCCCTTGAAATTAAAGTAAATAGATTCTTCCTACATTTCCTGCCGTTTGTTATCACAGACATTACCAGTGGAAAGCCGTGAAATGACCAGCAAACTGATAATATTTACAACTCCGGGCACTTTAGGGAGCGTTTTCACTTGAATTTGCTTTCAAATATTAGGAATTCTTGTTTATACAGCTCAAAATTTGTGCAGAAAGCCTCTAAGTGAGGACTGTACTGCTTATGTTTACAATTGAGGTCGCATTACTCTGGCGACTTTTCTATGACTCTGTTAAAATCCTGACGGTTCCAGTACAAATTTGTAAGAAAACTCTCTAGTTGTGGTAAAACTCTTAAAATACGTAATTAGAGTTTCCAGAAATGATTAAAACCTTGGAAGAACCCCTTGAAATTAAAGTAAATAGATTCTTCCTACATTTCCTGCCGTTTGTAATCACAGACATTACCAGTGGAAAGCCGTGAAATGACCAGCAAACTGATAATATTTACAACTCCGGGCACTTTAGGGAGCGTTTTCACTTGAATTTGCTTTCAAATATTAGGAATTCTTGTTTATACGGCTCAAAATTTGTGTAGAAAGCCTTTAAGTGAGGTTTAAACTGTGTATGTTTACAATTGAGGCCCCATTACTCTGGCGACTTTTGTATGACTCTGTTAAAATCCTGACGGTTCCAGTACAAATTTGTAAGAAAACTCTCTAGTTGTGGTAAAACTCTTAAAATACGCAATAGGAGTTTCCAGAAATGATTAAAAACTTGGAAGAACCCCTTGAAATTAAAGTAAATAGATTCTTCCTACATTTCCTGCCGTTTGTAATCACAGACATTACCAGTGGAAAGCCGGGAAATGACCAGCAAACTGATAATATTTACAACGCTGGGCACTTGAGGGAGCGTTTTCACTTGAATTTGCTTTCAAATATTAGGAATTCTTGTTTATACAGCTCAAAATTTGTGCAGAAAGCCTCTAAGTGAGGACTGTACTGCTTATGTTTACAATTGAGGTCGCATTACTCTGGCGACTTTTCTATGACTCTGTTAAAATCCTGACGGTTCCAGTACAAATTTGTAAGAAAACTCTCTAGTTGTGGTAAAACTCTTAAAATACGTAATTAGAGTTTCCAGAAATGATTAAAACCTTGGAAGAACCCCTTGAAATTAAAGTAAATAGATTCTTCCTACATTTCCTGCCGTTTGTTATCACAGACATTACCAGTGGAAAGCCGTGAAATGACCAGCAAACTGATAATATTTACAACTCTGGGCACTTTAGGGAGCGTTTTCACTTGAATTTGCTTTCAAATATTAGGAATTCTTGTTTATACAGCTCATAATTTTTGTAGAAAGCCTGTAAGTGAGGTTTAAACTGCGTATGTTTACAATTGAGGCCCCATTACTCTGGCGACTATTGTATGACTCTGTTAAAATCCTTACGGTCCCAGTACATATTTGTAAGAAAACTCTCTAGTTGTGGTAAAACTCTTAAAATACGCAATTAGAGTTTCCAGAAATGATTAAAATCTTGGAAGAACCCCTTGAAATTAAAGTAAATGGATTCTTCCTACATTTCCTGCCGTTTGTTATCACAGACATTACCAATGGAAAGCCGTGAAATGACCAGCAAACTGATAATATTTAAAACTCCGGGCACTTTAGGGAGCGTTTTCACTTGAATTTGCTTTCAAATATTAGGAATTCTTGTTTATACGGCTCAAAATTTGTGTAGAAAGCCTGTAAGTGATGACTGTAGCTTATGTTTACAATTGAGGCCGCATTACTCTGGCGACTTTTGTATGACTCTGTTAAAATCCTGACGGTTCCAGTACATATTTGTAAGAAAACTCTCTAGTTGTGGTAAAACTCTTAAAATACGTAATTAGAGTTTCCAGAAATGATTAAAACCTTGGAAGAACCCCTTGAAATTAAAGTAAATAGATTCTTCCTACATTTCCTGCCGTTTGTAATCACAGACATTACCAGTGGAAAGCCGTGAAATGTCCAGCAAACTGATAATATTTACAACTCCGGGCACTTTAGGGAGCGTTTTCACTTGAATTTGCTTTCAAATATTAGGAATTCTTGTTTATACAGCTGAAAATTTGTGCAGAAAGCCTGTAAGTGAGGACTGAACGCTTATGTTTACAATTGAGGCCGCATTACTCTGGCGACTTTTGTATGACTCTGTTAAAATCCTGACGGTTCCAGAACAAATTTGTAAGAAAACTCTCTAGGTGTGGTAAAACTCTTAAAATACGTAATTAGAGTTTCCAGAAATGATTAAAACCTTGGAAGAACCCCTTGAAATTAAAGTAAATAGATTCTTCCTACATTTCCTGCCGTTTGTTATCACAGACATTACCAGTGGAAAGCCGTGAAATGACCAGCAAACTGATAATATTTACAACTCCGGGCACTTTAGGGAGCGTTTTCACTTGAATTTGCTTTCAAATATTAGGAATTCTTGTTTATACGGCTCAAAATTTGTGTAGAAAGCCTGTAAGTGATGACTGTAGCTTATGTTTACAATTGAGGCCGCATTACTCTGGCGACTTTTGTATGACTCTGTTAAAATCCTGACGGTTCCAGTACATATTTGTAAGAAAACTCTCTAGTTGTGGTAAAACTCTTAAAATACATAATTAGAGTTTCCAGAAATGATTAAAACCTTGGAAGAACCCCTTGAAATTAAAGTAAATAGATTCTTCCTACATTTCCTGCCGTTTGTAATCACAGACATTACCAGTGGAAAGCCGTGAAATGTCCAGCAAACTGATAATATTTACAACTCCGGGCACTTTAGGGAGCGTTTTCACTTGAATTTGCTTTCAAATATTAGGAATTCTTGTTTATACAGCTGAAAATTTGTGCAGAAAGCCTGTAAGTGAGGACTGAACGCTTATGTTTACAATTGAGGCCGCATTACTCTGGCGACTTTTGTATGACTCTGTTAAAATCCTGACGGTTCCAGTACAAATTTGTAAGAAAACTCTCTAGGTGTGGTAAAACTCTTAAAATACGTAATTAGAGTTTCCAGAAATGATTAAAACCTTGGAAGAACCCCTTGAAATTAAAGTAAATAGATTCTTCCTACATTTCCTGCCGTTTGTTATCACAGACATTACCAGTGGAAAGCCGTGAAATGACCAGCAAACTGATAATATTTACAACTCCGGGCACTTTAGGGAGCGTTTTCACTTGAATTTGCTTTCAAATATTAGGAATTCTTGTTTATACAGCTCAAAATTTGTGCAGAAAGCCTCTAAGTGAGGACTGTACTGCTTATGTTTACAATTGAGGTCGCATTACTCTGGCGACTTTTCTATGACTCTGTTAAAATCCTGACGGTTCCAGTACAAATTTGTAAGAAAACTCTCTAGTTGTGGTAAAACTCTTAAAATACGTAATTAGAGTTTCCAGAAATGATTAAAACCTTGGAAGAACCCCTTGAAATTAAAGTAAATAGATTCTTCCTACATTTCCTGCCGTTTGTAATCACAGACATTACCAGTGGAAAGCCGTGAAATGACCAGCAAACTGATAATATTTACAACTCCGGGCACTTTAGGGAGCGTTTTCACTTGAATTTGCTTTCAAATATTAGGAATTCTTGTTTATACGGCTCAAAATTTGTGTAGAAAGCCTTTAAGTGAGGTTTAAACTGTGTATGTTTACAATTGAGGCCCCATTACTCTGGCGACTTTTGTATGACTCTGTTAAAATCCTGACGGTTCCAGTACAAATTTGTAAGAAAACTCTCTAGTTGTGGTAAAACTCTTAAAATACGCAATAGGAGTTTCCAGAAATGATTAAAAACTTGGAAGAACCCCTTGAAATTAAAGTAAATAGATTCTTCCTACATTTCCTGCCGTTTGTAATCACAGACATTACCAGTGGAAAGCCGGGAAATGACCAGCAAACTGATAATATTTACAACGCTGGGCACTTGAGGGAGCGTTTTCACTTGAATTTGCTTTCAAATATTAGGAATTCTTGTTTATACAGCTCAAAATTTGTGCAGAAAGCCTCTAAGTGAGGACTGTACTGCTTATGTTTACAATTGAGGTCGCATTACTCTGGCGACTTTTCTATGACTCTGTTAAAATCCTGACGGTTCCAGTACAAATTTGTAAGAAAACTCTCTAGTTGTGGTAAAACTCTTAAAATACGTAATTAGAGTTTCCAGAAATGATTAAAACCTTGGAAGAACCCCTTGAAATTAAAGTAAATAGATTCTTCCTACATTTCCTGCCGTTTGTAATCACAGACATTACCAGTGGAAAGCCGTGAAATGACCAGCAAACTGATAATATTTACAACTCTGGGCACTTTAGGGAGCGTTTTCACTTGAATTTGCTTTCAAATATTAGGAATTCTTGTTTATACAGCTCATAATTTTTGTAGAAAGCCTGTAAGTGAGGTTTAAACTGCGTATGTTTACAATTGAGGCCCCATTACTCTGGCGACTATTGTATGACTCTGTTAAAATCCTTACGGTCCCAGTACATATTTGTAAGAAAACTCTCTAGTTGTGGTAAAACTCTTAAAATACGCAATTAGAGTTTCCAGAAATGATTAAAATCTTGGAAGAACCCCTTGAAATTAAAGTAAATGGATTCTTCCTACATTTCCTGCCGTTTGTAATCACAGACATTACCAGTGGAAAGCCGTGAAATGACCAGCAAACTGATAATATTTACAACTCCGGGCACTTTAGGGAGCGTTTTCACTTGAATTTGCTTTCAAATATTAGGAATTCTTGTTTATACAGCTGAAAATTTGTGCAGAAAGCCTGTAAGTGAGGACTGAACGCTTATGTTTACAATTGAGGCCGCATTACTCTGGCGACTTTTGTATGACTCTGTTAAAATCCTGACGGTTCCAGTACAAATTTGTAAGAAAACTCTCTAGGTGTGGTAAAACTCTTAAAATACGTAATTAGAGTTTCCAGAAATGATTAAAACCTTGGAAGAACCCCTTGAAATTAAAGTAAATAGATTCTTCCTACATTTCCTGCCGTTTGTTATCACAGACATTACCAGTGGAAAGCCGTGAAATGACCAGCAAACTGATAATATTTACAACTCCGGGCACTTTAGGGAGCGTTTTCACTTGAATTTGCTTTCAAATATTAGGAATTCTTGTTTATACGGCTCAAAATTTGTGCAGAAAGCCTGTAAGTGAGGACTGAACGCTTATGTTTACAATTGAGACTGCATTACTCTGGCGACTTTTGTATGACTCTGTTAAAATCATGACGGTTCCAGAACATATTTGTAAGAAAACTCTCTAGTTGTGGTAAAACTCTTAAAATACGTAATTAGAGTTTCCAGAAATGATTAAAACCTTGGAAGAACCCCTTGAAATTAAAGTAAATAGATTCTTCCCACATTTCCTGCCGTTTGTAATCACAGACATTACCAGTGGAAAGCCGTGAAATGACCAGCAAACTGATAATATTTACAACTCTGGGCACTTTAGGGAGCGTTTTCACTTGAATTTGCTTTCAAATATTAGGAATTCTTGTTTATACAGCTCATAATTTTTGTAGAAAGCCTGTAAGTGAGGTTTAAACTGCGTATGTTTACAATTGAGGCCCCATTACTCTGGCGACTATTGTATGACTCTGTTAAAATCCTGACGGTTCCAGTACATATTTGTAAGAAAACTCTCTAGTTGTGGTAAAACTCCTAAAATACGCAATTAGAGTTTCCAGAAATGATTTAAATCTTGGAAGAACCCCTTGAAATTAAAGTAAATAGATTCTTCCTACATTTCCTGCCGTTTGTAATCACAGACATTACCAATGGAAAGCCGTAAAATGACCAGCAAACTGATAATATTTAAAACTCCGGGCACTTTAGGGAGCGTTTTCACTTGAATTTGCTTTCAAATATTAGGAATTCTTGTTTATACAGCTCAAAATTTGTGTAGAAAGCCTGTAAGTGAGGTCTAAACTGCGTATGTTTACAATTGAGGCCCCATTACTCTGGCGACTTTTGAATGACTCTGTTAAAATCCTTACGGTTCCAGTACATATTTGCAAGAAAACTCTCTAGTTGTGGTAAAACTCTTAAAATACGTAATTAGAGTTTCCAGAAATGATTAAAACCTTGGAAGAACCCCTTGAAATTAAAGTAAATAGATTCTTCCTACATTTCCTGCCGTTTGTAATCACAGACATTACCAGTGGAAAGCCGTGAAATGACCAGCAAACTGATAATATTTACAACTCCGGGCACTTTAGGGAGCGTTTTCACTTGAATTTGCTTTCAAATATTAGGAATTCTTGTTTATACAGCTCAAAATTTGTGCAGAAAGCCTCTAAGTGAGGACTGTACTGCTTATGTTTACAATTGAGGTCGCATTACTCTGGCGACTTTTCTATGACTCTGTTAAAATCCTGACGGTTCCAGTACAAATTTGTAAGAAAACTCTCTAGTTGTGGTAAAACTCTTAAAATACGTAATTAGAGTTTCCAGAAATGATTAAAACCTTGGAAGAACCCCTTGAAATTAAAGTAAATAGATTCTTCCTACATTTCCTGCCGTTTGTAATCACAGACATTACCAGTGGAAAGCCGTGAAATGACCAGCAAACTGATAATATTTACAACTCTGGGCACTTTAGGGAGCGTTTTCACTTGAATTTGCTTTCAAATATTAGGAATTCTTGTTTATACAGCTCAAAATTTGTGCAGAAAGCCTGTAAGTGAGGACTGTACTGCTTATGTTTACAATTGAGGCCGCATTACTCTGGCGACTTTTGTATGACTCTGTTAAAATCCTGACGGTTCCTGTACAAATTTGTAAGAAAACTCTCTAGTTGTGGTAAAACTCTTAAAATACGTAATTAGAGTTTCCAGAAATGATTAAAACCTTGGAAGAACCCCTTGAAATTAAAGTAAATAGATTCTTCCTACATTTCCTGCCGTTTGTTATCACAGACATTACCAAAGGAAAGCCGTGAAATGACCAGCAAACTGATAATATTTACAACTCTGGGCACTTTAGGGAGCGTTTTCACTTGAATTTGCTTTCAAATATTAGGAATTCTTGTTTATACGGCTCAAAATTTGTGTAGAAAGCCTTTAAGTGAGGTTTAAACTGTGTATGTTTACAATTGAGGCCCCATTACTCTGGCGACTTTTGTATGACTCTGTTAAAATCCTGACGGTTCCAGTACAAATTTGTAAGAAAACTCTCTAGTTGTGGTAAAACTCTTAAAATACGCAATAGGAGTTTCCAGAAATGATTAAAAACTTGGAAGAACCCCTTGAAATTAAAGTAAATAGATTCTTCCTACATTTCCTGCCGTTTGTAATCACAGACATTACCAGTGGAAAGCCGGGAAATGACCAGCAAACTGATAATATTTACAACGCTGGGCACTTGAGGGAGCGTTTTCACTTGAATTTGCTTTCAAATATTAGGAATTCTTGTTTATACAGCTCAAAATTTGTGCAGAAAGCCTCTAAGTGAGGACTGTACTGCTTATGTTTACAATTGAGGTCGCATTACTCTGGCGACTTTTCTATGACTCTGTTAAAATCCTGACGGTTCCAGTACAAATTTGTAAGAAAACTCTCTAGTTGTGGTAAAACTCTTAAAATACGTAATTAGAGTTTCCAGAAATGATTAAAACCTTGGAAGAACCCCTTGAAATTAAAGTAAATAGATTCTTCCTACATTTCCTGCCGTTTGTAATCACAGACATTACCAGTGGAAAGCCGTGAAATGACCAGCAAACTGATAATATTTACAACTCTGGGCACTTTAGGGAGCGTTTTCACTTGAATTTGCTTTCAAATATTAGGAATTCTTGTTTATACAGCTCATAATTTTTGTAGAAAGCCTGTAAGTGAGGTTTAAACTGCGTATGTTTACAATTGAGGCCCCATTACTCTGGCGACTATTGTATGACTCTGTTAAAATCCTTACGGTCCCAGTACATATTTGTAAGAAAACTCTCTAGTTGTGGTAAAACTCTTAAAATACGCAATTAGAGTTTCCAGAAATGATTAAAATCTTGGAAGAACCCCTTGAAATTAAAGTAAATGGATTCTTCCTACATTTCCTGCCGTTTGTAATCACAGACATTACCAGTGGAAAGCCGTGAAATGACCAGCAAACTGATAATATTTACAACTCCGGGCACTTTAGGGAGCGTTTTCACTTGAATTTGCTTTCAAATATTAGGAATTCTTGTTTATACAGCTGAAAATTTGTGCAGAAAGCCTGTAAGTGAGGACTGAACGCTTATGTTTACAATTGAGGCCGCATTACTCTGGCGACTTTTGTATGACTCTGTTAAAATCCTGACGGTTCCAGTACAAATTTGTAAGAAAACTCTCTAGGTGTGGTAAAACTCTTAAAATACGTAATTAGAGTTTCCAGAAATGATTAAAACCTTGGAAGAACCCCTTGAAATTAAAGTAAATAGATTCTTCCTACATTTCCTGCCGTTTGTTATCACAGACATTACCAGTGGAAAGCCGTGAAATGACCAGCAAACTGATAATATTTACAACTCCGGGCACTTTAGGGAGCGTTTTCACTTGAATTTGCTTTCAAATATTAGGAATTCTTGTTTATACGGCTCAAAATTTGTGCAGAAAGCCTGTAAGTGAGGACTGAACGCTTATGTTTACAATTGAGGCCGCATTACTCTGGCGACTTTTGTATGACTCTGTTAAAATCCTGACGGTTCCAGTACAAATTTGTAAGAAAACTCTCTAGGTGTGGTAAAACTCTTAAAATACGTAATTAGAGTTTCCAGAAATGATTAAAACCTTGGAAGAACCCCTTGAAATTAAAGTAAATAGATTCTTCCTACATTTCCTGCCGTTTGTTATCACAGACATTACCAGTGGAAAGCCGTGAAATGACCAGCAAACTGATAATATTTACAACTCCGGGCACTTTAGGGAGCGTTTTCACTTGAATTTGCTTTCAAATATTAGGAATTCTTGTTTATACGGCTCAAAATTTGTGCAGAAAGCCTGTAAGTGAGGACTGAACGCTTATGTTTACAATTGAGGCCGCATTACTCTGGCGACTTTTGTATGACTCTGTTAAAATCCTGACGGTTCAAGTACAAATTTGTAAGAAAACTCTCTAGGTGTGGTAAAACTCTTAAAATACGTAATTAGAGTTTCCAGAAATGATTAAAACCTTGGAAGAACCCCTTGAAATTAAAGTAAATAGATTCTTCCTACATTTCCTGCCGTTTGTTATCACAGACATTACCAGTGGAAAGCCGTGAAATGACCAGCAAACTGATAATATTTACAACTCCGGGCACTTTAGGGAGCGTTTTCACTTGAATTTGCTTTCAAATATTAGGAATTCTTGTTTATACAGCTCAAAATTTGTGTAGAAAGCCTGTAAGTGAGGACTGTACTGCTTATGTTTACAATTGAGGTCTCATTACTCTGGCGACTTTTGTATGACTCTGTTAAAATCATGACGGTTCCAGTACATATTTGTAAGAAAACTCTCTAGTTGTGGTAAAACTCTTAAAATACGTAATTAGAGTTTCCAGAAGTGATTAAAAACTTGGAAGAACCCCTTGAAATTAAAGTAAATATATTCTTCCTACATTTCCTGCCGTTTGTAATCGCAGACATTACCAGTGGAAAGCCGTGAAATGACCAGCAAACTGATATTTACAACTCCGGGCACTTTAGGGAGCGTTTTCACTTGAATTTGCTTTCAAATATTAGGAATTCTTGTTTATACAGCTGAAAATTTGTGCAGAAAGCCTGTAAGTGAGGACTGAACTGCTTATGTTTACAATTGAGGTCTCATTACTCTGGCGACTTTTGTATGACTCTGTTAAAATCCTGACGGTTCCAGTACAAATTTGTAAGAAAACTCTCTAGGTGTGGTAAAACTCTTAAAATACGTAATTAGAGTTTCCAGAAATGATTAAAACCTTGGAAGAACCCCTTGAAATTAAAGTAAATAGATTCTTCCTACATTTCCTGCCGTTTGTTATCACAGACATTACCAGTGGAAAGCCGTGAAATGACCAGCAAACTGATAATATTTACAACTCCGGGCACTTTAGGGAGCGTTTTCACTTGAATTTGCTTTCAAATATTAGGAATTCTTGTTTATACGGCTCAAAATTTGTGTAGAAAGCCTTTAAGTGAGGTTTAAACTGTGTATGTTTACAATTGAGGCCCCATTACTCTGGCGACTTTTGTATGACTCTGTTAAAATCCTGACGGTTCCAGTACAAATTTGTAAGAAAACTCTCTAGTTGTGGTAAAACTCTTAAAATACGCAATAGGAGTTTCCAGAAATGATTAAAAACTTGGAAGAACCCCTTGAAATTAAAGTAAATAGATTCTTCCTACATTTCCTGCCGTTTGTAATCACAGACATTACCAGTGGAAAGCCGTGAAATGACCAGCAAACTGATAATATTTACAACTCCGGGCACTTTAGGGAGCGTTTTCACTTGAATTTGCTTTCAAATATTAGGAATTCTTGTTTATACAGCTCAAAATTTGTGCAGAAAGCCTCTAAGTGAGGACTGTACTGCTTATGTTTACAATTGAGGTCGCATTACTCTGGCGACTTTTCTATGACTCTGTTAAAATCCTGACGGTTCCAGTACAAATTTGTAAGAAAACTCTCTAGTTGTGGTAAAACTCTTAAAATACGTAATTAGAGTTTCCAGAAATGATTAAAACCTTGGAAGAACCCCTTGAAATTAAAGTAAATAGATTCTTCCTACATTTCCTGCCGTTTGTAATCACAGACATTACCAGTGGAAAGCCGTGAAATGACCAGCAAACTGATAATATTTACAACTCCGGGCACTTTAGGGAGCGTTTTCACTTGAATTTGCTTTCAAATATTAGGAATTCTTGTTTATACAGCTCAAAATTTGTGCAGAAAGCCTCTAAGTGAGGACTGTACTGCTTATGTTTACAATTGAGGTCGCATTACTCTGGCGACTTTTCTATGACTCTGTTAAAATCCTGACGGTTCCAGTACAAATTTGTAAGAAAACTCTCTAGTTGTGGTAAAACTCTTAAAATACGTAATTAGAGTTTCCAGAAATGATTAAAACCTTGGAAGAACCCCTTGAAATTAAAGTAAATAGATTCTTCCTACATTTCCTGCCGTTTGTAATCACAGACATTACCAGTGGAAAGCCGTGAAATGACCAGCAAACTGATAATATTTACAACTCCGGGCACTTTAGGGAGCGTTTTCACTTGAATTTGCTTTCAAATATTAGGAATTCTTGTTTATACGGCTCAAAATTTGTGTAGAAAGCCTTTAAGTGAGGTTTAAACTGTGTATGTTTACAATTGAGGCCCCATTACTCTGGCGACTTTTGTATGACTCTGTTAAAATCCTGACGGTTCCAGTACAAATTTGTAAGAAAACTCTCTAGTTGTGGTAAAACTCTTAAAATACGCAATAGGAGTTTCCAGAAATGATTAAAAACTTGGAAGAACCCCTTGAAATTAAAGTAAATAGATTCTTCCTACATTTCCTGCCGTTTGTAATCACAGACATTACCAGTGGAAAGCCGGGAAATGACCAGCAAACTGATAATATTTACAACGCTGGGCACTTGAGGGAGCGTTTTCACTTGAATTTGCTTTCAAATATTAGGAATTCTTGTTTATACAGCTCAAAATTTGTGCAGAAAGCCTCTAAGTGAGGACTGTACTGCTTATGTTTACAATTGAGGTCGCATTACTCTGGCGACTTTTCTATGACTCTGTTAAAATCCTGACGGTTCCAGTACAAATTTGTAAGA